>NC_137014.1:43537764-43560264 GCF_032717465.1 Coenobita brevimanus
CAGCTCTGATTTCCCAGCTAGAAGTTCTTTGTGGCAGACAGTGCACCGAGCACGGTCTGCGGCGCTTCCCTCTGCCAGCCACCCCTGGAACTCACGCACCTGCAGCCATTCTTTTCGAAACCTTGCATAAAGTAAAAAATAAATAAATACATAAATAAAAAATATAATAAATAAACAGCTAAAAAATGATGTCAATCCTATTATACTCCCTTTGAGACACAGGGGCCAAAGATTTAGGCTACTGTAGTACAGTATATTAACGAGTTGATGACCAGAGTGCACCCTTTAATGGCATTAGCTTTCATGACTGACAAAACTTTTGACCTCCTGGGGATCACTTCTCTATTGAAATGTATGTAAAACCAAGAGCAAAACACTATGAATCTACACTCTGCAACAACTACAGGTTAAAGAATATCATGCAAAGTGGGCTGCAACTCACTTCTGACTGTAGACTCGCATCCTCCGCTTTTTGTCAGGTGAATGCTTGAGCTCCACCACCTCTGCCTCTGCACCACCCTCCCCTCTGTCTGCCACTGACACTGTCATTTCTGCAGGTACTGATCCCTCTGAACCACCCTCCTCCAGGCCCCCGATGCTCAGTCCTCCACCGTCTATGTCAGAACTAGCGAAAAACCCATGATATACAGTAGGGGTCACTTGAGGTCTATGATGTGTTCTACAATCTCACAACTTTTTCCTTACAATTTTTCCTGCAAATTGTGGAACTGACAAGTCAATTTTATGAGTCATAATGTAAGAAAAAAAAAAAAAATCTGTAAATGACTATGGATAGGAAAATTTTTTAAAAAGGCAACAGTGTACAAAAATACAATTTCTTAAACTTGGCTGTCATCTCATAGTAACACACTCTTTACATCACTGTAATGTACCAGGTAATGTACAGTTTGGAGCCACAGAGACTCTACAGTTACTCGTATTGCATTCGCCTCCCATTCTGTGGTGTCCTAAATCTGGGTTAAGTCTAGTTGTGGCAGACATTTATTGAGGGTGTTGGTACAACGTTAAGTTGACCATGATAGTGTGCGCTTACAATGCCAGCTTGCGGACATCTCACGTGATGGTGCTGCCACAAAATGGTACAGGTTCTTCCAAAATTCATTCAAGGTTAGGGTTGACTTACACAGGTCTAAGTTAAGTTAACTGTGATCTATGTATTTAACACGAAAATGGAGTGTCATATTTCACTTGTTTCCCTAAGCTACTTTATTGAGATTATGGGAAAACTGCAGGGGAGCTCCCATTAACAAAAGACGTAAATTACGACAAGGATTAATTTTTATAATTGCATAATTCAATTATGACATCCAAAATCTGCAGGATTAACATCTAATTTACCAGGACCACTAAGTTTGATTTGCTGAAACCAGCAGTGACATCCTACCAATTGCAATGTCGATCTGCACCCAAAACTCTTCAATTCCCAAATTGCTCCTGTTAGTTAGATTAGGATAAAGTTGGGTAAATTGAGCTAAGTTAGGTCAGATCAGCCTGTCATACTTAAGATTAGCAGGGATGAAATGATCAGTAACGGACTGACCTTTGAGCCAAATCAACCTGGAGCCTAACATAGCGGGCACGCAAGTAGCCACGGTTTGCACGTAAAAGTGATGAGGCTGTATATCTGATATCTTAAAAATTACCCATTCTGAACTTTTTCATTTAAGTATAAGCATTTCTGCAACTTCCTCAATCTTATCACAATGGCAATTTGGTTATTCAATCAAGAGAAAAAATAAAACTGTAAATTCTATCCACACGCAGTCTCCTGCAATTTCACCGAGACGGTCAAGGAAGACAATGCCATATGAAAGAAACTACTGTACTTATTTCCAACAAAAGTGAATGTATCCCAAACCATCATGGGCCATCAGTAAATTTTATGGCTAATACTACATCTTTTCACAGGCTTGCATAATTGTACGACATCCTACACCACCCACACAAAACACTTTCCCCATCATAATAAACCATACATGGGGTTAGGAAAAGTAAGGCATCAATAAGGTCTCTTTAGTTTGGAAAAAAAAAAAAAGGGGTAAAATTATCGTTTCAGCCAAAAACACAATCACGAGATTTTGATCCGTTTTTTTTTGGTATTTTAGACCACTCTATAACACTATTCTTCTATGGCATTTTTGTTGCAAATTATTTTCATTTCTTAAAGATAACCTAACCTAACCCATCCTTCAAGATCAAAATAAAAATAATTTGCAAAAAAATGCTATAAACTAAGTGTCTCAGAACTGTCTAAAAAAAAAAAAAAAAGGATCCAAATCTCATCATTGTGTTTTTTGGCTGAAACTATAACAATACTGAAACTAATAATAATAACAACAGCCTAGTAGCATACAATCCCGTTCAGCAAATATTGACTTCTGAGTCAGATGAATATGGCTACACCATGATGAAACATACTGTGTTATCAACATTTTAATACACTATATGTGAATGGCAGCTTTCTAGGATTTTGTCGCCATTTCATTCTTATTAGGGCAAGAATTTATTCTTGTGTTCATGAAACTGGCAGCAATAACAGCAACATGGTTCATTTGCTAGCTATATAGCAATAAAAAACATCTTTATCGCCAACTTCTGTCCAGCTGTAGTTCTTGTTACACATGAACTGTTCAAATCGAAAATTCAAACTGTTTGTTACAGTAAATAAATAAATAAAACTGTATATCTCTCCAAACGACCATTTCGATTAACCAAATCAAGGACTAGCTTGTGACACACTCTAGGTCTTACTCAGCTCTCTAGCATCTGATGTAAACTTACTCAGAGAAGGGTGTAACCTCTATGGAATGCTCTATATACTCCGCCTTCATTTTAGTCACCACAACTTCCCTTTTCTTCTTCCTGGGTTGTTGTTGTTCCTCCATCTTCCCCTAGCGCCTCCCTAGGATTTTCCCCGCCCGGCACACAATGGCTTGTCTTCATTTGGAGGTCAATAAGAAAATTTTAAGTTTTCAGGCAAGCGGTGGATTTTTGTAACAAAGGTAAAATAGCAAAATAATCTGGAAGACATTCTGTCGGTTAATTTTAAGCTGATTCATGTAATTGTTTTAAAAATGTCTGTATTCACTATAGTTGGAATTTATACGAGGTGTATCCAATTCACAATGTAAAGTTTATGCATTTGTTTTATTAATTTTCATGTCAACTTATTGCCAGTGTTTTCATTGGATAATCTGGCTACGCGGCAGGGAGAAAAGACGGCAAATGGATTTCATGCGGATAACATCTGATGCTGTAAGCACTGATACAGCTCTGTAGTTGCTGCATACTCTGTAGATAAATAACAATGAGTTATCAAGTACTTTTAACTACGTAACCACAAGTTAACTGAATATTATGGGATATGCATACTTATTTTATTAAAGGAATGATGCAATGTATTAGCTTTAATAACCGCAGCAGGATATAATCGTATATGTTGGGTCTTGAAAAATTCGACAGTGATGCCTCTGATTATAGAAGAAAACGTGAGACCTTGTGAAAAGGCGGGGAAGGCTTGCTACTCTGTAGGTCTCAGATTTTCCCTATATCTTTGTTTACATTGCCAGAAGCACGTGGGTTTGTTGATATTTCGCAGGAGGGCAGGTCTGATCGATGAAAAATTGAGATTCATTTTAACACGGAAGCTTGCTGTCAAAACCGAAATTATTTGCACTCGTATACAGATGGACAAATATATAGACAGATACATATCGATAAAGACTGACAGAGAGAGATATATTGACGAAGACAGAAATATAAAGAGCGTGTGCTACTGCGCAAAGCGAAGTCCTAAATACCAGCGTTGTGTGATTTCAAACGCAGCCGGGAACTATGCATGGAGAAAGTCCCCGCGGTGAAGAGGGTCGGCCTTGAGTGGAATGTGACCCGACGGGAGGATAGAAGGGGGAGCTGGAGGGGAGAGTGGATGATGAAGAAGGGAAAGGGGGCTGAGGGAGAGAGAAGAGATGGTGGGGAGGGGCTGGGGGAAGGGAGGGGAGAGTGGATGGTGGTGGAAGGGAGAGATGATGGTGGGGAGACAGAGAGGGGAAGAGGGTGGAGGAGAGAGTGGATGGTAGGGGGGAAGGAGAAGGTAGAAAAGGAGGTAAATTGAGAGCAGAAGGAGGGAGAGGGAGGGGGGGGGTGAAGGGAGATGGTAACATGATTGGGGAGACGAAGAAAAAACAAGGATGTGAAAGAGAGAAAAAAGGAGGGGGAAAGAAAAGAGTGAAGGGATGAGTGGAGAGGAAGAAGCACAGGGAGAAGGGAATAGAGAGAAAATGTGGAGGAAAAGAGAAAAGAAGGATGATGTCTGCTTAGTCTTCAATGGGGTCGAGAGAGAGAGAGAGAGAGAGAAGACAAGGGAAGAGGTGAGGGATAATGAACAGGGAGAGAGGAAGGGAGAGGCAAGGGGAAGGAGAGAAGGGAGAGGAGGAAGGGGAAGGGAGAGGAGGGGAGGGGGAGAAAGTGGACCAGGCACGTGTATGTCAGTGAAAGTTGACAAAGCCAACAAAAACTTTATCTCGCCACGTCATTTTCTCTCTCTCTCTCTCTCTCTCTCTCTGACACACACACACACTACTACTACTACTATTCCCCTCCTCTTCTCAACCCCTCCCTCTTCACTCCTGCCCCTGCCACTCCGTCCTTCTCTCCTCTTCTCGTCTCTTCCTTTCCTCTCATCCCCCATCTCTCCTCTACATTCCTTTCCACTCCTCTCCATTCACTCCTCCTCTTCCTTCCCCACTCCGTCTGCTTTGGTGTGTAAAGGGGAAAAGAGGCTGGAGGGGGAGGAGGAGAGGGAGGGGGCCACCATTCCGATTTCCCCAGTACTTTCTTTCAGTTCCGGAATCCTCCCCTCCCCTCCCCCTTCGTTTCTGGACCTCTCTCCCTCCTCCCCTCCCTCAAAGCCTCCCCCTCCCCGTTCTCACCCTTTTCCCTCCCCTTCTACTTTCCTCCCTCCCTCCCTGCCCCTCCATCCTCCCTCTCTCCCTCAAAAGATTTCCTTAATTTTTTCTCTTCACTTCCCTGTAACATCCTTCGTCACTTCCTTCCCTCTCTCTCTCTCTCTTATTTTTTCTCTTTCTTTATTCACCTCTTCTCTTTCCCTCCTTACATTTCCTCTCTCTTATTTCATTCACTTCCTTAATTCCTTCCTTCACATTCACTTTTCCTTCATTTTCTTCCTTGTTTCCTCCTACACATCTTCTCTTATTTACTTCCTTCTTCTTTGCTTCAGATCTCTCTCTCTCTCTCTCTCTCTCTCTCTCTCTCTCTCTCTCTCTGTTACTTGCGTCGTGTGTGCAAGGTCACTGAGTGGCCTGTACACGTGCTAGTCTTTTAATTGTTGTTGTTGTTGATGATGATATTGTTGTTATAACTGTGGTTATTTGTTATATGGTGTTAGTTATTTTTACGAGCGAGCGAGCGAGCGAGCGAGCGAGAGAGAGAGAGAGAGAGAGAGAGAGAGAGAATGAAAAGTACCCAGCTTCTCATGACAATGGGACAAAATTTACCAAAGACCAGAAAAATCTAATGGGTACTCTCTCTCTCTCTCTCTCTCTCTCTCTCTCTCTCTCTCTCTCTCTCTCTCTCCATGATCTTTTTTTCTTCCTCCTCTTCCCTCCCTCACACTCTTCCTATCTCCCTTTTCTCTCCTCTCTTCTTCAAATCTTTCCCCTCCTGTTTCCTTCCTTTCCCTTCCCCATCCCTCCCATTCTGATCCCTTCTTTATTCTGCCCATCCCTTCCCTTCCTTTTTTTCTTTTCTTCCCTTCCCTTTCCTTCCTTTCTTTCTTTTCTTTCCTTTCCTTTCCTTCCCTTCTCTTTTCTTCTCTCTATTCCTTTCCTTTTTCTTCCCTTCTCCTCTCATTTCCCTCCCCCCTTTTCCTTTCCTTCCTTACCCTTTTCTTTCCTTCTCTTCTCATCCACTTTCCTCTTCACTTCTCCTCCCTCCCCACTCCTCCCCAAACCTGACCCTCCCCTTCCCCTCCCTCACCACTTCTCTCCTCTCCTCTCTCTCCCCTTCCCTCAACTCATCTCATTTCTTCTTTCCTCTTCACCCTCTTCTATCCTTTCCTTCTCTCTCTTCCCTCCTCCTTCCCCTTCCTCCCTCTCTTCCTTTCCCTTCCCCCCTTTCTCTGTACTTATCCCCTTCCCTCCCCTCCCCTCCTCCAACATGGCGCCAACAGGACCAGAGAGTTACTACCCGGATGTTGAGGAGGGGAGGGGAGGGGGAGGGAGGGAGGAAGAGGAGGAACAAGGGATGAGGGAGGGAGGGGAGAAGAGGAAAAATGGAAGGGGAAGGGAGGGAAGAAGAGAAAAATGGAAGGTGGAGGGATGGGAGATGGGAGGGAGTAAGAGGAAAAGGGAGGGGACAGAAGGGAGAGAAGGGAAGGTGGGAGAAGAGAAAGGAGAGAGAAAGAGGAAGAAAAAGGAAGAAGGGGGTGAAAAGAGAGAGAAAAAAGAAAGGGGGAGGGAAATGGAGGGAGGAGAGAGGGAAGGAGAAAAGGATGGAGGATAGAAGAGGGAGACATGGAGATAAGATGAGGTAAAATGAAGGGGACATGAGATGATGAATCAAGAGGAGGAGGAGGAGGAGGAGGAGGAGGAGGAGGAGGAGGAGGAGGAGGAGGAGGAGGAGGAGGAGGAGGACGACGACGACGACGTCGACGACGACGACGACGACGACGACGACAACGAGGGTGAAGGAGGGAGGGGAAGAAATGAAAAATAACGATAACGATGTAAAAGAAAAAAAAAAGTGGACAGGGAAGAGGAAGCGAAAGATAAGCAGAAAAAACACGAAAACAAATGAAACGAAGGAAAAACGAAATATACAAAAACACAAGAAAAACAAACACACTATGAGCACACGTCTTGAGAGATTGACCTACTAAGCTACATCACACGAGTGGATGGTACGGACGGAACCCTACATTTCGAAAGTGGACGCCTTGCCCTGTTTCATTAAGGTTCACTCATGGCTTCCTTGATTTTTTTTACCTTTGAATATTAATTGTTATGAATGAAGAAGAGAATGAATAATGAGTATCACTATGAATATGTTTACTACTACTACTACCACAACTACTACCACCACTACTACTACTATTAGTGTAACTATAACATCACAAGCAGTAATAGTAGTTGTAGTAGTAGTAGTAGTAGTAGTAATAATAGTAGTAGTATCAGTAGTAACTTAGTGATATTGTTATTGTTGTTCTTGTTTTTTCATTATATTTATAAACGAAAACCGACATATTATCTTTGTATTTATGAGAGAGAGAGAGAGAGAGAGAGAGAGAGAGAGAGAGAGAGAGAGAGATTTGTCTGCCTCAACGGTACTTTCTTCTTTTCCTCCTCCACTTTCTCCACAACCAAATTTCCCACTCCTCATTTCTCTCTCTCTCTCTCTCTCTCTCTCTCTCTCTCTCTCTCTCTCTCTCTCATAACTATCGCTATTCCATATTATTGGTATCATACTCATCATCATCATCATTATTATTATTATTATTATTATTATTATTACCACCATCATCATTTCTATCATTATTTGCTGTAACAGTAGTAGTAGTAGTGGTGGTGGTGGTGGTAGCAGTAGTAGTAGTAGTAGTAGTAGTAGCAGCAGTATACTCATCACTGTTGTTTTTGTAATTATGTTATGCAGGTTACTACACTCACATAATCATTTCCATATTGCTACCATTTATCTCATCATCATTCTTCATTATTTCTATTACATATCATCATCATCATCTATTACTTCTTCTTCATCCTCTTCTTTTCCTTCTTCTTCTTCCTCCTCCTCCCCCTCTTCTTCTTCTTCTTCTTCTTTTTCTTCTTCTTCCTCCTCCTCCTCCTCCTCCTCTTTGTTGCGTTGTGCGGTACCAGTCGACCTTGGCAGGAATGTGGTTGTACAGGGGGATGTCAAGCCTCCCTCTCTCTCTCTCTCTCTCTCTCTCTCTCTCTCTCTCTCTCTCTCTCTCTCTCTCCTTCAGTAAAGTTATTATATTTATCTGAATAATTAATTTTTTCGAAGGCAAACTTTGTGATGTAGTCAATAAAAGGGAGGAGGAGGAACAATATTCTGTGAGAGAGAGAGAGAGAGAGAGAGAGAGAGAGAGAGAGAGAGAGAGAGAGAGAATAAGTTGCTGACAATGTAAAAAAAAAAAAGAAAAAAAAAGTACAGATTTTACACTTCCTAATACAGCTTCCTCCCCCCTTGTTGTTGCACAGAGCCCTATCCGATGAGGGGATGGTTCTCATGGTTTTATGCCCCGCTCAGTTGTGGCTATTTGCGGACCCTACCCCCCCCCTTCCTTGTGTTGCTGGGAATATGATGATGATGATGATGATGATGATGGGTGGTGGTGGTGGTGATGATGATGATGATGATGATGATGATGATGATGATGATGGGTGGTGGTGGTAATGGTGTGTGTGTGTGTGTGTGTGTGTGTGTGTGTGTGTGTGTGTGTGTGTGTGTGTGTGTGTGTGTGTGTGTGTGTGTGTGTGCTTCCAGTGACAAAACAGAAGGCAATTAGGGCGTCACCGTCTCTTTCCCGTCACTTTTACACCGCATGTCACACTTGCTCTTTCTTTCTATCTTTTCTTTTTCTTTTTCTTGGTTCAGCGCCCGTTCTGATCATTTCTGGAAACGTGGTGTGTGTTTGGCCCGTGTTTTTCTGTTTTCTTTCCTGTTTTTATTTACCTGGGGCGTCAAAGGTGAATTGCTTGCTTCCTCCTTCGTCATCGCCTATAAACAAGCTTCAAAACAACGCTGATGACGTGGTGGTAAAGAGGGAAGCCTTCACGTGGTGGCATTGATAGGACTGGGCGGTGGATAGGCCAGGTTAGGCAAGCATCCCTCAGTCCCTTCCCTACCCCACGAAAGGAGGATGGTGGGCTGAGATAGGTAACTTCAACCTGCAGTCTACCCAGTTCACGTTCAGATGAGCCTGGAACTACTACTAGTAATACTACTACTATTACTTCGACTACTGCTACTACTACCCGTACTACTACTATTACTTCGACTACTGCTACTACTACTATTACTACTACTACTACTGTTTCTTCCACTACTGCCACTACTACTAAAATTAAAACCTCAGCTACTGTTACTACTACTACTACACCTAATACTATTACTATAACTATTACTACTACTACAACTATTACTACTACTATGATGTGGTAGTGTGGTAGTTTTAACCTATGATCTGATGACGTAATTCTCATGTTATTCCTTCAGTTTGAGATGACTGATGGAGAGGGGGCCTCCACGGGGTGGCACGGAGGGAACAGAGCAACTCCCCTGCCCGGTAATGCGCAAATCGTCCCTCAACTCCCTCCCTATACCCCGAAGACCAAGAAAAGAAAGTGTAAAGGAGTAAAGATGCCAATTAACCAAGAAAGACCGTTCTTGTTAAAAATACGAGCAATGAGAGAGAGAGAGAGAGAGAGAGAGAGAGAGAGAGAGAGAGAGAGAGTCAGCCAATCAGCGAGGCTCCCGCGCGTGACGTCATCGTTGCGTTCGAGAAAGCACAACACATCAACTTTTTCTTTTTTTTTTCCTTTGTTTTGTTACGATACTATTTTTTTATATTAATTCAAAGACTCGTTTAATTGTCCTTCACTTTCACTTTCTCTTAAATACAGGAATTTTATATTTTTACTCCGAATTCATTTGTTTTTCTGCTTACATGTTGAATTAGAAACTATATATTTTTTTATCTTTGTTATTTCCAAAAGATTTTATCCGAGTGGTGCCCGCACGTGATGTCAGAGTCGGCTGGCCACGGTTTTCTCTCTCTCTCTCTCTCTCTCTCTCTCTCTCTCTCTCTCTCTCTCTCTCTCTCTCTCTCATATTTATCTACCTCTTCCTTCGCCTCCTTGTCTTCCCTCTCCTGCTTCTTTTTGTTTTTGCTGTTCTTTTTCTTGTTCTCTCTCTCTCTCTCTCTCTCTCTCTCTCTCTCTCTCTCTCTCTCTCTCTCTCTCTCTCTCACACACACACACACATTTGTCATCATTTTTAGCAGTACACCGACGAGCATCAATATTTTTTTCCACGTTACAAATAATTTCCTCCTCCGTTCTGGATCACATTCACAATCTTGTTCATTTTCCTGTTTTTCATACATTTTTCTTCTCTTTTCAGCCTCTGTATGTGTCTGTCTGTCCTTTTCTTAGTGTTCAGCGTGTCTAAAATATCTATCATTATTTTCTTATTATTCTTACGTCCAATTTCTTTATCTCCCTTACCAAAATAAATAAATAATAAATAAACATCATTACCATACACACATACCAACTATTTTCGCACACACACACACACACACACACACACACACACACACACACACACACTTTCATATGCATAACTCTCCCTACACAATCCACTCCGTACTTAGCCAGCATGAGGAAGGGTTAATATTGGCCGTCAATCTCCCTCTAAGATGACCCAGACCCAATGCACTGAGTATGGTCTTAATAGTTCTCCCTTTTTCGTGCTTTTTCCTGACGGTGGTGGTGGTGGTGGTGGTGATGATGGTGATGATGATGATGATGATGATGATGATGACCACGGCGAGGAGGAGGATGTCGATGATGATATAATAAAAATAATAATATCAATAGGAATAATATAATAGTAATAATAATAACAACGATGGTAATAATAATAATAATAATAATAATAATAATAATAATAATAATAATCTCTGTATATTGTACTTTATTCCTATTATCTCTTATTTTTCCCAATTTCAGTCTTTAAAACCCTCTATTTTTAAATAAGTGAGCCCTATTACTGACCCCCCTCCCCCCCCATTAAAGGCGATAGGTAGGCTCGTGTGCTGATCCACTGCTCCTAGACTCGTTTTCCACATACCCCGTTTTCTTTTTCTATTTTCTTTTTGTTTTGTTTTTTGAAGGGAGACTTTTTGGGGTAATGGATTTGGTGTTTCCCTGTTTTTCTTTTTTCCTTCGGTGCTATTCTTGACTTTGCACGTACCATGGATCCTCTGTGTGTGTGTGTGTGTGTGTGTGTGTGTGTGTGTGTGATTCGTGAGTTGTATTTTCACTGCATTCGTTTCATTTATTATTTTTTTATTATTATTTTGGTGGAGAGCGGTACTTACTGTCCGTCTGTCTCTCACTAATGATTTTCGGACGCTGTTTTACTCCCGTAGACATCAGGGAAGCCACACCACACTACACCACACCATACCACACCACATCACAGCACCACACCATACCACCTTATCATATATCACAAACCACCCTCCCACACCACACCACACCAGAGATTCACCCATGGGGCCTGAAGTTCCCGCATCTCTCTCTCTCTCTCTCTCTCTCTCTCTCTCTCTGCCGTAATTAGTACCGTTCCTATTTTTGGTCCAGGGATAAAGACAGTACCTTTTACGGCTTCTTTGTTTACGTCACTAGGTCACGTCTTGGCCAGGGAACGATTCTCCATATATCAAATCTTACGTCACTCTCTCTCTCTCTCTCTCTCTCTCTCTCTCTCTCTCTCTCTCTCTCTCTCAGATTTTCCTTGCCATATCGCTTTGTGTTTATTTCTTTCTTTCGTGTTTCTCATCTTCCAACTTCATTATCTTTTTCTTGTTTTTTTTTTTCCCTCCCCTCCTCCATCTCTCCATTCTTATCTCCCATCCTCTATCTCTCCATTCTTATCTCCCATCCTCCATCTCTCCATCTTTCTCCAACAAATTCTCCTTTTGGCTTCATCCACTTTCTCTAATTTCCACTTTCTCCCTCTCTCTCTCTCTCTCTCTCTCTCTCTCTCTCTCTCTCTCTCTCTCTCTTTGGTCAATTTTCTCATCATCAAAATTTGGGGCTTCTTCCTCTTTTTCTTCGTTTCTCTTTTTTTTTTTTTACTTCCTCCTTTTCGTAATAATCTTTTCCTGTTAATTCTTTCCCTTCTTTCTCTTCCTCTTCCTGTCTCTTTCTTCCTTCCTTCCTTCTTTCTTTTTTTATCATTCTCTTCCTCCGTCTTCCTCTCTCTTTCTCGTCTCTCTTTCTTTTGCCATTCTCTCCTTTTTATTCCCTCTCTTCCCTCCCTCCCTCTTCCCTTCTCGTTTTCTTTACACACTCCTTCCTTCCTCTTTCTTTTCTCTCTCCATTCCTCTTCTCTCTTTCTGCCCATTATTCATTATTTACATTTTCTCTTCTATTGTGACTGTCATTCCTCTCTCTCTCTCTCTCTCTCTCTCTCTCTCTCTCTCTCTCTCTCTCTCTCTCTCTCTCTCTCTATTTATAGCCTTTGAAAACCATGCAAATCCATCCCGACTGAATATTGATGTGTGCGTCATTGTTATGTTGATGTACACGTGTGTGTGTGTGTGTGTGTGTGTGTGTGTGTGTGTTTCAGTTGTGTGTAGGTGTGTGCAAATTAGCAAGGGTGTGTGTGTGTGTGTGTGTGTGTGTGTGTGTGTGTGTGTGTGTGTGTGTGTGTGTGTGTGTGTGTGTGTCAGCTGTGTGTAGGCGTGTGCAAATTAGCAAGGGTGTGTGTGTGTGTTTGTGCCTGCGCGTGAGTGTTTATCAAGCTTGGACAGGGTTACTGTGTGTGTGTGTGTGTGTGTGTGTGTGTGTGTGTGTGTGTGTGTGTGTGTGTGTGTGTGTGTGTGTGTGTGTGTGTGTGTGCGCTGGAAGAAAATATAACCAGGTAATTTCGATGCCAGAATTGAGTTAGCATGTATATAGGTTGACAGGCCAAAGTCAGGTCAGGCTGGGTCAGGTTAGGTCGGGTCGGGTCAGGTCAGGTCAGGTTAGGAGTTTTTTTTTTGGACAGTTTACAAGAGGGTAGTTTAGGACAAGTGTATTAGAGGTCAGATTAGGTCATGCTGAATTTGGGTCACTTTGTGTCTTTTTGAGTTAGTTTGGTTTTATTTTAATGGTGTTTTTGGTCACACATTGCAAGCTTTATTTATTTACATATTTATTTATGTCTATTTGATTAACGAATAGCTACAGAAACTTTTGACTATTAACTTGTGCTTATTAACCTCCCCCCCCTCTCTCTCTCTCTCTCTCTCTCCATGGACAGACGATTACATGCAACTCAAGAAAGACTTAGTAGTGAACGGGTTATTAAAAGTTGTCCAGCCCCATCTATTCGAAAAATGTCTTCCATGCCAAAAATAATAATAATAATAAAAATCGACCTGAGATACACAGAATAAAATAAAATAAAAACACATCATCATAGTGAGGAGGTTAAATGAAATAAATCTGACCGTTATGGCAGTTTGGCTTTATTTAAATTGAACTTCGGCGGACGGTTACCGTAGACTTATGAAATTCGAACTCTTAACTGGTCGTTGCTTTCCGTTACCGTATATTAGAAATTTGAAATCTTAACTGGTCGTTGCTTTCCGTTACCGTTTTTAGAAATCTGAAATCTTAACTGGTCGTCGCTTTCCGTTACCGTACTTTTGAAATCTGAAATACTACTGGTTGTCGCTTTCCGTTGCATCGTCGGTTAGGTGGGTTAATCTGGAAATATGTATGTTGCAGACCTTGTGGAATCGCTGCTGTGGTGTAGTGGGAGTGTAATGCAAAGGCCAGGGGTAAATATTAAAACTGGGCGCGGGAAAGTTTGAATAAGCACTACATTTTTACCTCGCTATAAAAAGGCATGATGGAGAAGAGAGAAGCTTGTCCTTACTACCCCGCTAAGTGCATTACGTTTAGGGAAATTCAAAATAACTTCTTCTTATCCCAACAAGTTTTAAAAATGGCTCATATAACCAGGCCCATTTATTGTGACATCATTAATAAAACACATGATAGAAAATAAACAAGTATGTCTTCCCTAGTTCGTTGTTATATGCATTACGTGAAGCGAAATGCATACGACTATCTCTTATAACAACAGGTGATTTAAAAATGGCCGGCGTCTTCTGGGTTGGGTGCCACCTTCGCGTCCCCAGTTACATTAGCAGGACCGTAAGACAGTGGAGTTGTGTAAATGTAACCGTGTTCCACCTGAAGCCAACGACCCACTCACCTGCCAGCTTTAACGAGGCGATCGATGATTGGCTGGAGCTCCACATGCCACGTTTAGCCTCACATGACCTCGATTTTAGCCTCCATTTTATTCATTTACCTTTGAAATGACACCAGACCAAGCATTTACAGGTGGATAAAGTGGTGTGTGGTATTGGTGTGGGTACTGGGGAACTGTGAGAGGAACTAGGTCGATGTTTTGGTATTGGGGGACACGTGGCAACGCTGGAGGTGAGTCATCCCATGAATGAGGGAGGCCTGGGCTGCCGCGTGTCGGAGGAGCACCAATTTCGTTCATTTTTTTAAAGATTCTGGCTTCATTATGGCGAATTTGGCTGCGAAAAGGTGAAAATATTAAGGCTAAAAAGGCCATAGGGAAGATTTATTGAGCGGGAGGGCAGAGTTTAGCGTTTAAATCGAAAATAGCACGATTTTGAAGTCGAACCGGGAACGCATATAGCGCAAACCTGCACCCGTTTAATTCGACTCCCGGCCTTGAGAACCAGTCGATCTTTGGCCCCGGTTCTGCCCCCTCCACCCCTAGGCACCAATGACACCCCAGAGGGGCCGAATCTAGGTCAGGGCAGGGCGAGGAGAGGGAAGAAAAGGAGGGGAGAGAAGAAAAGGAAGGAAAGCGGGAGGGGAAGGAGGGATGGGGGACTGCTGATGTGAATGAACAATCGATCGGTTCCTCCACAACCCACGTAAACTTGCCTCTGCTTCCTCTCATCTCTGTCTTATCTCATATCTCCTTTCCACTTCTTTATCTCGGCCCCTCCCGCCTCTCGCCTTGTCTATCTACCGGTATCTATCTATCTATCTACCTATCTACCTATCCAAATGTCTAATTCTATTTACCTATGTCTCCCACTCTTTTATCTTCTCCATCATCTCCCCTCCCTACATCCCTCATTTCTCTTTCTCATTTCATTTCTACTCACCTGTTTATCGCTCGCTCTCTCTCTCTCTCTCTCTCCCTCTCTCTCAACTTCACATTTTTCCTTATTTTCCGCTTTTAGTATTTTTATTCACCTTTCCCTTCATTTACATATCATTTTTCTGGTTTCCCCTGTTTCCCTCACGTCCCTCTTGATCCTGTAGGATACTTAGGGACCTGGATGGAACAAGGACTGCTGCGGATTGTATTCTTGGGGAAGATTTGGACTTGGAAAAAATGTGCTGTCTGATCTGATGATTTCCGTGAGGTCGATAGGCAAAAATATGACCCTTTGTTTTTTTCTCTTCTATATCATGGTTTGCGAGCGAGAGAGAGAGAGAGAGAGGGAGAGAGAGAGAGAGAGAGAGAGAGAGAGAGAGAGGGAGAGAGTGGAGCTGTCTCGATCATGAGTTACTGGGACGGAAATAATACTAGAAAATAATTGAATAAATAAAAATGTGCAATAATTTCCTCTTCGTTCTTTCGTGTGTTTTTTTTCATTTTCATCTTTCATTTTCCCTCCCTTCCCTCCATCATCCGTGTCACTCTCTTCCTTCTCTTCTCCTTTTCCTTCCTTCCCTCCCTCCTTCCTTCCTTCCTGCCACCTTTCCTCTCTCCCGCTTCCCTCCTTTCCTCCGTCACTTCTTCCTTCCTTCCTCTCACTTTCTTCCTTCCACTTCCAACCGACCTTCCTTCCTTTCTTCTTTCCTGTCCTTCAGTTCACTTCCTTCCATCCTCCTTCCTCCATTTCTTCCTTCTACTCTTCCTTCCTTCCTTCCTCATTCCCTCCCTCCTTCCTTCTTCCTCACTCCCTCCCTTCTTCCTTCTTCCTCATTTCCTCCCTCCTTCCTTCTTCCTCACTCCCTCCCTCCTTCCTTCTACTTTTCCTATCGTTTGCCCTTAGCTTCTTGCTTCCTCAGGTTCACTTCCTCCCTCCCTTCCTCTTTACTTTCCCTCTTCCCTTCCTTCCTTCTTTCTCTCCACTTTCTCCCTCCTTCCTCCCTTTTTCCTTCCTTCCTCCCTGCCCACTCCTGAAGCAGGGAGACGAAAAAAATAAAATGAAATGAAAATGAAGAAAGAGACGAAAGAAAAAATGAGGGAAAGAAATGGGAAGGAAAAAGTGAGAGAGAGAGAGAGAGAGAGAGAGAGAGAGAGAGAGAGAGAGAGAGAGAGTACATTAGGAGGATGTGAAGGAATAATCAATGTCTAACCTGCTTCCCACGCACCACCCTCACCAACCACTTCCTTACCTTTGCCTCTCTCTCTCTCTCTCTCCGTGTCCTTTACCACTTCCCTCACATTAACGTCCATCCCTCCCTCTCTCTCTCTCCCCTAGTCACATCTCTTTCAGCTCGGTTTCTCATTGAGGGGCAAGAGAAGTTCCCCCAAATTCTCTCCCTCTCTCTCTCTCTCTCTCTCTCTCTCAGCTCTGGTTTCTCATGTGTGCAGCAAGAGGAGGTCCCCCAACTGTGTCAACGCTTCAATAATCTATGAACCCAACCCGGTGCAGTCTATTTTCGTCCCATTGACAAGCCTCCCTCCCTTCCAGCGCTCTTCAAAAATATGTTAACTCTCCGCGAAACCCAAATTTTTCGCCCTGTTTTCAATAATATTTCTCGTATTTTTGCGCAGTGTGAGAAATATCGTGTAAGGTTTCTTTTATTCTCGGCCAGCCCGTTTGTTTTGTTTTGGTTGGGCGTGCTGCCACCTAGCGGAGGAGCCGGGAAACTCGCTCCTCCCTCCTCCTTCTCGTGTGGGCTTTAAACTCTATCTCCCTTTGTCCCTCCTCTCTCTCTCTCTCTCTCTCTCTCTCTCTCTTCTCTTTACGCAGGCACTCTTTAGTAACCCGTGCTTAATGTGCGTGCGTGTGTGTGTGTGAGGAGAGTCTGTGTGTTGTTAATTGGATTCGACTGCCCAAGAATGAATGTTTGTTTTGATATTTTGTGAATGGGTGCGAGCGTGGGTGTGAACGAGGGTGGAGAGAGGGAGGGAGGGAGGGAGGGAGGGAAGACAGGTAGAGTGGCTTTGTCCGACAGGGTGAGCTATTATGAATGGAGCGAGGCAGGGAGGGAGGAGAGAGAGAGAAATCTGTGAATGAAAGTGGGGAAAATGTGGGTGAGAGAGAGAGAGAGAGAGAGAGAGAGAGAGAGAGAGAGAGAGAGAGAGACAGACAGACAGACAGACAGACAGACAAAGAGAGAGAGAGAGAGAGGAGGCATTAAATCACTTCACCCCGATGACATTTTCCCCGTTTTTTGTTTCCTCCCATTTTTTTTCCCCTGCCATATCTCACCTTGCTTCCCCAGTTCGAAGTCTTTCCTGGGATAAAAATAAATAATAAAGAAATAAAAGCCACGTCCTCGGCCTGAAGTGATAAGAGGATTGGGTAGCATGTCTGTCCTGGCTATAGCACCCCTCCACTAACACCCCTCCCCCCACACCCTTCCCACCCCCCACACACCCACCCCTCCCCCCACTCCCTCCCTCCCACACGTGTCCAATTCCATCCACTACCACCCCCACCACTTACAAGTCTGTCCAACCCTCCTCCAATAACAACCCCTCCTCTCCTCTACCCCGCCCCATCCTCCCCACATCGCCCCACCCCACCCCATCTGAACCCACCCCCTCCCAAGCCCCACCTTCATGTGCTTGTCAAATCCCCCCTTCCACTAACATCCCCACCCCATGCACACTCCCACGCCCACGCCCACCCCCCTCACGAATCTGTCCAAATCCCTCCAGTAACACCCACCCATCTCCCACCCCACCTAGCCTCCTCCCACCCCACCCTCGCCTGAATCTCTCTCCCCAACCCCCACCACTAGCACCCCCATCCCTCTCCCCCACCCCAACCCCCACCACTACCACCTCCATCCCTCCCCCCACCCCCACCACTAACATCCCCATCCCTCTCCCCCACCCCAACCCCCACCACTAAAGGGGGTGGGGGAGGGGTGGTGTGTTTTTGACCTGTTTGTGGGTGGGGGGGGCTATGATGAGGCTAGGTAGGGAGTGGGTGCCTACGCGTGGTGGCAAGGTCGCTAGTGTGGGTGTGGATTGGTTGCTGGGTAGGGTATACTGTGTGGGGAGGATACTGTGTGGTGTGGATACTGTGTGGTGTGGATACTGTGTGGGGAGGATACCGTGTGGGGAGGATACTGTGTGGGGAGGGTAGTGTGTGGGGAGGGTACTGTGTGGGGAGGGTAGTGTGTGGGGAGGATACCGTGTGGGGAGGGTACTGTGTGGGGAGGGTAGTGTGTGGGGAGGGTAGTGTGTGGGGAGGGTAGTGTGTGGGGAGGGTAGTGTGTGGGGAGGATACCGTGTGGGGAGGGTAGTGTGTGGGGAGGATACTGTGTGGGGAGGATACTGTGTGGGGAGGGTATATTGTGTTCACTTAATCTACTCATAAATCTACCTTCTCTCCTTCTCGTATACAGACCCAAAACAAGGGAATAACAGTGGAATACGGTACTAATCACGAAGAAGTGCTATGGGAGGGATGAAGAGCCGTATTATTGGCTTATTATATCAGTGAACTCCGTGAAATAAGCAAGAAAATAAGGAAAATCTTACAACAGCAACAACAACAACCACCACATCATCATCCTCACCACCACCACCACCACCACCACCACAACAACATGGCAGCTGTACAATCAAAAGTTCGCTTACACTTTCCTCCCGGCTGTACCTTCATCTCTCTCTCTCTCTCTCTCTCTCTCTCTCTCTCTCTCTCTCTCCTTGAAACACAATCGCCCCACAAAACCTGAAGTTACGATGTTTCCTTATCCTCTAAAAAAGTTCGTAGGCAAAAAGTTCGTAAGTTGCGTCCTCTTCGTAAGATCGGAGCGAGGGAAGGGGGGGGGGTACTGTCTTGCTCTCTGGCAGGGGATAAAAGTAAAGGAAGGCCGGACTAGCACTGAATGAGGTCATTTTGTTGAGGTTACCCCTCCAAGGATGTGGTGGTGGGTGACAGACAGATAGACAGAAAGATAGATAGACAGATAGACACGTGAACAAACAGACATACTGATAGCTAAAGACATAAATAGTTGAGAAAATAGGTGAGACAGACAGACAGATATATAGATAGATAGTTAGACAGACAGACAGATAGATAGACAGGTGAACAGACAGACATATTGACGGATAAAGACATATTAATAGTTGAGAAAATATGAGACAGACAGATAAATAGATAGAAAGATAGATAGACATAGATAGACAGGTGAACAGACAGACATATTGATGGATAGACATAAATAGTTGAGAAAATAGATAAACTGGATAGGATATATAGGCTGAGATAGATAGATATAGATAGACAGATAAATTAGACAAATACATATACGATAGACAAACGTGTATACAGACAGACAGCAAGATAGACATGATATATAAACAGATACAAATTGACAGATAGATATATAAATACAAGACCTATAGCAACCCTAAAAATATCTAGTGAGATTCAAAAAAAGAGGCTGTGTGTGTGTGTGTGTGTGTGTGTGTGTGTGTGTGTGTGTGTGTGTGTGTGTGTGTGTGTGTGTGTGTGTGTGTGTGTGTGAATGAATGAATGAATGAAGGAAGGAACGAAGGAATGAATGAATTTTATGTATGTATGCAGGTTTATGTATGTATGCAGGTGTAGGTATATGTATGTATGTAGGTAGGTGGGTATGTGTACGTGTATGTGCGTGTAAATGTAGGTCAAGAAGTGGCCACTAGTCTATGTACACCCCCTCTCTCTCTCTCTCTCTCTCTCTCTCACACACACACACACACACACACACACACACACACACACTACTTCTATTGTTAGACCTAACCTTCCTTTTTATTTATAGCCATACACAGGAGTTTTATTTATAGCCACAAAGTCCTTTACCTAATGCTGTTATTGGTAAGGTTCCTTCCTCCTCCTCCTCCTCCTCCTCCTTCCCCTCCTCCTCCTCCTCCAGAAGACCTGTGACGCTATCGATATTCTGTTGCATATTACGTTAAAGTATGTGGCGATGAGAGGGTTAATTTAAGACTAGTAGATATAGATGGATAGATAGATAGATAGATGGCTTGATAAACAGAGAGAGAGAGAGAGAGAGAGAGAAAGCAAATTAGAAAAACAAGCATCCTGTCAAAAACACCTGCACTATGTATGTTACCTGTAATTAAAGACCTCTCTCTCTCTCTCTCTCTCTCTGTTACCTGTAGATCAAAGGCCCCTCTCTGCTTTCTCTCACCTGTTCTCCCCTCATCTACCCGGATTAATCTACCTGTCCTCCACCTACCTCATCCTCTCACGCCATCTCCGGGTTGTCTCTCTCTAAATCCATACTCTTCTCACTCTAACTTGGCCTAAAATTGCCGTTCCTCCATCTTGCAAGTCGAGAGGCAATGACACCAGTACACCACAGACCCATCGATGTTGTTGTTGTTGTTGTTGTTGTTGTTGTGGTCTAGGATATAAATAAAACCCTTTCCCGGATCCTGCTCTCTCTCTCTCTCTCTCTCTCTCTCTCTCTCTCTCTCTCTCTCTCTCTCGTATTCTATTCTAGTGTCTCTCCCCTCCTCCTCCCCCAACCATTCTTTTCCCTACCTCTTATTTTAGCTTCCTCCCCCTCCTTCTCCCTTCTCTCTCCCTCCACCTCCCCCCTCTCCTACTTCAGCCTCTTTTCTCTCCCTCTTATTTCAGATTCCTCCCCCCTCCTCCCTCACTCTCACTACTTATGCCCTCCCTCCCTCTACTCTCTCATTCCTCCCTCGCGCTCACCCCTCCCCTCTCATTTCTTATTCTCTCTCTCTCTCTCTCTCTCTCTCCTTCCAATTCCCCTATTCTTCCTCACTCACATCCTTCTCTTCTCTTCACCCCCATTCTCCGTCTGTCTGTCTGTCTCGCTCTCTCTCTCTCTCTCTCTCTCTCTCTCCCCGTGACCTACTAATCACTCTTTTCATAACTCCAGAGAAACAATCATAATCCCCTCAGGCATGTCACCTCTTACACACACTTGAGCTGGTTGAGGAGAGATATAGATAGATAGATTGACAGATAGATACATGGACTGATAGATATAAGTAGACAGAAATAAACAGACAGAAGATATACAGACTTACATAAAAAGATAAACAGATAGAGCTACATAGAGACATAACTCTATAATACACACGGATGAGAGAGAGAGAGAGAGAGAGAGAGAGAGAGAGAGAGGTAATATTTATGGTAACTGTTTTATTTTCTTCTTCCTGTTGGCGAGGCTTTAAAACTTAGAGGCATAGGAGGAGGAGGAGGAGGAAAAGAGAAAGAAAACATGTATTAACCAAAGCACTGTAGTCAACAAATTAAGTGTTTTCTAGGTCCAAACCCTCCCCTAGAACACGACCCATATCAATTACTTTTACATCCAGGTCTCTACTTGAAAACAAACTGAGTCCACCAGTCTGACCGGCACGAGGAACTGGGCAGACTTAGGTTCTTTTATGATTTTTCTTTTTACAATTTCTCTTTGACGACTTTTACATGTGCCTGTGCTGGGGAGAGAGAGTCGCCTTCACGTGGTGGCAATGAATACAGCCTACAGGTCAACTATCAGGCTATCCAAATTCTCTCTCTCTCTCTCTCTCTCTTTAATCCTTGCTACAGTCAGACGATTTTTTTCAGATTAGGGGAGATTTTTTTCGAACGGGGGGGGAGGGGGGAGGGAGCCATATCCTTCACTGGTAATAACCCCCCCCCCAAAAAAAAAAAAAGTTTCATCGTTCTGTGGGAATTTAATTGATTTTTTTAATTTACTTCCTACCCCCCCCCCCGGTTCCGCTTCTCTTTTCCTCTTCCTTCTTCCTACCTCCTCTTTTCCTCTTTCTTCTTCCTGTTTCTTCCAATTTTCTCTCTTTTCCTCTTCCTCTTCTCTCTTCCCCTTTCCTCTTCTTCTCCCCTCTCTTTTCCTTCTCCCTCTTTCCTCTTCTCCTCTCTTCTTCCTGTCTATCGTCCTCCTCTTCCACTTCCCTTCTCTTCTCCCCTTCCTATCCGTTTGTATTATTTAACTTCGCGTTACTCTTCATTCTCTCTCTCTCTCTCTCTCTCATTTACATCTCTTCATCCGATTCGCTTTTTCTCTCTTCAAACCCCTCTCTCTCACCAATTTGCTCCCCATTCCTCCTCCTCCTCCTCCTCCTCCTTCCTTCCTTCCTTCTCACCGAGTTATTCTTTACATTACACATCTTTGTCTTCCTTATGACAGAGCAGGTGGGGCGGGTGGAGGATGGGTGAGGAAGAGCAGACGGAGAGGGGGTGGGGGAGGTAGGTGGAGGGGGATGGGGAAGGGAGTAGGTGGAGGGGGATGGGGGGAGGGAGTAGGTGGAGGGGGATGGGGAAGGGAGTAGGTGGAGGGGGATGGGGGGAAGGGAGTAGGTGGAGGGGGATGGGGGGAGGGAGTAGGTGGAGGGGGATGGGGGGAGGGAGGAGGTGGAGGGGGAGGGGGAGGGAGTAGGTGGAGGGGGATGGGGGAG
>NC_137014.1:43565264-43577764 GCF_032717465.1 Coenobita brevimanus
TTCATTCATTTATACACTTATTAATGTATACCAAGGCTTCACATTCTCTCTCTCTCTCTCTCTCTCTCTCTCTCTCACTCTCTCTCTCTCTCTCTCTCTCTGACCTTTTAAAGCCTTATTCTTCCTTGAGAAGTTTATCCAGGAAATGATATGCGTCCGTCATCTTGTTTTGCACATTTTTCATTCATTCATACGTTCATTCATTCATTTATTCATTCATTCATACCTGCCTAAGTCCATTCACTCATATATCCTTCTAGTCATTCATTCATCATTCATCATCCTTCCATTCATTCATCCATTTATCCACTCCTCCATTCATTCATCCATCCATCTTTCCACTTCCCCAGTCATTCATTATTCATTAGGTCGGTTCTTCATTTATTTGTATTCCCATTCAACCATTCACTATTTACCCACACTTCCATCCATCCATCCATTATTCATCCATTCATTCATTCACCCATCCATTCATTCATTCATTCATTTTAATATGCCCTTCCATTCAGTCACTGATTTACTTATTGTCATTCATTCATCTATCCAGCGAACCTTCTTCCCTCCACTCTCTCCTTCTCTCCCTCCATTCTCTCCTTCTCTCTTGCTTTTCTCCTTCTCCCTCCATTCTCCTTCCCTCTTGCCTTCTCTCCTCTCCCTCCCCCGTCTTCCCTTACCTATTCTCATCTTTCCTTCTCTTCCCCATTCTCTCCTTCCTTCCTTCCTTTCTCTTTCTATCCCCCATTCCCTCATTCTTTTCCAATTCCTTCCTTCCCTTCTCCTTTCTCTCCTTCCCTCCTCCATTCCCTCCTTCCTTCCCTCCCTCCCTGCCGTCATCAGTGAAACATTAGATTTGCTCCCTCTCCTCTACCTCATCAACCCCATTTCCCTCCAATATTCACTTTACCTCCCTCCCACGCCTCTCTCTCTCTCTCTCTCTCGCTCATCCTTCTTTCCTCTCTCTTTTCTCCTTCCTTTTCTTCCTGTTTCTCTCCCTTCCTCCTCCTCTTTGTCCTCCCTCCCTTTCTTCCTCTTCTCTCTCCCTCCTTCCCTACCTCTCTCTTCTTTCCCTCCTCCAACCCTCTTATGTCTCTCATTTTTCCTCTTCTTTCTCTCTTCCTTCTTTTTATTTTCCCTCCCTTCCTCCTCCCACTTTCTCTTCTTCTCTCTCCTCTTCAGTTCTTTCTTTAAACCAACTATGCCTCCCACTCCTCTCTCTCTCTCTCTCTCTCCCATTGTCTGAATTCACTTACCCATTCATTCTTCCTTACTTTCATTCATTTTTTTATCTTCATCCATTCATTCATTTTTTCCTTCTATTCATCTATCTATCCCTATTCATCCTCCACTCATTCAATCGTCCATATTTCCATCCATCCTTGCAGTCACTTTTCATTTTATTCATCCATTCACTCGCTTATTCATTTATATATCCCTTCCTTTATTCACTAACTCCTTCAATCATCTTTCATCCAGTCTTCTGTTTATTCATCCATTGTTTCATTCATCCAACCATTCATTCATCTATCCATCAATTCATTCATCCAACCATCCTCCCCTTCACTCACTCATCCACCCACCCAAACATCCATCCCTTCATCCTTCCTTCCATTCATCCATCTATCTATCCAGCCACTATAAACAACAAAACTCTTCGAAGTAAACACACACACACACACACACACACACACACACACACACACACACGTCCACAATGTCAGGTGAGAGGGCTGCTGCAACTCAGGTACCGGACTATCAGGTCTATACACACGTCACTTATAAAAACAAAGCCTATTTATGTAACTCTCTTCTTGCCTAACCCCCTCCTTCTTTTCCTTCCTTCCTTCATTCGTTCGTTCATTCATTCATTCAGTCATTTATTTATTTATTTATTTATTTATTCATTCATTCATTCTCTTCTACTGAACTGCTGTTATACTTTCATTCATCGCGTTCCTACTACTACTACTACTACTACTACTCTCTCTCTCTCTCTCCTATTAGTCTCTTTTCTCTCTCTTTCCTCCAGCACTACCAGTACCCTTGTTTTCTGCATCCCTCCTTCCTCCTCCCCCTCCCTTTATCCCTCCTCTTTCCTCTCTTCCCATCCCCTTCCTCCCTATCTTCTTTCCCCCCCCCTCTCTCTCTCCCTCCTCTTTCCTCCCCTCTCTCTTCCTCCCCTTCCCTCCCCTCTCTCTCCCTCCTCTTCCCTCCCCTCTCTCTCCCTCCTCATATTTCTTCCTACCTGCCACTGTTTCCTTCCCTCCCTCACTCTTAAGCTCTTTACCAATTCCCTCTTTCCTCCTCCCCTCCCTCCCTCCTTTCTCTTTTCTTCACCAGTATCCCTACCCTCCCTCCCTTCGTTTCCTCCCCTCCCGTGTCCCGTCTGCACTTCCCCTTCCACCTCTCTGTCCCCTCCCCTCCTCCTTCCCTCTCCCCTCCCTTCCCTCCCTCTCCTCTTACTTCCCTCCCCTCCTCTGTGTCCTACCCTCCTCTCCTCTCTCCACTCCCTCCCTCTCACCTGCCTCTCTCTCTCACTCCCTCCCACGCACCTGAGTGTAGGAGGTGATGACTCATATCATCGACCTAGCCTACCTGTCGCTCTCTCTCTCTCTCTCTTTCTCTCTCTCTCTCTCTGTTTCATACTTCTATCCTTCATTCTTCTCTTTTTCTTCCCTTCTTCCTTCTTCCTCTTCTCCTAGTCACATTCCATTATTTCTTTCCTCTTCTCGTCCTCCTCCCCCTCCTTTTCCTCCTCGTCTCTCTCCCCTCCTCCTTCTCTTATTACACTCCCACGTATCCCTCCTTCTCCTCCTCCTTCAGGTAATCCTTATCCCTCCTTCGATATAATTGCTTCTCTCATTTCTTCCTTCCCTCCTACGTCCCTCCATCACTCAGCTTCCTTCCTCCTTCCATCTCTTCCTCCTTCATTCCCCATCCTTCTATCTTCCTCCTTTCCCTATTTCTTTCCTCCTTCCGTCATTTCCCTCCCTCCCTCCTTACCCCTCTCTCTCTCTCTATTCCCCCTTCCACCTTCCTTCCTTCTCTCTTTTTTCTCTCTCCTCTCTTTCTTGCCGCCTTCTTCACTCCTAACTCACCTGACACGCGATTTAAAATTAGCTCACCTCTCTCTCTCTCTCTCTCTCTCTCTCTCTCTCTCTCTCTCTCTCTCGAGGCCATATGCAGTATTATGTGCACATAGGGCCCATGAGGGTATAATGTGTGTGTGTGTGTGTGTGTGTGTGTGTGTGTGTGTGTGCTGTCGGGGGAGTCGGTATTCATTTATATGTATCCGAGTGAGTGTGTGTGTTCGTGTGTGTGCACGCGCGTGCGTGGCTGCCACTCGGCCATGTTGCGTGCGTGCGTTTATGTGTAACTCGCGCATGTCAACTGACTGTGTGTGTGTGTGTGTGTGTGTGTGTGTGTGTGTGTGAACTAAGAAAGAGAGACTGCGCATGTGTGCCAGGTTTAAGTATATGCGTGTACGTGTCTGACTGTGTGTATGTGTATGTGTACATGTGCGTGTGTATTTGTATGAGAAGCATGAATGTGTTGCTGGCAGGTGCAAATGTACGAATTAATTTACCTGGCACAGGTGTGTGTGTGTGTGTGTGTGTGTGTGTGTGTGTGTGTGTGTGTGTGTGTGTGTGTGTGTGTGTGTGTGTGTGTGTGTGTTCCGGGTACGAAATTGTGTGTGGGCGTGAGTGTGTGCGTCTGTGTGAAAGAACTTGGAACGTGCCACTGCCAAATATTTGTGTGTGTGTGTGTGTGTGTGTGTGTGTGTGTGTGTGTGTGTGTGTGTGTGTGTGTGTGTGTGTGTTTGGAATGCCAGGCCAGATATACGCGCACGTGTGTCTACTGTGTACCCAAGCAGTGAAGAATAATTACATAACAGTACACAGGGTATGAACGAGGTTATGTGTACATGTTATGTGTACGTGCCAGATACACACTAAATATTCATGTATACTTACTGAGAACTATGTACGTTTTTGGCGTTTCGTCTCCACCTGCCATGTGTTTGTGAACGTGTGTGTGTGTGGTGTCTGACACTTCGGAAAGATGCATGTGTGTGTGTGTGTGTGTGTGTGTGTGTGTGTGTGTGTGTGTGTGTGTGTGTACCGAAATCATGTACGTCTTTCAGATGTGTACCAGTCTTGTACAAGCGTATATGTGTGACCTTACCACACTCCTTCCCTCAGCATTCTCTCTTCTTCCCTCTATTTCTCCTCTTCCTCTTTATCACCCCCTCCTCTGTCCCTTTCCCTCAAATTTCCCCCTTTTATTACCCCATCCTCTGTCTCCTTCCCTCAGATCGATTACCTGAGAAGTAAAAAAGAAAGAAAAAAAAATCACGCTCACATATTCTACCGACACCTGGCAACTCCTCTTCGCAGCCATTCCCCTCTCACTCTTTCATTTTTCGTCCTTTTCCAAATATATTCGGAGTCAAAAGGTGTAGTTCTAGCTCCAATTAATTCCTATTTGGCTTACCGAGGGTGAGATATGGAGAGAAAGTGTGAAAATTAGAGAGAAAGTGTGAAAATAGGGAGAGAATTTGGTTTGTTTACATCCTGGCTCCGTGGTGAGACTTGGCAACCCCGAACAGCTGACCGACCCCACACCCACGCGCCGGTTTTCATGAATGGAGGGAGTGAGAGAGGCTAGTAGGGCTTCTCTCTCTCTCTCTCTCTCTCAAATATATCCCCTGTCGTTAACTCTCTCTCTCTCTCTCTCTATGCCGTATATTAGAGTTATATTCCCTCTTTATCTTTCCTTTCCTTTCAACATAGTCTCCTTTTCACCTCTTTTTATTCTTCTTTACTTTCAGATTTCTTCCCCCTCCTCCTTTATCTCCCTCACCTTCTCTCCCTCACTTTCCCCCTTCCCCTCCACCCTCGTCTTCCTCAGTTTTCTCTCTTCTTTCTCTCCCTGTCCCCCTCCCTTCTCTCACTCTCTCACCTTTCCTTACGTCACTGCCTCCCTCCTCCCAATCTCCCTCTCCTTTTTCCTTCTCTCCCTCCTTATACTCTCTCCCTTAAACCCCTTTCACCCTTTCCTTTCCTCTTCCTTCCTTTCCACTTCCTTCATTAACGTTCTTATTCTAATTTCTCTCCTTCCTTCGTATTATAATAAATTTGGATGTTTATCTCTCTCTCTCTCTCTCTCTCTCTCTCTCTCTCTCTCTCTCTCTCTCTCTCATTCATCCCCTCCCTCCTTCAATTCCCCCCTTTCCTTCCTTCTTCCATTCCTTCCTTCATTATTTTCCCTCCCTATCCTTCCTCTTTATCTTCTTAATTACCTCTCACTTCCTCCTTCCTTCCTTGGTCCATTTTTCTCCCTTCTTCCTTCCTCCCTCTCCATCTTCCCTTCCTCTGTCATTCTAAATTCCTTTATTATAATCTTCGTATCATCCTTGTGTCTAATTTTCTTTCTTACTTTATTATACTGACAACATCTATCTACCTCTCTGTCTAGGGTGTCTATCTATTTATCTATATCTACCTATGTGTGTGTATGACGATGTATCTGTGTGCGATTGACAGCCTGTATGTGCGTGTGTGTGTGTGTGTGTGTGTGTGTGTGTGTGTGTGTGTGTGTGTGTGTGTGTGTGTGTGTGTGTGTGTGTGTGTGTGTGTGTGTGAGAGAGAGAGAGAGAGAGAGGGGGGGTTATAGGTCGTCAAAATCCACCCTCTGCTTCAGGACTTAGGATTTTTTTTTCCCAGGTCGATTCTGATAACAAACCTTTTCCGTCCTCTCTTCATATCTCCGCGGGGTGTTAGGGTTCGAGTGTAGGTGTGTATGTGTTGTAGGTCTGTGTGTACGTATGTCCATGTACGTATGAGCTCATGTGCGTGTTTGTGTGCAGGTTAATCAAGTTGAGGGGTGGGCAGTAACAAAAAAAAAAAAAAAAAAACAGCTTCTGAAACGCGGTTGGCCGAGCCCGTAGAGTTTCGGGTCATTCACACCTGTTTATACCTGGCATGCGCGAACACCTCCATTCATAAATTTGCCGGCGCCGACACCACTACGTCGTGTGTCCTTTATCGCCTTTATCTACGAGTTCAGGGATTCATTCATAAAGTTGGGGGTGCTTTTAGTGTGGGGATGGGGGACGAGGAGGGGAAGGAGAGGGAGAGAGACAGACAGAGAGAAAGATTGTTGGATAGAAATTAGATGGAGAGAGATATACGGGCTGACACACAGAAGGAGAGATTGGTAGACAGATAGATATACTCGTAGATATAGACGGACAGATAGACAGATAGATTGATACAGGAAAGAGAAAGAGAAAGAGAGAGAGAGAGGTAACAGACAAAAACAGAGAAGATAGGAAAAGACAAACACGTGCCACAGACAGACACGTGCCAGAGAGATACCATCAATTTTACACGAGAAACATGAATTTTAAAACTGATGCGATGGGCGATTACGTATCTGTTATTTTTATATTTTGCAGTTCGTTGGATTTCGAGGCAAATTTGCTGTTTTCGCTATACTAAACTTCCTCTGTTATTCTACCCGGCATAGGAACATTTTTGGTGGTGGTGGTGGTGGTGGTGGTGGCGGTGGTTGTGGTGGTGAGAATGGTGGTGATGGCGGTGGTTGTGGTGGTGAGAATGGTGGTGGTGGTGGTGGAGGTGAGAATGGTGGTGATGGTGGTGGTGGTGGTGGTGGTGATGATGATGATGATGATGATGATAATAGTGGTTGTGGTGGTGGTCAGTTGTAATAAGCAATACAAATCGCTAAAGAAAAGGTGTCAGGACCTGAAATTCATCTATCCTCATGTAATATTAGTCACACACACACACACACACACACACACACACACACACACCATTTTGGAGTTACATTCACGCCTCGCTTGGCCTTCTCTGACTTCCAAGCCTCTCTTCACAACGCCATCATTAACTATCTTTTATTTACGCTTCCCCCTCAACGCCCACGCCAGCCCGAACCCTTACACAACTTTCTACACGCTATACAGACACGTGCACAACGCCTAATTCAACGCTGCGAGAATGTATACCGATATTGATGATTTTTAAGGTGTTATGTTAAAGTTTGTGTGCGTGGGAGTTTGAGTAATTGTTGTGGCTTGTTATTCGAATGGGAAATAATTGTGGAAATATCGATTATTCGTTTAATGGATAGGTAGGTAGGTATGTAGGTTGGTAGGTAGGTGAGTGGGTAGGTAGGTAGGTTGGTAGGTAGGTGAGTGGGTGGGTGGGTAAGTAGGTAGACTGATAGACATAGATATAGATATACGAAAACATATACTGATAAACGGACAGACAGAGAGATAGATGCAAAGACAAACACACAGACAGACAAGTACAAACACAGAGGCAGACAGATAGATACAGACAGAAAAATAGTCATCCAACCATACAGATAGATAGCCAGAAACAGACAGACAGACAGACAAACATAAAGACAGATACAGAAACACACATAAAGACACAGACAGATAGACATGAAGACAGAGAGACAGACAGACAAAAAGACAGACAGATAAAACACACACACACACACACACACACACACACACACACACACACACACACACACACACACAACTTGGCCTAAAATTCGTCACGTCATTTTTCCGAAACACCCTGCGTGCCGCAGGGATCAGTTCTGGCGCCAACCCTATTTCTGGTTCATATTAATGATCTCTTATCTGTCACTCACAATCCCATTCACTCATATGCAGATGACTCAACACTACATAGTTCATTCACACTCAGACATCCATTTACAAAGTCTAATATCTCTACCTCTCAACTCAATACAGCCATCTCCATAAATGAAGATCTATCTACAATCAGTGAATGGGGACAAAACAACCTTGTCTCTTTTAATGCTAGTAAAACTAAATATATACAGTTTACCAATAGACAGATATTGCCAGACTCGTACATTACCTTCAGTGCTACTAATATTCCCATCTCCAAAAGTATTGAAATTCTTGGTGTCTCACTTAACAGTGCCCTCAGCTGGACCTCTCATGTCAGATCACTTGCTAAAACCGCCTCAAAGAAACTTGGATTATTGTACAGAGTCCGTAACTTCTTTCAACGATGAGCAGTTAGCTATAATTTATAAGAGTCATGTGCGCTCTCAGCTTGAATATTGCTCACCCTTGTGGAATGGTTGTGGAGAGGTTGCATTAAGGCAACTAGACAAAATTCAGAATAAAGCTGTTAGAATCATTAACAACCCTGCCATTACATATAAACTACCTCCCCTGCAAGTAAGAAGGAATGTTGCCTCCCTTGCATTATTTTACAGATATTTTTTTGGCAAATGCTCAGACGAAGTTGCGTCCATGGTGCCACCTCTCCATGCCTTCCCTCGTGCTACACGGGCATCTGGTAGCGCTCATGACTGGAATGTCACTCAACCATATTGCAGAACTTCTGCCTATCAGAATTCTTTCATTCCCCGAACTGCATCTCTCTGGAACTCGCTTCCCCAGAGTTGTTTTCCTCCAAATTTCAACCTACAACTCTTCAAGTCTAACTGTTACAGATATTTTATGAACAGAGGACACCAGTAATCTGGTGTATGGATTTTTTTTTTTTTCTCCATTTGTTTTTCCTTCCTCCGTTCTGTTATTAAAAAAAAAAAAAAAAAAAAAAAAAAAAAATTAGTTTTTTTTCTTTATTGCAAGTCAAATATAAAAGGGCTGGTTCCAAATATTTCTCTCTCTCTCTCTCTCTCTCTCTCTCTCTCTCTCTCTCTCTCTCTCTCTCTCTCTCTCTCAGCCAACTACGGAGCGAGAACTGACGAGACAATATTACACCAAAAAGGAGCGTGCGTGGGCAGGTGAAATTTTACTTGCATTTACCTGGCATTTATTGAGCTATTTATTCACTTATTCATCTGTTTATTTTTTTATTCATTTCGTTATTTATATTCCTGGGTATATTAAATTTCCCCTCGTTACTATAATATATACTGAAGTTTTACCAAGCTGATTACGTCATCTTGTTACCTTACTCAAAATTAGGACAGAGTGTTAGGGAGAGGAGGGGGGAAGGGAAGGGTAGGAGGGATGAGAGAGAGAGAGAGAGAGAGAGAGAGAGAGAGAGAGAATGACGAAAGGGGAGTAAAGGACATAAGACAGGTCTGACATAATAGGAGGTGGGAGGATCAATGGAGGAGAGAGAGAGAGAGAGAGAGAGAGAGAGAGCAATGTTTGGAAGTATTCTTGTCGTATTCCTATAATAATAATAAATAATAATAATAATAATAATAATAATAATAATTGTAGTAGTAGTAGGCTAGTGGCAGCAGTAGCAGCAATAATAATAATAATAATAGACTGGCAATTATAATAATAATAATAATAATAATGCTCTTGATTACGCTAACCTCATTATAACTGAGTCTTTTTATAACCTGCCAAGCCATATTAATAACTATTTCCAATTTATTTATTTTCAAGGAGTGTTAATTATGCAGGGGAGTGTGTGTGTGTGTGTGTGTGTGTGTGTGTGTGTGTGTGTGTGTGTGTGTGTGTGTGTGTGTGTGTGTGAGAGAGAGAGAGAGAGAGAGAGAGAGAGAGAGAGAGGAGGGGGAGTGAAGTGTGTGAGAAACGTGAGGGAAGTCCGCCCACGCTCTCTCTCTCTCTCTCTCCCCCTTCCCAGACCCTCTCTATTCTCCCTCCCCTCCCCTCCTTCCCTCCCTCCTTCCTTCCTTCCTTCCTGTACCCTCCCTTTTATTTCTCTCTCCCCTCCCATCACCCTTTCCTCCCCCCTCCCTCCCTCCCTCCCTCCCTCCCACACGAACCCAGGCCATTCACATACAGCTCCCTCTCTCTCTCTCTCTCTCTCTCTCTCTCTCTCTCTCTCTCTCTCTCTCTCTCTAAAGTTACTTGCTATTCAGAAAGAGAGAAACGGGAGCATAAAAGTGAGAGAGATAAAAAGTGAGATAAAGTGAAATAAAAGATACACATACTTCTTGTGAACCCGGATAGATAGATAGATAGATAGATGGATAGATAGATTGATTGATAGACAGATAGATAGATAGAGTGATAGGTTGGCAGGTGGACATGAATGGATAGACTGAATGACTGATTGAGAGAGAGAGAGAGAGAGAGAGAGAGAGAAAGAGATCAGGTCACTTACCTCATTTTGCCTTCACAGCTCAAGCCCTAAAAGGCCTTTCATTATTATTATTATTATTATTATTATTATTATTATACTCATTTTTCACAGCCCTCTATTCCTCCTCCTCCTCTCTCTCCTCGTCCTCCTCCTCGTCTCTCTCCTCGTCCTCCTCCTCGTCTCCTTATCCTCTTTCTTTCTCTCCTCGTCCTCCTCCTTCGCTTTCTCCTCCTCCTCCTCCTCTTCTCTTTCTTCTCCTCCTTCTTCTCTTCTTTCCCTCCTCCTCCTCCTCCTCCTCTTCTATATTTTCAACCCCACCTACAGCTTAACCCCTTCACCACGATGCCCCTGACCAATAATAATAATAATAATAGTAATAATAATAATAATCCATCTGATGTAAGCAAGACTACAAAAAAGAGAAAGAAAAACACAATCGTAGCGGGGGGGGGACACTGACCCCCAACCCCCCCAGGGTCTTGAGGTGAAAAAAATTCTTTAAAAAATCGTCGTAGTGAAGTGGCGACCAATTTCTTAATGTCGACGTCTTCTTTGTTTTATTATTTATTTATTTATTTATTTATTTATTTGCTTTTGTTGTTTATTTGTGCTACTTCGACAATTTTCTTTCTCCCCCTCGTTCTGAAGGGGTGACCGACGCCCCCCCCTCCATTAACCCCTTCAGTACGAGGGTTTCTTAAAAGCTGAATATAAGAGTCTTTTAGCAACTCAATCCTTCTTCCACTCTCCCTCTTCCCTCCCTATCCTCCATCTCTCCCCCTCTTCCCTCCCTGCCCTCCTTATGCCTCCCTCTTCCCTCCATATCTTCCTTCTCTCCCCCTCTCCCTTCCTCCTTTTTCCCTCCCTCTCCTCCTCCCCTATCCTTCTCTCCCCTTCTTCCTGTCTTCTCTCTCTCCAACTCTGCCTATCTTCTTCCTTCCCTCCCTCTCTCCTTTCTCCATCCCACACATACACACCCATTACTCTTTCCCTTTCCCCTCTCCCTCCCCCTTCTTCCTTCCTCTCCCCTCTTTCCTCCCCTCTCCCACGCATACACATTCCCTCCTCTTTCTCCTACCCCCTCTCCCTTACACCTTCCTTCCCCCTTCCTCTCCCCTCCCCCTCCCACGCATACACCCCCCTCCCCTCCCTTCCGCTCCCTCCTCTTTCTCCTACCCTCTCTTCCTTCCTCTGTGCTTCCCCCTCCCCTCCCCTCCCCCTCCCACGCATACACCCCCCTCCCCTCCCCTCTCTTCCTTTCAACATACGCTGATTGGCTATGTACCACCTGGATGTGAAGCCAATCGTACAACACCTCTTCCTTATTGCACTTATTAACTTTACCAACAAAATCAGATGGCGTAATAAGGAACCAATTAAAACTTAGAATCATTTTAGAATCAGAAATAATATAAAAAAAATATTGACTGTCTGCATAAGGAAAAAATAATACACCTTGAATTAGTTTGGAGTTAGAAGGGAAAATGGTGAACTGCTTGCATGAGATGAAAGTAATTTAAATGTAGAATTACTTTGAAATCTGAAGCACACACGCACGCACACACACATAAACACACATACATAAACACATACAAATACATAAACACACACACACACACACACACACACACACACACACACACACACACACACACCTTTCAATAATAACAAACCATTATATATTTAAAACAATCAAATTTCGAAATACTGAAACCAAAAGCAAAAAAATAAATAAAAATAAAAATAAAATGGCTGCCTACCTATTAAGTACCAAATTTAAATCCACAATAATTTTTGAATCAGATACCCCCCCAAAAAAAAAAATCCACCCCTTCAGTACGATTACGTGGTTTATTCTCTACCCCTTCAGTACGATAACGTGTAATTTATTCTCTACCCTTCAGTACGATTCTCTACCCCTTCAGTACGATGACGCGAAGTGTTTTTCCTGCTACCTTTAGTCGCTTTCCTTCAGCTTAGGAAACATCTCACGTACGAAAAAAAACAAAGAAAATTACATAAACACTTCCTTAAGTCCATAAATAATAACCAAAAAAGAAAACAAGAAAAACAAGAAAAAAAGAAGAAAGGAAGAAGTCACAAGGTTGGAGAGAAAAAATAATCAAAAAAAGATAAAACTGGCTAAACAATTGTAATAAAAGGTGTGCGGTACAGTCGTGGACAAAAATAGTGATCCACCCCATGACGATAAATAATGGGAAGGTGAACGACGATTTTGGGAATATAGTAGTGCCGCTATACCACCCCCTCCCCCTCTAAAAAAAAAAAATCAGAATATCACGTACGGGTCTCATAATTCTTCAACAAAATTAGAATATAACTTTTTCATTTTTTTTTTCGACAAAGTTTAAATAGCAGGTA
>NC_137014.1:43582764-43585264 GCF_032717465.1 Coenobita brevimanus
TGTTGAAGTCACAGTTACATAAAGACAAAGTTACAGGAGATACAGGGAAGAAAATGGTCAGCTACAAAAAAAAAATAAATAAATAAAAGAGGAAATAGACAAGAAAAATGAAGACTGTTACAAAAAAATGAAGTTACAGGAAATACAGAAAAAATGCTGAACTTAGTGTTACAAAAAGCCGGAGTTACATGAATTACAGAAGAATAATGTTCAAGTCACTGTTACATACATACCACGTTACTTAAAATCCTAGAGTTACAAAGACGGTTACATAAAATGGCGAAGAAGAAAATGCTGATTTCAGTGTTACAAAAAATGACGTTACATAAATTGGAATGAAGTTACAGGAAGACCCAAAAATATTACATGACCAAAAATATTACAGCATGACCCAAAAATGTTACAGCATGACCCAAAATAATTACAGCATGACCCAAAAATATTACAGAATGACCCAAATATATTACAGCATGAGTAAAAAATATTACACCATTACCCCAAAATTTATTACAGCATGACGCAAAAATCGACTACAAATGACAAACTTCAAAATACAGTTAGGTTACAAAATTCAGACGATGGCTTAAGGTATGTACGGGTTACATACTCTGAGAAAGATGGATTTACGAGAATACATAATACAGGAAAGTGACTAATAGACAGGTTACATAATTCTCTCTCTCTCTCTCTCTTGATATTTATGCTTTGTTTACTTCGGGATAAAAACTGATCTCTCTCTCTTTCAGGCCTTTAACACCAGATTACCACTTGAATACGGTGCTAGTCACGAAGAAGTGCTATGGAAAGGAAGCTGGGCCACAGTACATGTCTTACCCCACCAATTAGATACGAGAAATACTGCAAAAAAAAAAAAAAAAAAAAAAGGAAAAAAAGGAAAGCTAAGGTAGGAAGGAAGGAAGAGAGGGAGGGAGGAAGGGAGGAAGGAAGGAAGGCAGGCAGGCAGGAAAGAAGGAAGAAAGGATGGAAGGAAGGAAGGAAGGAAGGAAAGAACAGGTAAAGGTGAAGATCAAGGAACACTACTACCTTGTAACTTATCACGTATTGCACAACAACGGGACACGGATTATTATTTCCTTGATGATGATGATGATGATGATGATGATGATGACGATGAAGATGATGATGATTATATTGCGATGACCGACTTCAAAGATCTCATAAGTATTTCCGGTAGCTATTCTGGGTGAGGTTACAGAGCTGATAAAGAAGTACAGATTACGGTACATAATATAAACACGTCTATATATCTAAAGGCCACCCGGACACGCACGGGATACCTGGAGGCTGCAAATGGCGGCAAATAAATAACATTGTCGTAAGCAGGATGTACGTATGACACAATATATATAGCATTCACACACACACACACACACACACACACAAACAGGTCATTATTTACAGATTTCAAAACGACTTCCAGATCACGGCTGTAATTTAAGGCTAACACATTACTGGAACCACAATGAACATTATAACAAAGCAGATCCTACGTACAGACTTCAAAACGCCTGCCGGGGATGTAAAGATATATTAGGGCTGTGAACTGAGGTATACTGTATTATACTCGCACTGTAGAAGCCAGAAGAAGCATACAAGAGCATATCCTAACTACAGACCTCAAAATGCCAGCTACCCAGGAGTATACAATATTTTCAGAGCTGTAAACCATAGCCAAAGCAAACCAGAAAGCACATATAAGAAATACAGATTGTTTACATATTACAAGCTTCAAAAACGTCTGCCAGAAAATTACAAAATATTTCAGGGCAACACATCAATAAAAAAAAATAATAATAATAACTGAGGAAAAACACGTCCTATACAAACTTCAAAGAGGGCCAGCTAAAAAAAAAAAAAAAAAAAAAAAAAAAAAGATATATCAGGGCTGTGAATAATGGCTAACAGAAAACCAGGATGCATATATAACAAAAAAAATCATATGAACAAAACTTATGAACCGAATTTGTACCGAGATATTTCGAGGCTGTAAGAAAAGATGGAAAAAAAACAAAAGCAGGATACACTCCTACCAAACCAAAACGTATGTACAAAACTTAGACACCAGAAATGTACCACGATATTTCAGGCAGCAAATCACAACTACAGAAATTACATTGCAGAAATCCAGGATGCACTCCACCACCACCGCCCGACAACGCGGAAGGAAGGAAGCGCGCGGTCTCCCCTTACTGTGTTCCTCCGCGCGGTGACGTCACGCGCCCGCCGCCACCTACGTCACTCCGGTTTGATTTTTTAGTTCCACGAGCGGATTTCCTCACTCGACCTTGGACACTCTCGGCGACCAGCATCACCAGCGGCAGAGACAGGTGGAGGTGGAGAGGCCTGGGAGAGTGTGGGTGCGTGTTGGTGGGGGACTTTATCGATGTGATGAAACTACTTTTTTGTACACTCAGGTTCTTTGCCATTTGAGAGTTGCCCCCTCCCACCAGGTAAATCTAGATATATTCGCTTCCATTTA
>NC_137014.1:43590264-43597764 GCF_032717465.1 Coenobita brevimanus
AAAAAGGGTGCTGAAGAGAGGGGGAGAGGAGAGACTGAAAGGGAGAGGGAGAAAAGGGAGGAAGGGGAAAAGGAAGGGAAGGGGAAAGGAAAGAGGGAGAGAAAAAGAAAGCCGGGAGAAGGGAAAAGGAGAGAGAGAGAGAGAGAGAGAGAGAGAGAGAGAGAGAGAGAGGAATAAAGAAGAGATGGATAAGATGCGTGGGAGGAGGATGATAAAGAGAGAGGAGGGGAGGGGAGGGGAGGGAAGGGGAGGGGAGGGGAGGGGAGGGGAGAGAAGAGGAGAATCGATAATACCCAGAGAGAGAGAGAGAGAGAGAGAGAGAGAGTGTGTGTGTGTGTGTGTGTGTGTGTGTGTGTGTGTGTGTGTGTGTGTGTGTACCTGGAGACAGTCATACTTTCATTCATAAAAATAGTACGAGCAGTAATCACGTTCTCTCTCTCTCTCTCTCTCTCTCTCTCTCTCTCTCTCTCTCCTCTCTCTCTCTCTCTCTCACCTCATTATCTTTGCCTCCCATTCCACCTCCTTCCTCCCTCTTCTCCCCATTTTATTTCTCTCCTTTATTTCTTTAACTATTCTCTCCCTCTTCCTTCTCTCTTTTCTCTCTAATTCTCTTCCATCTCTCTTTATTTTCTTTAATTATATTCCTTTCTTCTACGTCTCCCTTTTCTTTTCTTTTTCTTTTCTTTCATTCATGGGGCTCCGACAACAATAACTACAGCTGCTACTACTACTACTACTACTTCTACTACTGCTACTACTACTACTACTGCTGCTACTACTACCCCAGTAATAATAATAATAATAATAATAATAATAATAGTCTCCTAGTTACACTGTTCATATTTATTTATCTTTCTCTTCTTTCTCATCTATCTCCATTCCTTATCATCATTCTCCCTGCACTGTCCCTCCTCTCTCTCTCTCTCTCTCTCTCTCTCTCTCACTACACTCCTCGCCCACTACCTTCTCTAATACACTTTCCTATCATTCTCCTTCGCCCTCCCTCCCTCTCTCCCTCCCTCCTCCCCTCCCTCTCCTCTTCCTTGTTTGCTTCCTTCCTTCCTCCCACCCACGCTCTCTCCCTCCCCCTCCGTCTCTCTCTCCGGTCCTACAATCCCCTTTCCCTCCACTTCTCTCTCTCCTTCTCTCCCTCCGTCTCATCCTTCCATCCAGTATTCCCTTTTCCTTCTCTCTCTCCCCATCTTCCTTCCATCTTCCACTTCCTTCCTCCCCTCTCTCCCTCCCCATCCCCCCATCCCTCTCCCCTCTGCTCTCTTCGCCCCCCCCCCTCTCTTGCTCTCTCTCCGCTACACGTGTCACTCTTTCATATAGCACACACTGTCACAATAACATTTACAAATACTCTTTTCACCTCAACTTGGCAGAGATTTTCGTCCTTTGGCAGCTTATTTCCCGTAGCTCAGTGGCGGAAAAGAGAGAATATTGCGGCTCTACATCGAACAGCACTTCTTCGTGACTAGCACCTTCTTCTCGTAAAAATCTGCTGTTTACAACTCAGTATTCGAGATGGCGTGAGGGCAGCAAAGGGCAGCACTACATCTCTACATACTATCCACAGCACTTCTTCGTGACTATGTTTTTTTTTTTTTTTTCATTAACCTGGCCTAAAATTTTCATCATCGCGTAACAATAGACTGACAGCAAAATGGGATGCTAGTCACGAAGAAGAGCTAGAGAAGGGATGCAGAGCCGTAGTGTGATATGTTTCTGCCACTGAGCTACGTGAAATGAGCAGCAAAAGGACGAAAAATCTGGGCCAAGTTAAGGTGAGAGGAGTATAGCATGTTCTCCCTAACACCTCTTCCTAAGCGATTTATTTTGCGTTTTTACTTCTTCCTATCCTCTTCTGAGTCATTTGATTCCAATATCATCCTTTTCACGGTCATACACACTGATAATAACCAGCCGTAACCAAAAATAAATCGCTAAGGACGAGGTGATTGGGAGCTTCATTAAACGACGAAAAGACGAACCCAGGTCTTCACAACAAGGTATTAAGAGCTACTGAATCCTCTCTCTCTCTCTCTCTCTCTCTCTCTCTCTCTCATTCCTTTATTTCTTCAATTTCCGTCACTGTTCCTTGAGTTAAAATCTCCAAACGTCTTTTTCACCCTTCATTCCTTATTCCTCCTCCTCGTCCTCCTCCTCCTTCTCCTCTTCCTTCCCCTCCTCCCCAACACTTCCCCTCTCCTCTCCTTTATCCCCCAGTTCCTTCCTTCCCCCTCCAGCCCCACTCCCACTCTTTGCCCTCCCCATTCCCCCATCCCCTTTCAATCCTTCTCCCCATGTGACTCACCCACTCTTATTCTATTCCACTTCCTCCCCCTCCTCCTCCCCTTCTTTTAATTCTTCCTCCCTTCCCCCCACAATCGACCCCTCCCCCACTTCACTTCCCCTCTTTTGGACCCTCACTTAATTCCATCTAATCGCCCCACTGCAGGTACTGAAAAGGACTACCTTGAATTAAAGGAGGAACTTCTCGAACTGAAGCGGGAGGTACAAATTCTCAGGCAGGAGAAGGCACAGATGAGGGAATTGTTGGAGGAGATGTTGGAGGAGAAAGAGAAAAAGGCTGAAGGTTGGACACTAATTAACAAGGGTGCAACGAAGTTCACTCTTAAAAAGCAAACGGAAATTAAGACAACTAATACATTCGACGCACTACGGGACGAATGTGAAGGGAAGGCAGAGAGGGAAGTAGAGGAGAAGGACGGTGAAGGAACTTCCAGTACAGGTAAGTATAAACAGAACAAGAAAGGTAAGAAAAATGTTGTTGTTGTTGGAGACTCCCAGGTGAGATATCTGAACAGGGCCATGTATACTCCACTCGCTAAACATGTGTGTCTTCCAGGGGCCAGGGTGGCTAATGTGGTAGATAAAATTTCAAATATCGTAAAGGAAAGTGGTGACAAACCCACTGTGTGCCTCAGTGTAGGAGGCAATGATATTAGTAGCCGTAAGAGTGAGGTACTGTGGAAAAGGTACAAGTTGATGTTAGAAAAGGTTAGGGAGAGGGAGGAACCCTGTAGTGCTTGGTGTTTTACCAAGGTGGCGGGTTGGAAGGGAATGGTTGAGCAGGGCAATAGGGTTTAATTGCTGTTTTGAAAAGGTATTGCAAAAGATAATGCAATACCTTTCATAGACAGCTGGGACCGGTTTTATGGACGAAGTGCCTTGTATAGTTGGGATGGGACTCATCTTAGCAGGCAAGGAGTTACTGTTTTAGCTGGAATGATAGATAGGGAGTTGGAGGGATTTTTTCGAGATTGAGAAGTAGGTGTACAGGAAGATGCAGCAACTACAGTCAGAAATCATTATTACCATGTTTGGATAGATGCATCGATACTTGCAAAATTAAGAACAAAAGTTCAACCAATAGTGTAGATACATCCACTCAGGCACCTCAAATTGAGCAGGCGATGATAGATGATAGAACAAGCGATGATAGAAGGGCGATAAGCGATAGTACAAAAAATTGTTATATTAGTAAAGTAAAGAGTTTCCCAGTTAGTAATAAAATAAATAACAGTAAATGCCAAGGTAAAGGCATAACTACTCGTAATAATCTGAAAGTGTACTACACAAACAGCCGGAGTTTACGTAATAAAATGGATGAACTGAGGGCTTTAATTTGTACAGAGAAAATAGACATTGCCGTTATTAGTGAAACTTGGATGAATACAGACACTCGAGAATTTTTAGCAGAATATCAGATAAAAGGCTATAATATTTTTGTGTCAAAAACCGTCAGGGAAGAAAGGGGGAGGGGTAGCTATTTATGTAAAGGATTCATTAATCTGTTATAATAAAGCAGACATTAAAGTAAATAGGGACACAGAAAGTGTCTGGGTTGAAATTAGTAACAATAGGGAGAAATTAGTCTTAGGAGCAATTTACAGATCTCCTAAATTAAGTAGAGCTGATAGTAAATACCTCTGGGAGGAAATTAGGAAAGCATCACAGTCCAGCTTAGTAATTATTGTTGGGGACCTTAATCTACCAAGGATAGATTGGAGAAATCAGACAGGAGATGCAGAGTCAGAGGAATTTCTAGGGGTAGTACAGGATAATTTCCTTTATCAGTATATAAGGGAGCCCACCAGAGGTAATAATATACTAGATTTGGTTTTAGCTAATAAAGAAAATATCATTAGCGATATAGAGGTTGGTGGACGACTTGGTAATAGCGATCATGAAGAAATTAAGTTCAAATTTATTTGGGATGTCTGTTCCACTGAAAATACCTCCACCGTTCCTAATTTTCGTCTAGGAGATTTCGATGGCTTAAGAGCTTATTTTCGAACGGTATTCCACAGGGAGATTAGCTATTTGAGGGAATGTCAGGTTAGTGGGGATCCCCAGGTCATAGGTCAGGCGCAGGAAGCACGTGGGGATGTCCGTCAGGTGTCTGTGAGGGGGAAGGTGGTAGATAGGAATGTAGTCCAGGTGACGGAAATTAACTCAGCTCCAGTACCAAACAGACGTTCGACCAGTGAGAAGTATAACGAGTTAATAAATATAATATACGGAGGCCAAGATAGATATATTCCTTCAAAAACCGTTTAGAACTAACAATTCAGAACCAAGATGGTTAAACAACAGATTAAAATCTCTCATAGGCCAAAGGAAAGGAATATATAGAAAAATAAAACGTGGAGAGGAACACTTACGTAACCGGTACACAATTTTAAATAGAGAAGCAAAGAGGGAGATAAGAAAAGCAAAGAGAAGTTATGAAATTAAGGTTGCAAGTGAATCAAAAGTAAACCCCAAGGGTTTTTATCAAATGTACCGAACGAAAAATAAAGATAGGATAGGACCACTCAGAACAGAATCAGGTGACATTACCAGTGAAGATAAAGAAATGTGCTCCATCCTAAATAATTATTTCATATCAGTATTCACCAAGGAAAATCTAAGCCTGGTCCCTCAAGCAGCAAATATTTACGATGAGAATACGGAAAATATTCTTAGTAAAATAACCATTAGTAAGGAGGACGTATTGAAAGAAATTAACAAGTTAAAACCTCAAAAATCGCCAGGTCCGGACGATATATATGCAAAAATTATAAAGGAAACCAAAGAAGAATTATGTCAGCCACTTTTAACGTTATTTAATGACTCTTTAAGTTCAGGAGAAGTTCCAGAGGCGTGGAAAACCGCAAACGTAGTGCCCATCTTTAAAAAGGGTGATAAATCAGCTGCGTCGAATTATCGTCCGATAAGTCTAACGTCAATAGTAGGAAAATGTTAGAGTCAATTTTGGCAAATAGGATTAGAGAACACTTAGAAAGATTTAATCTTATAAACGAAAGTCAGCACGGATTCAGGCAAGGACGATCCTGCCTCACAAATTTGTTGTCATTCTACTCGGAGGTCTATGAGGCAGTAGATAGCGATAAAGCGTACGATGTTATTTATCTGGACTTTAGTAAAGCTTTTGATAGAGTCCCACACGAAAGGTTAGTTAGAAAGGTTCGAGCACACGGTATAGACGGCGATATCTTAAAATGGATAGAATCCTGGCTGAAAGGACGAAAGCAGAGAGTATTAATAAATGGAACTAAGTCGGACTGGGGATTAGTAACTAGCGGTGTACCACAGGGTTCAGTACTCGGTCCCTTATTATTTATCATATATATAAATGATCTAGACTTAGGAGTCAATAGCAGAATCAGCAAATTTGCCGACGATACAAAAATAGGGCGTATCATTAACTCGACTGACGATTGCCATAACTTACAGAAAGACCTCGATACATTGTCCAAATGGTCTAAAACTTGGCAAATGGAATTTAACGTTGAAAAATGTAAAGTACTTAACGTAGGCAAGACCATTGGAGATACTAAATACAGCTTAGATAACAAAGAAATTAGCAAATCTGAATGCGAGAGAGATCTAGGAGTTATGATTAGTAACGACCTTAAACCTAGGCAACAGTGCATTAATGCGAGAAATAAAGCAAATAGGGTCCTAGGATTTATTTCGAGAAGCGTGAGCAATAGATCATCAAAAGTAATACTGAAACTTTATCTAGCATTAGTAAGGCCACATTTAGACTACGCAGTACAATTTTGGTGTCCTTACTATAGAATGGATATTAATTCGTTAGAAAATGTACAGAGAAGAATGACTAAAATGATACATGACGTCCGGAACCTGTCATATGAAGACAGACTGAAAAGACTAAGTCTGCATTCGCTAGAGAGGCGTAGAGTAAGGGGAGACTTAATTGAGGTTTTTAAGTGGATGAATGGTATAAATAAGGGAGATATTAGCAAGGTACTTAAAGTGAGCATACAGGATAGAACTAGAAATAATGGTTTCAAACTAGAAAAATTCCGTTTCAGAAAGGAAATCGGTAGAAATTGGTTCGGTAATAGAGTAGTAGACGAATGGAATAAGCTACCTAGTAAAGTAGTTGCTGCCTCTTCCATTGAGAGTTTCAAGCATAGGCTAGATAAGCATATGACAAATAAGGGGTGGATATAGAATAAAGAAAATATTATAACCAATACTAATTCAAAAATAAATTTTCCTTTCAGGTTACACTATGATAGTCTCTATTCTCCTTTCACACTTTCCTGTAAAATGTCCTCGCCAGTTTTTCTATACGGCGTGGTGTTCTTTCTGACTTTTTCCTGCCGGCTTCAGCTGGAGGGTTTGGAGGGCGGGGGAGAGCCTTCTTCTTTGCTATCCTTATCTCATTCTAGTAGTTCAGTTACTCTTCTAGGAGCTGCCTAGCATGGGCCAACCGGCCTACTGCAGTTATCCTCTCTTCTTATGTTCTTATGTTCTTATGTTCCCCTTCCTCCCCTCCCCTCCCCTCCCCTCTAATTACACCCCCTCCCCACTTCACCCCTCCCATCCGTGACACCCTCGCCCCCTCCCTTCCCCTCCCCTCCCCTCCCCACCTCGATATAACTCATCCTCGGTATCCCCCTCCCCTTCCCCCTTCCCCTCCCTCTCTCTTTGACCTCTGCCCTCCCCCCCCAACACCAAACTAGGTCACTGGCGACACCTGGAAACTGTCCACCCACACCGCTACTACCAGCTGATTCTTTGTTGACTACTCTCTCTCTCTCTCTCTCGTTAAACTCCTCTACCTTTCTCCTTCTTACTCTTCTTTTTATTACCTTTCGTTGTAATTGTGTGTGTGTGTGTGTGTGTGTGTGTGTGTGTGTGTGTGTGTGTGTGTGTGTGTGTGTGTGAGAGAGAGGTTCCTTGCATTATTCTGCCCTTCTGAATAAATAAATTGCTAAATGGACTGACCACAAGATTCTCTCTCTCTCTCTCTCTCTCTCTCTCCTACACCCACGCACATACTACATCAGCTGACCTACGCGTTCATTCATAGGTCTCTCTCTCTCTCTCTCTCTCTCCTACACCCACGCACATACTACATCAGCTGACCTACGCGTTCATTCATAGGTCTCTCTCTCTCTCTCTCTCTCTCTCTGTAGCTTGTGTATGTGTGGC
>NC_137014.1:43602764-43605264 GCF_032717465.1 Coenobita brevimanus
GAGGGAAAGGCAAAGGGGAAACGGATGATGCAGTAAGAGATAATATGTGAGAAGAGACGAGAAACAGAGACTGCTGTGAGGAGGAGGAGGAGGAGGAGGAAGGGAAGAGGTAGGGGTAAGGGTTGGAGAGGGAGGAGGAGGACAGAAGGAAACAAAGAGGAAGGGGGTAAAAAGAGTGAGCGAAAGTGAAGGAGGAGGAGGAGGAAGGAAATGAAGGAAGGGAAGAGAAGAGAAGGGATAATAAGGGTGAGAGAAGAAGAGAAGGGAGAGGAGGACTGGAAAGGGTAGGGAAGGAGAGGGAGAAGGAGGATGAGGATGAGGAAGGAAATGAAGGAAAGGGATGGCTGGTGGTGGCCGAGGCTGCTCCTGGAAGCCTCCCAATTCGGAATTTCCAGGAACAGAGCGTCCACTGCCGACTTTCCAGCTTCATTATACCTTCATTGCTCACACTAACACTCCCCGGGTTATTGGTGTGTGTGTGTGTGTGTGTGTGTGTGTGTGTGTGTGTGTGTGTGTGTGTGTGTGTGGTGAGGGGGGGGATGGTGGCTTTGATGATGATGATAATGATGATGATGCTACATTTTCCGCTCAATACACATCTATACTCCTTTCACCTTAACTTGGTCCAGATTTTCGTCCCTTTGTACCTTATTTCAGGCACCGCAGTACAAAAAAAAAACATGCTAAAACTCTACATCCTCTCCGCAGCACTTCTTCGTGACTAGCACCATATTCTAGTATTAATCTATTGCTACAGCTCAGCATTCAATATAGAGATGGCAAGTTTAGACCTAGTTAAAGTAAAATACGGTAATAGTAATAATAATAATAATAATAACAATAATAATAATAATAACAGTAGTAGTAGTAGTAGTAGTAGTAGTAGTGGTAGTGGTGGTGGTGCTGGTAGTAGTTGTAGTTGTAGCAGTAGTAACAACAACAACAACAATAATAATAATAATAATAACAATAAAAAATAATGATAATATTTCTCCATAATCTCCCTCTTTTTAACACTGCCTGGATTTAACACACAAACATCATTTTTTTTTTACACATCACCATAACAAGTATCAGAATCAGTATTTCCTATCAGTATTTGGTATCAGTATTGCTATCTGTTATGGAGTCGCTGTGATATGGCTGTGGTGTCAATATTTCCCCCACTCCATCAACCATAACACGATTTTTTAAAGCAGGGTGTGCAGGGTGGGACGAATATAGCGCTGTACTAGTTCTCGGCTCAGTCTGCTGGTCTGGGCGTGGGTTTAGTGGTGGTGGTGTGTGTGTGTGTGTGTGTGTGTGTGTGTGTGTGTGTGTGTGTGTGTGTGTGTGTGTGTGTGTGTGTGTGTGTGTGTGAGAGAGAGAGAGAGAGAGAGAGAGAGAGAGAGGAAAAACATGTGCAGTTGAAATCTGCAGTGACGTCACAGGCACAACAAGGAGAGATTTATTTATTTATTTATTTATTTTTATTTTATTTTATTTTTTTGCGAGTGGAAAAAATAAACGATATTTATAGGAAGATGTACGCTAGTTGTGTTGATGGTAATGATGAGGGAAAGATGAGTAAGATGAGGGAGTGATGTGGATGACGAGGAAGTGTGGAAGATTGGAGAGCTTGGTGAAGAGAGGAGAGGAGTATATGAGAGAAGAGGAAGAAGGGAAGAAAGAGAGGAGGAGAAAGAAGAGGAGAGGAGAGGAGGAGAGTATATGAGAGAAGAGACACGGAAAAAGAGCATGAAGAGAGGAGGAAGACAGGAAGAGGAGAGAGGGAGGAAATAAGAAAGAGGTAGAAGATGTTATGCAAGTCTATAGGAAAGGCAGAAAGAAAGAGTAAGAAGAGGAGAGGAAGGAGGAAGAGGAGGAGAAGAAAGAGGAAGTAAAGAAGTGGAAGATTACAACAATGACCTTAATCTATGACCTCTGACCTTGACCTTTGATCGACCTATAATCAAAATCGACACACACACACACACACACACACACACACACACACACACACACACACAATGATGATGATGATGATGATGATGATGATGGTGGTGGTGGTGGTGGTAATAATAGTGACGACGTTAATGGTAGTGATGATAGTAATAGTAGTGACGGTAATGGTAGTGATGATGGTAATGGTAGTGATGATGGTAATGGTAGTGATGATAGTAATGGCAGTAATGACGGTAGTGATGATGGTAATGGTAGTAATGGTCATGATGGTAGTGATGATACTGATAGTGATGAGGGTAATGGTAGTGATGATGGCAGGGGCTACGGGACAGTCTGGCGCCCCTCACACTCAACATGGCGTCAGATTGATGAGTGTTTTTAGCCAGCATCCTTCCCTACCCCCTACCCCTACCCCCTACCCCTACCCCCTCCCTCTATACCCTCTCCCCCTACCCTCCCTCTATGCCCCCTCCCCCTCCCCTAACCCTCTACCCCTGCCTTACCCTCTCTTGTACCTCCATCCCCCCTAACCTCTTCTCCTGTACCCCTACCCTCC
>NC_137014.1:43615264-43622764 GCF_032717465.1 Coenobita brevimanus
TGTATGTATGTATGTATGCATGTACGTATCGTCTGTGTATATCTTCTTTAATGTTTTTGTTATTCGTGTGGCCGTGTGTGCATGTGTGTTTGTGCGCGTGTACATGTGCACATAAATGTTTTCCATGTCCTTTTGTCTACATGTGTGCATGTGCGTGTTCATGTGTGCGTTTGTCTCTATTCCTCCATCCCTGAACTGGCGTGTACGTCTGTTTCTGTACGCGCATGTATGTATGTATGTTTTTCGCTATGTATATGTACGTTTTTAAGTCCGTATGGGTAATTCTACGAGAGAGAGAGAGAGAGAGAGAGAGAGAGAGAGAGAGAGAGAGACAACAGACATACATAGACAGACAGGTACAAACACAGGCAAACAGACAGGCAGACAGACAGACAGACAGATACAAAAATACTGACAAAAATCAATGGAACTTTTAGGCAGCAGAAAATATTTTGCTGTTATCCTCTCTCTCTCTCTCTCTCCTGCCATTGTTCCCATCCTTCCTCCTCCGCTTCTTCTCCAGCTGCCTTCCTCCTCCTCCTCCTCCTTCCCTCCTCTCTTCCTCCTCCTCCTTCCCTCCCCTCTTCCCCCCCCTCCTCCCTTCCCTCTTTCACAACAACTCTACTTCCTTTCCCATAGAAATCTTGCTCTCTCTCTCTCTCTCTCTCTCCCTCCCCCTCCTCCTCTCCCCTTTCCCTCCCTCCCCTTCCTTCCTCTTCCCTCGCTTCCTTCCTTCCTGTATTTTTCTTTCCCATGACCAAAACTCCTTTCTTTACTCTCTCTCTCTCTCTCTCTCTCTCTATTTATCTATCTATCCCTATATCTATCTTGATTTTCTATTACTAACATTTTCCCTCCATGATTCTTTTTAATTCTCTCTCTCTCTCTCTCTCTCTCTCTCTCTCTCTCTCTCTCTCTCCTTTGTCTCCTCTTCCCAGAACTCTCCCATTCATTCTTTATCGCTTCGTTACTTTTCATTTTATTAAGCTTTCCTTTATTCCTTGCCTAATCTCTCTCTCTCTCTCTCTCTCTCTCTCTCTGTTCAATTCTTTATCACATTCCTTCGGCTACTTTTTTCTCTGCACATTTGTCTGAGTCTCCTTCTAAGAATCTGTGTGTGTGTGTGTGTGTGTGTGTGTGTGTGTGTGTGTGTGTGTGTGTGTGTGTGTGTGTGTGTGTGCGTATTTACAGTATGTATGTATGTATGTACAGTGTGTGTGTGTGTGTGTGTGTGTGTGTGTGTGTGTGTGTGTGTGTGTGTGTGTGTGTGTGTGTGTGTGTGTGTGTGTGTGTGTGCTCGTGCGTGCGTGTGTCCTCTTATTCACACAGTTCTATTTATTACGTCACGCCTTTTCACTTCTCATCGCTCAATCTCTCCATCTTATCACCCTTTCCCAAATTTACTCTCTCTCTTTTCTGTCTATTTCAACTTCTACTAAATATATGCGAGAAAAAAGCAATTGCAAAAATATACCCAGCCTGACAGAGCGAAAAATTACCGAGATTAGCAAGATAGGGTTAAAACGTCACAGGCAAAGGTCAGAGAGGGGGAGAGAGAGAGAGAGAGAGAGAGAGAGAGAGAGAGAGAGACGTAACCATCAGGCGTCTCTGTATTTATCTCTATGTATTTCTTGTCTACATATGTGCGTGTGGGTGTTATAAGAATCAATGTAATTTTGCTGCACATCAAAGGTCAAGGTCACCGGGGTCAAAGGTCAGGGTCAAGATTCGGGGCTTTGTCGTAAGAATGCCTAATCCGATCGAGGTCACGCTTGGCCATTAAATTCAGTGCGGGTCAAGGACGAGGTTATTTAATTTCATCATAGGTCAATCAAGTCAAGGTCAGGGTAAGAGGTCAAGGTCATAGATCAAGTTCTGAGGTCAAGGTAGGTCAAGGTCAGAGGTCAAGGTCAAATTTAAAGTCACGGTGTCTAAACTTCCGAGACAAGGCTACGGACTCACCTTTGTACCTGTAATTATCTGATTAATTTTTGTACTCCCGTTATCAGCCTCCCGTCACTGTGCTCACGTCACTCGTAAAGGTTATCTGACATACTGAGTGATGGACAGGGGTTTACTGCCACTCCATTTATAAAACCTTTTCATTGTGAGTCGTTCTCTTTAAGCTGAACACAATCGTCAGGCGGTAACAAGAGGAAAAGGTTGTAGTGCTGAAGGGGTTAAATGAGGCTTCTTCTTGTTCTTCCTTTTCTGCTTCTTCTTCTTCCTCCTCCTTTCTTCTTCTTCCTCTTCCTCCTCCTCCTCCTTCTCCTCTTCTTCTTCTTCTTCCTGTTCCTCCTCCTCCTCTTCTTCTTCTTACCCTTGTTCTCCCTCCTCTTTCTATTCCTCTTCCTCCTCCTCTACTTCTTCTTTCTCTTCATCTTCTTCCTCGTCTTCTTCTTCTTCTTCTTCCTCCTCCTCCTTCACTACGGGCATTCTTAACATGCTGAATAAAATCGTCTGGTACTAAACTACGTGAGCTATTTCGTATACACACACACACACACACACACACACACACACACACACACACACACACACACACACACACACACTTCCTCTCTTTTTTTCGTTAGTTATTTTCCACGTTAATCCTGCCAGAAAAATATAATCGCCAATTTAAACTATAATCTTACTTGTTATATAGACTTCAATTACCTTATCGTTTTTTTTTTTCGTCCTTTTCCAAATATCATGACGTATTTTGTGGTATATTTTTGTAAAGAATAAATTATTTTACTGAAGTCTCCCTGAAATCTATATATATATATATATATATATATATATATATATATATATATATATATATATATATATATATAAGTATATATATATATATATATATATTTTTTTAAAGAAGAACCCAAGACTGATATCCCGCAAAGATGTACTATTTGACGCTGACCTGGATAGTATGGTGTAATTAGCAAAATAAATCGCTTAGGGAACGGTGTTAGGGAGCTTCCTTAACCGAGAATTAGGGCGGTAAGGTGTAATAACATAAATAAATCGCTTACGAAAAGGTGTTAGCCAGCCTCCTTAACCGACGAGAATACAAGCCTTAATCAGTGAGAGAGAGAGAGAGAGAGAGAGATTAACCTGTCTTCCTCATTGTTATCTTATTTCCTTTTTTCTCTAACTCTCTCACTCTGACTTCCTTCTTCTCCTCTATGCTTCCTCACTTCCTTATATTTCCTTCTCTCTCATCTCCCTCCTCCTTGTCCTACTCCCATTTTGTCTCTCTCTCTCTCTCTCCTCCTCTCTCTCCCTCCCTTCCAACCACTCCTCCTTCACTACTAACGAAGCTATTCTACCTCCCTCCCTCCCTCCCTCTTTTCATCCCTCCCTTCCTTCCTTCTCTCTCCACTTCCCTCCTTTCCTCCACTGTTTCTCCCTCTCCCTGCCTTCTCAACCCTCCCTTTTCCCTCCCTCTCATCTCTCCATTTCTCCAATCTCCTCCCTCCCATCCCCCTCCCTCTCACCCTTCCTTTCCTCCACTCTCTCCCTCCCTCTCTTTCGTCTCCTCCTCCAACCCTTCCTCCCTATTCTTGTCAAGTGTTTTCTCTCCCTTCCTCCTCGCCCCCACATTCCCATTCTCTCTCTCTCTCTCTCTCCATCCCTATTCTTGTCGAGTGTTTTTCCTAGTTTCCTCCTCGTCCCCATATTCCCCTTTTACCTCTCTCTCTCTCTCTCTCTCTCTCTCTCACACACACACACACACACACACACACTCTCCCTATCTCTCTCTCTCTCTCACACACACACACACACACACACACACACACACACACACACACACACTCTCCCTATCTCTCTCTCTCTCTAAATTAAAATGTCATGACACTCGAAATCCATGTTTAGATCATATTCTTTACGTAAGTCGGAGATATGAATGAGAGAGAGAGAGAGAGAGAGAGAGAGAGAGAGAGAGAGAGAGAGAGAGAGAGAGAGAGACAGACAGACAGACAGACAGACAGACAGAGAGAATAGCAGTCCCATCCCAGCGAGTTAGTTCCCCCCCCATCCTCTATCTATAATCAGTCGTACAGGAAATCAGTGAGAAGCAACGAATATCAGAAGTGGAAACTCTTGAAGGAAACTTTACAGGAACGTTGGAAATTAGACTGAAGGTAATTTTTCATGCTCATTGTATGTATGTATGTATGTATGTCTATCTACTTATGACTGTTTTTATGTACGTATTTCTGTTGCCATGTGTCCTGTGTATACTTACGCTTAAGGTATACACTAGACAAGAACACATACATACATACATACAGATATACAGTCTTTATATATACGTACATACATTCTCGCTCCCTCTCTCTCTCTCTCTCTCTCTCTCTCTCCCTCTCTCTCTCTTTCCAGCCTACTCAGATACATGGTTGCTCACTGCTGACTCTCTCTCTCTCTCTCTCTCTCTCTCTCTCTCTAATCAATAGGGGGTCTCACCTGGACTGATTCACGGGAAACCAAACACGTGACATGCCCTTGGTTCCTCTCTCTTTAATTTCTCTACCACTTTCTCACTTCTCTCGCTCACTTTCTCCCATAAGTGGGTCTGATTTATTTCTGGTCTCTCTCTCTCTCTCTCTCTCTCTCTCTCTTCCATGTCACTACAAATCCCCACTGAGCGTATTTTTCGCGTGATGTGTGTGTGTGTGTGTGTGTGTGTGTGTGTGTGTGTGTGTGTGTGTATCTTGCCTCACACTGCTTCCCGTGAGGTACCACTACGATAATACTTATGCATCATCATAACCATCATCATCATCATTATTATCATCACCATCATCATCATCATCGTCATCATCCCCAACTATTCTTGCCTGTGTTCCCTTACGCTGCTTGAGGGATGAGTGAGTTATAAAGGACGTGCGTAAGTCCGTGCTTGCGTTAGTCCGTGCGTGCGTAAGTCCGTGCGTGCGTAAGTCCGTGCGTGCGTTAGGTTTCTGCGTCGTCTTTTGCATTGCCTACCTTTTGCGTGCAGTCCCTTGTCTTACGCAGCTTATCCGGAGAGAGAGAGAGGCGTAACTGGGGTCAATCCTGTGCGTCATACTAACTTCATACGCCAACTTCCCGCGTATAATGTGCTGTTTTACGATGGTGTTAAACGTATGACGAGTGTATGAGAGGAGTATATGCGTATTAGGGGGGTATGGAAAGTGTACAATGCGTATGTGGGGTGTATAAGAGGTGTATATTCGTATGATGCGTGTACTGAAAGGTGTATATGCGTATGTGGGGTGTATGAATGGTGTATTATGCGGTAACAGCTCTGCGTCATCATCGTTATAATCATCCACTTTCATTCACCTACATGACACCCCTGAAAAAAAAAAAAAAAAAAAATCCTCATCTATAATTTTTCCTGAGGTGAATAAAATCGCCTTCAGGTGGTGGCAAGATTAACCCATTCAGCCCTTTTTTTTTTTCCTTTCAGCCCGAGGACTTTCTTTCTGAATGAATCGTGTCCGCCTACCACTTAACAAGGTCATTATCGGCTTAGGCAGTTAACACCTGTGGACGATGAATGAGAGAGAGAGAGAGAGAGAGAGAGAGAGAGACCCACACCCACCACTGTACCCACACCTGTCCTACACACCCTGGATCATCCCCCTACACCCCCCACCCCCGCCACACCCAGGCTAATCACAACACCTGCCTAACCCCCTCCCCTCCCCTCCCCTCTCCCCCTACCTTTCTTATCTTCCTACCTCACCTCACCTGCCTCATCTTAACACCTGCAATCTCTCTCTCTCTCTCTCTCTCTCTCTCTCTCTCTCTCTCTAATACGCTGACTAACCCCACCCAGGACACTGGTGAGGTAACCGCTAAATCACAGCAGGTTACGCTTATTTTTAGCGAAAGCAGCTCAAGTCTTCAGGTATTTCCTTGACTTCCTGATTTTCCCCTAACCCAAGTGAATCAGGTGATTTTTTATTTATTTTTTATTTGGTTACCGTAGAGCACAATGATGATGATGATGATAATAATAATAATAATAATAATAATAATAATAATAATAATAGTAGTAGTAGTAGTAGTAATAATAGTAGTAGTAGTAGTAGTAGTAGTAGTAGTAGTAGTAGTAGTAGTGGTGGTGGTGGTGGTAGCAGTAGTAGTAGTAGTAGTAGTAGTAGCTGCAGTAGTAGTAGTAATGTGATAATAATAATAATAATAATAATAATAATAATAATAATAAATAAATACTCTAAACGTGTGATAGGGTAAACAAGGCTTGATATAATTAAGATAACCGTTATGCAAATCTCCCTCTCTCTCTCTCTCTCTCTCACTTCCTTTTCCTCCTTCACTTCCTCTCTCACTTCCTTTCTCACCGTCTCTCATATTTCCGCTGTTTGTTCCCTCTTAACCGTTTCTCTGTGTGTGTGTGTGTGTGTGTGTGTGTGTGTGTGTGTGTGTGTGTGTGTGTGTGTGTGTGTGTGTGTGAATATTAGATGGCTAGACACACACAGGCACTGATGTAGACTTCACCAGCGTGTGTGCTCTCGGTAAATAAAAGCACAAGATCCCGGAGTTCACCGCATTTATATACAGGTGCTCCATACATTAATTTATACACAGGTGGTCCATGCATTAATTTATATAATGAGATTCCCTAACATCTTTTCCTTACCGATTTATTTTTGTATATGGCTGGTTAATATCCTGTACGTTATTTCAGGAGAGTATGGAGATGTTTGAAGGATTTGTATAGGACGCTGAGGTACAATAAGCATAATAAATCGCTTAGGAAAAGGTGTTACGGTGCTTCATTAACTCATTCATCTATATCAGTGTCTGCTCTGCATCTGTCATTCTGATCCTACTTCACTGTCATACCCGTGCCCACACCAGCAGACTGTGTGTGTGTGTGTGTGTGTGTGTGTGTGTGTGTGTGTGTGTGTGTGTGTGTGTGTGTGTGTGTGTGTGTGTGTGTGTGCTTTTGAGGGTTGCGTGCGCCTGTAGCCATGGTAACGCGTGTGTGTGAATGTCTGCTTGGATGTGGGCGGTTAGGAAAGAGAGAGAGAGAGAGAGAGAAAGAGAAAGAGAGACAGACAGACAGAGAAAGAGAGAGAGAGAGAGTGAGTGAGAGTGAGCAAGCGTGGGTGTCAGTGTGAATATGAGAGAGAGAGAGAGAGAGAGAGAGAGAGAGAGAGAGAGAGAGAGTGAGTGAGAGTGAGCAAGCGTGGGTGTCAGTGTGAATATGAGAGAGAGAGAGAGAGAGAGAGAGAGAGAGAGAGAGAGAGAGAGAGAGAGAAAGCGTGGGTGTGCAATCCTTCAATGGACTTAAATACCAAGCCTTTCATTCACGGCACAAAGAGAGAGAGAGACGGAGGGAGGGAGGGAGGGAGGGAAGAAGAAGGAAGGTAAGGAGAGGGAGGAAGGGAGGAAAAGAGAGAAAGAAGGACGGGAGAGAGGAAGGTTGGAAGGGAAGGAGGGAAGAAGGAAGAAGCAGGAAGGTAAGGAGAGGAAGGGGTGGTAGGAAGGAAGGAAGGA
>NC_137014.1:43627764-43632764 GCF_032717465.1 Coenobita brevimanus
TGTGGCAGGTGGTGTGGATGTTGGGTGTGGTGTGGGTGTGGTAGGTATTGTGGAGTAGATGGAGTGGGTGTGTAATGGGTGTGTGTACAGCAGGTGTGGCTGGGGTGGGGTGTGGGTGTGGCAGGTACGGCAGGTGAGGCAGGTGTAGGTTACGGTAGAGTAAATATGGGCGTTGATGTGTGTGTGTGTGTGTGTGTGTGTGTGTGTGTGTGTGTGTGTGTGTGTGTGAGTAGTTGTAGGCATATGTGGGTGTTCCCGATACATGCACACACACACACACACACACACACACACACACACACACACACACACACCTGCCTCATGACCACCAACCAACCCTGCTTCCCGCGACATATATGGACCGTGTAAGTGTTAGTGTGTGCACATCCGTGACGTGTACATAATACAGGTGTACATGCACTTGTCTTCTGTGTATGTATGAATGAATGAATGTGTGTGTGTGTGTGTGTGTGTGTGTGTGTGTGTGTGTGTGTGTGTGTGTGTGTGTGTATGGGGTTATTTTTACGCATATTTCATCAGTGTAAGTATTTGTGTGCGTAATTTCCTGTACACCTCTGCTTCATGTACGTTTCTGTTATTCATGTGCGTCTAGTCTGTGCATCTGGGTTTATGTTTTATTAATCTCCTATCCTCCTTATGTACGTCTGTGTGCACTAAGTATGTATGTTTTTATGTGTATGTCCTTTATCCATGTAAGTTTTCCTGTACGTTGGTGGATCAGTTGGAATGAATGTGTATACTGTGGTTTATGAAATTCTCTCTCTCTCTCTCTCTCTCTCCCTCTCTCTCTCTCTCTCTCTCTCTCTCTCTCTCTCTCTCTCTCTCTCTCTCTCTCTCTCTCCAGTGGGGCACTAGGACAGTACCTATCCCTCTCATCCCCGCTCTCCGCCTCCTCCATTGTACAGTCTGCCATTATATTTGTTACATTTGCAGTGTGTGTGTGTGTGTGTGTGTGTGTGTGTGTGTGTGTGTGTGTGTGTGTGTGTGTGTGTGTGTGTGTGTGTGTGTGTGTGTGTGTGTGTGTGTGTGTGTGTGTGTGTGTGTGTGTGTGTGAGAGAGAGAGAGAGAGAGAGAGGCTGTGTATGTGTATGTGGGTGTATGCTGAGGTCACTGTATACCTCATGCATGTATAATCGCTGACGTCACTGCCTAAACTCCAATTCATTTACTCATTTTACACCATTCACGCAATCAACCCCTTCACCCCCAGGACCTGTTATTATCTATCTATCTATCTATAGCCCGACGCCCTAATCCCGCAAAGGGTGGCCGCAGACAAAACGCCTCCAAGTCATTCTGTCACCCACCATTTGACTCCCCTCCCCCCAACTCACCCCCCCCTCCCTCATATACCTCTCAGCTCCATCCCTCCACCTCATTATTATTATTATTATTATTATTATTTATTTTATCTACTTATCTATCTATCTATCTATCCGTCTATCTATCTATCCATTTTTCTTATTTATTTTTAACTTTATTTTTTCCTCTTTATCTATTTTCAAACGCGAGGGATTAGATAGATATTTTCACGTCTCATACATGTACTTAATCCCTTCCAACCAGCGACTCATTCTCCATCTTATATTCGCCACTTTCAGACGAGAAGCATCAATATAAAAATCATCGTCGGACTGAAGGGGTTAATGAAGGTCTACTCCGGGATGAAAGGGTTAAGTATGTGCACACGAACTGATGCAAGTTTATATGCACACACGAGGCAGGGGTACACATGGATCCTTGAGACCCACACACGGCGGTAAACGTACATGTGCTTTGGTTTACAGTGAACTTATGTACACCTTTGCATACGTACACATCAGGATTTATACATGAGGTCTATGTGTACACGTCAGGATGTGCACACGGGATCTATGCGTACACGTGTGCACTGTAACGGTTAGCAACACGACTCTTCACTTCCTCTCGCTACTGACTTCCTTCCTCTCTCTGATTTATCCTCCCTACCTCCCTCCCTCTCTCTCCCTACATCCCTCCCTCCCTCTCTCTCCCTACATCCCTCCCTCCCTCTCTTCCTCCATCCCTCCCTCTCTCTCTTCCTCCATCTCTCCCTCTCTCACCCTTTCTCTCGTCCTTTTTCTCTCTCCTTCCTCTGTTATTTACCTCTCTCTCTCTCTCTCTCTCTCTCTCTCTCCTTTCTTCCCTCCCTCATTACAAGCCTCATTTCCTTTGGTCTCAAATATCATTCATTTTCAGGGTAATTCATTCATTTCCCTGCTTCCCACGCCTTGCCCTTCCTTCCTTCCTTCACTCCCTCCTTCATTCATCCTTTCTTTCTTTCCTTTCCCCTTTCCTTCTCTCTCCCTTTCCCTACTTTCTCTCCCTTCCCCTCTCTCTTACCTCCCCTTCTCCCCTCTATATTCGTATCCCTTCTCTCTCTCTCTCTCTCCCATCCTCACCTCTTACTTTCCCCTCTCTTTTTCCTCCCCCTCCCTCACTTTCTCCTCTCTTTCTCCTCCCCACTTCTACCCTCCATCTCCTTCGAAAATTTCCTTCTCTCCATCTATCCCTATCCTTTCCATCCTTCCCCCTCCTCTCGTCTTCCTTCCCTCCCTTCTGTCTCCCACTCTCCTCCCTTCTCTCTCTCTCTCTCTCTCTCTCTCTCTCTCTCCCCAGCGATAGTAATGGATGGAAGATAATCTCTCCATCGCTTGCACATATTTCCCAGGAGACGAGACGCGCGGGGACGGAGATAAAGATAGGAGAGAGAGAGAGAGAGAAATGTTCGTCCTTTCCTTAATTTACTCCATACTCCTTTATTTCATTTACTCTCCTGTTTGCATTCATCTCTCTCTCTCTCTCTCTCTCTCTCTCTCTCTCTCTCTCCTTCCATATCTCCATCTTTTCGTCTTTTTCTTCCCTCTTTTTCCCTTGCTTCCATTCTTGTTTTCCTTCATTCTACCTCTCTTCCCTCCTTCCTTCAATGCCCCATCCTTCTTCTTCCCTCCCTCTTTCCTTCCCCTTCCCTCCCTCTATCCTCCTTCTTCTTCCCTCCCTCCTTCCTTCCATCCCTTCCTCTTTTTCTTGCCTTTTTCCCCTTCCTTCCATTCATCCTTACCTCTGTTCTTCCTCTCTTCCCTCCTTCCTTCAATGCCTCATCCTTCTTCCCTCCCTCTTTCCTTCCTCTTCCGTCCCTCTTTCCTTCTTCTTCCCTCCCTCTTTCCTTCCTCTTCTCTCCCTCTTTCCTCCCTCCTTCCTTCCTTCCATCCTCAGAAATAAACAGGAAGAAACGGAAGATAAACCCAAGAGAGGGACCTAAGAAAGAAGATGGAGGGAAAGAAGGAAGGAGGGGGGATAAGGAGGAAGGAGGGAGGGCTAAGGAAGGAAGGAGGGAGGGAGGGAGGGAGGGCTAAGGAAGGGAGGGAAGGAGGAAGAAGGAGGGGCCAAGTGTCTCCCTGAAGATGGAGGGATGATTTGGAGAGAAAGGGGAGGAAGGAAGGGAGGGAGGGAGAGGAAATAGGGTTAGAAAGGAGGAAAGGAAAGCACAGTAATTAACAACTACCACCATCTCTTCCTACCACAACCTCCTCCTACCACAACTACCACCATCTCTTCCTACCACAACTACCACTATCACCTCTTCCTACCACAACTACCATTTCTTCCTACCACAACTACCACCATCTCCTCCTACCACAACTACCAGCATCTCTTCCTACAACAACTACCACCATCTCTTCCTACCACAACTACCACCATCTCTTCCTACCACAACTACCACCATCTCTTCCTACCACAACTACCACCATCTCTTCCTACCACAACTACCACCATCTCTTCCTACCACAACTACCACCATCTCTTCCTACCACAACTACCACCATCTCTTCCTACCACAACTACCACCATCTCTTCCTACCACAACTACCACCATCACCTCTTCCTACCACAACTACCACCATCACCTCTTCCTACCACAACTACCACCATCACCTCTTCCTACCACAACTACCACCATCTCTTCCTACCACAACTACCACCATCTCTTCCTACCACAACTACCACCATCTCTTCCTACCACAACTACCACCATCTCTTCCTACCACAACTACCACCATCTCTTCCTACCACAACTACCACAATCCCTTCCTACCACAACCACCACCATCTCATCTTTTCATCCTTTCCAGAACACTTCTTCGTGACTAGCATCATATAATAGTGCTTATCTCTCTACTGATAAGAATTAAGCGAAGTGAAATAGTAGAGGTCACTTTCTCTCTCTCTCTCTCTCTCTCTCTCTCAAAGGGCAAAGGTTAAATTACTTGTCTTTTCAAAATAATCTTTTAAGAGGTTGCGTAAGTCGGCGACGTGAGAGAGAGAGAGAGAGAGAGAGAGAGAGAGAGAGAGAGAGAATGTGTGTGTGTGTGTGTGTGTGTGTGTGTGTGTGTGTGTGTGTGTGTGTGTGTGTGTGTGTGTGTGTGTGTGTGTGTGTGTGTGTGTTGTCAGAAGGCTGAACTTACACACGGCTCTCCTCAATAGGGTAGAATTGACTGTAAATTTCTCTCTCTCTCTCTCTCTCTCTCCCTCAGTACTGCATCACGCTCTTTCATCGCTCTCACCACATGCACAAGACTTTTTAACTTCCTGTCTGCGTTCTTCCCCTTTCAGGCGGACATGCAACACCTGAATTTTTGTGGCAGTCGAGAAACCATTAGTGTGTGTGTGTGTGTGTGTGTGTGTGTGTGTGTGTGTGTGTGTGTGTGTGTGTGTGTGTGTGTGAGAGAGAGAGAGAGAGAGAGAGAGAGAGAGAGAGAGAGAAATAACAAAATGGCGCTCAATCACACAGGTAAATGATACTGTTTTTGTTTTCCTTTCTTCTTTTTCCTCCTTCATTCATCTCCTTTCTTCTCTTTCCTTCCATGTCATTTTCCTCATTTCCACGCTTCTGTTTTCTCTTTCTCTTCTCATCTCCCTATATTTTTTCTTTCGTCTTTCCTCCTCCTCCTCTTCCTGTT
>NC_137014.1:43637764-43642764 GCF_032717465.1 Coenobita brevimanus
TGTGGGTGTGTGTGGGTGTGAATGCAACCTGAGAAAGCTTAATGATAATGCAACTTCTGGTCTGCTGCCACTGGACTTACCGTGGGTGTACCTAGTGTGGGTGTGGGTGTGGGTGTAGGAGCCTGAGTAGGCGTGGGTGTACGTGGGAGTAGCCGTAGGTCATGTGGGTGTGGATATAGGTTGAGGTGTGGGTGGGTGTGTCTGTGGGTGAAGGTGTAAGTGTGGGTGTAGTGAGGTCAGTGCGTCTCATGAGTAAATATAAACCTTCTTGTTGCTGGCACGTATTTAGAAGTGAATCACGGAAAAGCATTTAGAATTCTATCAACAACTCCACGACAAAAAAAAAAACTCTTCACTTTTTTCTGCATTGAGTCTTTGGGTGACTAGAAGAGGACCCAAGTAAAAGAAATACACTTAGAATTTATTTAGATACAACTTACACTTACAACTTACCGGTACTTACACTTACAACTTACTTACAACTTACTTAAATTACACTGATTTGAATACCGTAAAAGAATTCTGATTTGAAAATATATTAACCAATAATAATGAATAATATATTTTTTTTTTGCTCCATTAAGCTTACTCGCCATTTGGAAACGAGAATAAATTTAATACAAAAAAATAAAGAAACGTAAGAAAAAAAATCGACCATTTTTCGATTTCTAACATTCATCTACGGTACCTCTTCAGTCCGATTTTTATCATGTTTCTTTATAACAGAGAGAGAAAGAGAGAGAGAGAGTGACGAAGATCCGTAACTCCTTATAGCTCAGTTAATGGCCAAGTGGAGTCATACCGGAGGCTAAATCTGACTAGTAACCAAGGAGACTCACACCCACCTCAAAACTACAACTCATCAGACTTCACACACGTACGACCAGGTAAAGTCCAGTTCCCTGAGGTGAAAGAAACAAAAAAAACAAAAAACAAACACGAGATAAAGCCAAACAAAAACAAACAGATAAAACACTCCACTCTACACCCACACACATAACGTGACCTTAATCCACACACATTCATTCAACAGAGATCAAAATTCCTTCTCTAACCCCGAGATTTTCGCCCTTGTCACCACACCACACACAAACTCAATCAACAGAGATCAAAATTCCTTCTATAACACCGAGATTTTCACCCTTGTCGCCACACCCGGGCTCCGTGCGTCCACCTGCAGGCTCCCAGATAGCGCTTATCGTGGGTTTTATCGCGCTTCCTGTTTACGACGATACCGCTACGATAACACGTGGGGTGTTTTTTTATTGCAGTAATATTTTAAGTAGTCGGTGTGGTGGTGATAAGTTTGTTAGTAGAGCGACAGGGGGTTTGTGTGTGTGTGTGTGTGTGTGTGTGTGTGTGTGTGTGTGTGTGTGTGTGTGTGTGCCCGCGCAGGGGGATTGGTATTGTGTAGGGATTGTGTGTGTGTGTGTGTGTGTGTGTGTGTGCAGGCGGATCGGTATTGTGTAGGGATTGTGTGTGTGTGTGTGTGTGTGTGTGTGTGTGTGTGTGTGTGTGTGTGTGTGTGCTGGCGGATCGGTATTGTGTAGGGATTTTGTGTGTGTGTGTGTGTGTGTGTGTGTGTGTGTGTGTGTGTGTGTGTGTGTGTGTGTGTGTATGCGCGCGCAGGGGGATTGGTACTGTGTAGGGATTTTGTGTGTGAAGAGATTGCCATTGTGATGTGTGTGTGTGTGTGTGTGTGTGTGTGTGTGTGTGTGTGTGTGTGCAGGCGGATCGGTATTGTGTAGGGATTTTGTGTGTGTGTGTGTGTGTGTGTGTGTGTGTGTGTGTGTGTGTGTGTGTGTGTGTGTGTGTGTGTGTGTGTGTGTGTGTGTGTGTGTGTGTGTGTGTGCAGGCGGATCGGTATTGTGTAGGGATTTTGTGTGTGTGTGTGTGTGTGTGTGTGTGTGTGTGTGTGTGTGTGTGTGTGTGTGTGTGTGTGTGTGTGTGTGTGTGTGTGTGTGTGTGTGTGTGATGAAGGCCGTTTACACCATACCTCAGACTTCTTATCACCGAAGATAGTAAAGCTTAAGTACAAGGATAAGATGGATTTTTTATTTTCTTTTTGTTTTTATTATCGCATGAGTGACAAGGATAGCACCAAAACACTCCCCCCCCCCGACTATGGCGTGCAACCGATGATGTACGATACAGGTCCCTAATTCTTGTTCCTGGTTGGTGATGGAGATAAGAGCTGCATATTTACTGAGGACACAAACAATACTGCTGTTTGGACCGATACACAGACAGACAGACAGATAGATAGACAGATGGATAGATATATAGACAGACAGATAAATAAACAGATACAGGAGAGAGATAGATATAGATAGAAAGATAGACATAGATAGTTTTATCGACCACAAATCCACAAACTGCTTAAACACACACACACACACACACACACACACACACACACACACACAGACTACCCCCTCCTTCTCTCTCTCTCTCTCTCTCTCTCTTACACACACACTCCTCCTTCGCTCCCTCTCCCTCTCTCTCTCTCTCTCTCTCTCTCTCTCTCACACACACACACACACACACACACACATGGGGGGGGAGGACGCAAGGGTCAGGGAGGGAAAAAGATGACAAATGCTCTGAGAAATACACTGTTGACGGAAAAAGAAAATATCTGAGTTAGAGAGAGAGAGAGAGAGAGAGAGAGAGAGAGATGAAAAGACAAACTCATTCAATTAACTGCAAAATTCCTGGACCACTGATAAAGAGATAAGAAGGTCAGTACACCCAGGATGGCATGAATGAAAGATATACGGATTTCGGCAAGCTCCCTAACACCTCTTCCTTAGCGATTTAATGCAAGAAGCACTAACACCTCTTCCTAGACAATTTATTTCATGAGGCTCCGTAACACCTCCTCCTACGCGATTATTTCAGGAAGCTCTCTCAGTGATTTATTTAAGGACGCTCCCTAACACCTCTTCCTATGCTCTTTATTTTGCTTGATAAAAAAAAAAAATAAGTCATAGCAAGAAAAATGGCATAACACTGTAAATGACTATGAGGTAAGGCAGATGAAGGTAAGGTGAGGTAGGGAAGTTAAGGTAGATACGGTTAAGTAAGTGAAGGTAAGGTAAGGTAGATTAGGTTAAGGTAAGGTAGATGAAGGTAAGGTAAGGTAAAGTAATTAGGTTAAGGTAAGGTAGGTGAAGGTATGTTTAGGTAAGGTGAGGTAAGGCAGATTAGGTTAAAGTAGGGTAAAAAGGTTAAAGCACAGGACGTAAGGCAAGGTTGGTTAAGGCAGATTAGATTAAGGTAAGGTAGTTGAAGGCAGATTAGGTTAGTTTAATCCCTAAAGCCGGAAAGGTAATCTAAAATAAATATCATCCTCAAGTAGTAGAAGAAAAAAACAAATAAGACCTTGAAGTGAAAAAAGAAAGAAAGATTAGATTAAGGTAAATTGGGGTAGGTTAGGGTAGGTGGATCAGGCTGGTCAAAGGTAGATTAGGTTAATGAAGGTAGGCTGGGTATGATTACGGCCAGATTAGGAGATATTAGACAGGATTAGTGGCAGAGGTGTTAGGAATGTGGGTCTAAGTGGGGCAGATTAGGTTATGGATATTGGTTTAGGTGATGGTGTGTTAGGACAGGTTAGGAGAGATTAGGCTAAGCTGCTTAGGTGATGTGTTAGGATACGTTAGAGATTTGGTTAAGAATATCAGCTTATGTGATGTGTGTTAGGAGAGGTCAAGAGAGAAGATGTTAGGCGATAATAGCTTGGTGATGTGTGTTAGGGGTGGGAATAAATTAGGTGATACGTGTTAGGATAGGTTAGAAGATGTTAGGTGATGTTAGGTTGTGTTACGAGCCAGCCTAGACCCCCACCTACACTGCACAACCATTCACGACTTCGCTGTGATAAGGACTGTGATTGTGTGTGTTATCACGTGAGCATAATGCAAGACCAGAGGGAGATAACGAGAGCTTTTGACAACGACCACCACCAACGAACACAGATAATGGCGATATACAAACAGATGACATGTTAAACTGACACAACAGCTGACGAGGGAGGGGGGGGGTGTACGTCCGCTCCTCCCCTCCCCCCTAATCTTTGTCTATATGCAGCGTATATGCAGTTACTCTATAAACACTAATCACAGGATATAGCACAATTACCGTATCTACCTTTAACAACTTTGCAACTCCCCAAAACTCTACATCAGGACTATCCAGCTGACTGCAGTGGTCCAGTCACATAATTTCTTAAAGGACAGAATGTAGAACGCATATCAAAATTTCAATACAATAAAATAAACAAACAAACGGGAGATGAACGCAGATTGCAAGCCAAACACGTTACCACCGGGCCACCGCGGCTCCTTCGCCTATCAATTTACCTACCAAATTCTATTAACACCTTGTAGTTCCTTATCTACTAAATTATTTATATTTTTTTCACTCAACTTCCTCACTACAAGAATATACCATCAGGTGTACTTCTTCCTTCGCTTACCTGGCTACTTAATTACAGGTGTACACTTCCTAATGAACAACTTACCTATTAATAAGAACATCATAAAATCTTGTACATAATCTTCTGAAATTACACACTTAACTATCTACTACGGACATCATTCTCTCTCTCTCTCTCTCTCTCTCTCTCTCTCTCTCTCTCTCTCTCTCCCTCTCTCTCTCAGTATTTTTTTTCTTACCTTATATAGCACTCCTTCGTCACTTTGGGGGACGTTCTTCTCACACGCCAAAGCCCTGAAATAACAACAACAACAATAATAATAATAATAATAATAACAGTAAAAGTAGTAGTAGTAGTAGTAACATAATAATAATAATAATAATAATAATAATAATAATAATAGACACCCATCAATAAAACAAGACAATAAGGGTTTGTCAATCCACCGGGGAAACAGAAAATTATAGGGGAGAGAGAGAGAGAGAGAGAGAGAGAGAGAAACACACCACCACAACGAAGGGATCAAGCATGCCTTCCCACCACCCCCCCCACTCATACC
>NC_137014.1:43647764-43662764 GCF_032717465.1 Coenobita brevimanus
ACCGGAAGTGAGAAATGAGAACGGAAGCGCGGCTCGTCCGGCCTAATAGGAAAACGAGTGAGCAGGAAGCGAGTTATCCTTAATTAACATTGTCTCTATTGGCGCCTTTGTTCCGTGTCAACCCGGAACGTTTAGCTGGCTGCCGGAACTGTGGGATTGAAGGATGTGTTTATCTGAGGATGTGTTTATTTGGGGATGTGTTTATCTGAGGATGTGTTTATTTGGGGATGTGTTTATTTGGGGATGTGTTTATTTGGGGATGTGTTTATTTGGGGATGTGTTTATCTGAGGATGTGTTTATTTGGGGATGTGTTTATTTGAGGATGTGTTTATTTGGGGATGTGTTTATTTGAGGATGTGTTTATTTGGGGATGTGTTTATTTGGGGATGTGTTTATTTGAGGATGTGTTTATTTGGGGATGTGTTTATTTGAGGATGTGTTTATTTGGGGATGTGTTTATTTGGGGATGTGTTTATTTGGAGGATGTGTTTATTTGAGGATGTGTTTATTTGGGGATGTGTTTATTTGGAGGATGTGTTTATTTGGGGATGTGTTTATTTGAGGATGTGTTTATTTGTACAAGCATAACAAAACTGCAGCGTCACTCAACAGCTGGAGACAATGAATGAAACCTAGAGAACATAAGAACATTAGAAGACAGGATAACTGCAGCAGGCCGGTTGCCCCGTGCTTGGCAGCTCCTAGAAGAGTAACTGAACTACTAGAATGAGATAAGGATAGCAAAGAAGGCTCTCCCCCGCCCTCCAAACCCTCCAGCCGAAGCCGGCAGCAGAAAGTCAGAAAGAACACCACTCAGTATAGAAAAACCGGCGTGGACATTTTATAGGAAAGTGTGAAAGGAGAATAGAGACTATCGTAGCGTAACATGAAAAGGAAAAAGTATGAATTAGAATTGGTGATGATTTTTTTTTCTATATCCACCCCTTATTTGTCATATGCTTATCTAGCCTATGCTTCAAACCCTCAATAGAAGCGGCAGCAACTACTTTTCTAGGTACCTTATTCACTTCATTTACTACTCTATTACCACACCAATTTCTACCTATTTCCTTACTGAAACGGAATTTTTCTAGTTTGAAACCATTACTTCTAGTTCTATCCTGTATGCTCACTCTAAGTACCTTGCTAATATCTCCCTTATTTATACCCTTCATCCACTTAAACACCAATCATGTCTCCCCTTACTCTACGCTTCTCTAGCGAGTGCAGATTTAGTCATTTCAGTCTGTTTTCATATGACAGGTTCCGAACATCATGTATCATTTTTTGTCATTCTTCTCTGCACATTTTCTATCGAGTTAATATCCATTCTATAGTAATGACACCAAAATTGTACTGCGTAGTCTAAATGTGGCCTTACTAATGCTAGATAAAGTTGCAGCATTACTTTTGATGACCTATTGCTCACGCTTCTCGAAATAAAGCCTAGGACCCTATTTGCTCAAAGTAACCGCATATACAATCATAGCTGGCCCTAGAACGATTTACATGAGCTTAACATGATTGGTCCTAACCCGTTTTCTATAATACTTTTAATCAGAACCACGTCTTCCTTCTCCTCTTCTTCTCCTTCCCCCTCCTCCTCCTTCTTCTTCTTTTTCTTCCTCCTCGTCCTCCTATTTTCCTTCCCCCTCCTCCTCCTCCTCCTCCTTGAGAAAAGCCGCGCCCTGTCCACTCCCAGCTGGGTGTGGAGTGGAAGAGGGAGTGAGCAGGAAGGAAGTTACAATAATTAAACCCTTCACAACGATGATGGATTTTTTCTTCATTCATTCATTCACTCATTCATTTACTCATTAATTTATTTATTTATTCAATTATTGTTTAGGCTCCCACCAGATGATTTTATTAGTAAGGAGGGATCTTTTCGGGGGTTGATAAAACTCTCTCTCTAATCCCTCTATAATTATCGGAGGGTTTGTCTTAAGCTGAATAAAATCGTCTGGAGATTGCATGCATAAATAAAAAAAAGAATTGTAGGGAAAGTTAAAATTCTCTCTCTCTCTCTCCAACATTTAAAAAAATGTTAATGCAAGGGTTTATAATTTCTCTCTCTCTCTCTCTCTCCAATCCTCGTTAAGACACAGATTATCGCCACTCCCTACCGCACCTACACGCTGCCCTCCCTCAGGTCTCCATTACACCTCTTTATCAGGACTACCTTTACTTTTATACATTATTACTTCATTATTATTATTATTATTATTATTATTATTATTATTATTATTTTCTTTTACTACTAACACAAATCCCTAACACAGCTATTAACACGTATGTCTCTTAACTTAACACTAACATAACACAGCTCTTTAACACAACTCTCTATCACTGCTCTCTAAAATAACTCTAACACCTCTTTTTAACACCGCCCTCTATCGCAACTCTCTAACACAGCTCTCTAACACACCTAACAACCCTTCCAAGCCTCTCTAACAGCTCATCACTGCTCCAAATCATCTCCCTCCATGAAGCCCTTTCATATCACTTCCTATCACGTCATCACAAACCTCTCTAATCCACCCATCACCACTACAAGTCACTCTCCCCCATGTACTCCTCCTATTTATATCATTTCCTTAACTTAATTCATCACTACTCCACGCAGCCCTGTCTCATTTTAAGTCATTGTTATTATTATTATTATTATTATTATATTACTACTGCTACTACTACCAGTACTATTACTATCACCGCCACCACCATCTTAATCATCATCATCATTACTATTATTATTATTATTATTATTATTATTATTTTTATTATTATCACCATCACCATCATCATCATCATCATCATTATTATTATTATTATTATTATTTTCCGCCTCGTTCTTGGTCTTCCTCTCCCGCTGCTTCTGTTGGTCTTGACACAGGTGAGGGTAGAGGTGCAGGTGTGTGTGACTCACCTGGTCTCTACAGGTGTTTATATCCCCTAACACACACGTGCACACAAACGCACACACATTCCAACATATATACATACATATACATACACACATTCTCACATACGTGTACACTAACATCCACATTCCACAAAAACAAATAAATACACATATACATACATACATACACAAAACATACGCACAAATACACACACACATTCCAATCTACGTCATTACATACATACACATCCCAATACACACACACACATACACACACACACAATCTATATATACTGAACGGGATGGTGGTCTACTGAATGAATAGTTTCTGACTGAATGAATGACTGATGAATGAATGAATACAAGAAGCTCGAATTGTATGATGAATATAATACCTTTGATATGAATAAACCTGATAATCTACAAAATAAATATAAAAATAAATAAATAAATGTAGAGGCGTGTGAATAAAGGCATGAATGAACGGACTATCCCACTGAATGAATGAGTGAATGAGTCTGATTGAATGGATGGATACTTAAATGAATGAATAAGCAAATGAATGTGCATATTAAATGAATAATACCATGAAAAATAACTGAACTATCGACTGAATGAATTAGTGAATGAGTCTGACCAGAATAGATGTATGCCGGAAAGAATGAATGAATGAATGAATGAATGTACAAGCTGACTGAATAACCACGTGATGAAACAACAGACTGAATGAATAATGAATGAGCCTGACTTGAACGGACGGATACCTTACTGAATGAATGAATGAATGAATGTACAAGTTGACTGAATAATGCATGAATAAGCGAATGAGTCTGATCTGAATGGATGGCTACGGTGATGAATGAAGGGGCAAATGAATGTAGATGCTGAGTGAATATCATGAATAAAACTATCAAATGAATAAATTGGTGAATGAACTGAAGCAAAAATATGAATGTCGAACTAACTCACTGAAATAAAATACGAAAGAAAAAATATATATATACAGAGAAATACTTGAATATACAGACGTAGGGGCGACGATCCTGGTGGTTTAGTGGACTTAGACGCCCTTATCGGATCCGTTCTATAAATGATTTCAATTTGAGGGTGGTAATACTGCGCACAATGATGACGTAGATGGCAATTTTAGACCAGATTGATGTGAAAGGAGTATAGATGCAACATTCAGTACCGGAAGCCTATAAATGCACTTTTTTTAAGCAAGGAAGAAGGAACCAAAGGCCAGACACCCGCAAGATAATTCCCTCCAAGAAAAAGCAAAAACAAGAGAGAGACAAATTCAAGATCCGTTCATTTCGAGATGGATGGAGAGGCAAAGATGAAGTAAGACCGCGGAAAATTACACCCTGACCGCCTTTCCTGTGCTATCTTTCTCGTGGCGTAACACAGCCAGAAATAACACACTGAGGATAACACTAGATCACAGAAAAACGGCGCGTACTCCAGCTATGCCCTTCACCGGAACTGGGGTGCAAGATCGTGTGGTTTTAGGGACCTCTCTCTCTCCCTCTGTGTGTGTGTGTGTGTGTGTGTGTGTGTGTGTGTGTGTGTGTGTGTGTGTGTGTGTGTGTGTGTGACAAAAACGTACCCTTACAGTACACACACAATAAGATAAAATTAGACAACGAGTTAATATTATATGCTAGGCCATAATGAGTGAACCACCCCATCCCCCTCACTCCCACCCTCATCCTCACCCCCACACAAGCAAATCACACCACTCCCTTGATGCAGCTCACCACCCCACCCTCTTTCTCACCCCCCCCTCACCGCCCCCACCAATCAACCTAATCAATCCCCCTGTTATCTCTCGCCAGGTGTTTTTATCTCACTGGTTGTTCAGGATTTTTGGTGTTCTCTCCCCTGGTTTGCACAGGAACGTGAACCCAGTGGACTGCAGGCTGAGTTTGCCCGTCCCCTGCAGTCCACCATCTCCACAGACTAAGATATTTGCCTGGACATTCTCACTTTAAGAAACTGGCTTCAATTTTTGTATATAAGGAATTGACTTAAATTGTTGCATAGGGAAATTGATTTCTTTAATTACACCTGGACACCCGCCCTCCTCTTCCTCCCAATTCAACATCATCATCACTATCATCATCCCCTCCACCTCCCCCTAATCACCATCATTATCATCATTCCCTCCTCCTCCTCCTGATCATCATCATCATCATCATCATCACCATCCTCTCTTCCTCTCTTCCTCCTCCTCCTCCTGGGCCGCGTCAGTAAGCGACCTGGCCTGCTGACCCCTATCTGACTCAGCTGACACGAAAGGAAGTGCTGTTCTGTGCTGCTGACTTGTGCTGTGCTACCGATGCTCACTCACACACCTCACAACCTAGCACCACATCTCATAACACAGCACCACACCTCACAACCTTGCACCACACCTCACCACATCTCACATCTCATACACCCGTCATAATCATCTTATCATCATCATCATCATCTCACACAACTGCCACTACCATCTCGTACCCCTATCATCACCTCATACATATCATCATCACCATCATCATCACCTACATGGCCATTTCACCTCATCACACCATCTCACATGAAAATCCTCACCAAACCTTCCATACCAACCGTTCATCACTCCTTAAAATTCAACTACACTACCTCACCACCTCATAACTTATCTTCCTCCCACATAACTCATCTTCCTCCCTTGCAACCCATCTTTCTCCCACTTAACTTATTTTCCTCCCACATAACTCATCTTCCTCCCTTATAACCCATCTTCCTCCCTCATAACCCATCTTCCTCTCTCATAACCTCAGGGCATCACCTCATAACTCGCCATTATGTTCTTCCTTACTTGCCATTCCCATCACTCAAGCTCCTGTGACTCACTCTAGGCCACACATAGCTAAGCACTTCTTTAACACACACACACACACACACACACACACACACACAGAAATACTGGGAAGGAGTAAGTGTAACAGGTAGAGAATAAAGAAAGCGAGAGAGGGTTGGAAGAAATACGAAGACAGTTGAGCATCAGGATACATCAGGAACAAACTGCCTTCCAATGAAACTGTTTAAACTGTTATATATATTATTTACTAACAGCCTTCCATAGGGGTAAACTGTGAGAAATTACATACACTATCTATCACACTCCTTGCTACACCTGGCTATCTATCACGTCAAATTACTACACATCCACAGCATTATATTACGACACCTTATTCTTTTTATTAATCTAGTTGGCTCCACCTTAAGACACATCCTATTTCTTCAGCTCTGGCCAGCCTCCTATGACTCACCTCCTCACACTTCCGGTGCTTCTCACATCACACCCACCTCATGCACTTACCACACACACACACACACACACACACACACACACACACACATGCACTCACACCCACACACGTCAAGGACTCACAACGACCTCATGCACTGACACACACACACACACACACACACACACACACACACACACACAAACGTCAAGGACTCACAACAACCTCATGCATTAACACACACACACACACACACACACACACACACAGATTCCTTCACTCACACCCACACACCTTATTCACTCACTCACAATGACCTTATGCACACACACACACACACACACACACACACACACACACACACACACACACACACACACACACACACACTCACACACTCTCTTCATCCCTTCACCACCACTGCACGTACCATATCTCGATCTCGTACTAAAACAAAGCTGACAATCTTTACTTAATCCTTCTCTGAACCACCTCTAACGCCTCCAGTCAGTCTCAAGGTGGCTAAAATCGTCTTCAGGTAACACAGGTGAGTCTAATAATCTCGCCCTTGTGAGAAATTAAGCTTGCCAATATCCACCTAATCTTCACTTCCTCTTTACAACCCCGCATAATCGACACAGCAACTCAACCCAGCTCCTTACATACCCCTTATCTATACTTGTCTACCTTAACATCTACACCAAACATGAAAGGAAGCTAATCTAACCACGCCTAACCTATTCTACCTTTACCTAGAATATTACAACTTAATCTCAGCTACCTCCTAACACTCAACCAAATTTAAGATAGAACCCAACCCAATCTAACCTAACCTAATCTAGCTGCCAATCGGACATAACGTTCTCTAATTCACCCTAACAACTCAGCCAAACATGGGAGAGAAATCTAACCTAACTCAACTAACCTTACCTTTACCTGGCTACTGATTAAATGTCTTACCTGATCTACCTTTGCAATTAGACAAAGCGTAACACGGAAACCATATTTAACCTAACTACCTAATCTAACTTAACCAACTCCAGCCACCAAATATAGCAATCTTATCTTTCTTAACAACTACCAAAGATAAGACACAAACCAATTCTAACCTCACCTGGCCCACCTAACGTAACCAAACCTATCAGTCTAGTAATCTAACACAGGCTAACATCATCCCAGCAAACCATACCTTAAACCAACCTACCCAAACCTATCAGTCTAGTAATCTAACAGACTAACATAATCCCAGCAAACCATACCTTGAACCAACCTAACAAGCCTAAACTAACAAGGTAATCCAACTTAACAACTCAATTAATCCAGCCCACTCTAGTCTACTAAGAATCACAAACTATAGCGACCAATCCACATAAATAACCCAATATATACAATCTTTAAGGGGGAAAATAAGGAAAATGTTGATATATGGACGCGATGAGTACAGGTATATTTAGGCACTTCCCTTTCTCTCTCTCCCTCTGCTGACCGAGTGTTGATATAGGTGCAACCGCCATGACACGCCTCCCTCCCTCATAACCCCACACCCACCTTCCTCACACACACGCACACACACATACACACCACGTTACCTCATAAACTAAACTACCCAACCCACCACCACCTCCGTCCATAACCTTGCTCTCATCTTTTTTAGTAGCATCTCGGTCTCCCCCTCCTCCAGAACGTCTCTCTCTCACTCCTACGTACCTTCCTTCCCCTCTCCCTGTTTCATAAACCTACTCTCCTATCCCTCTTCCTTCCTCCTACCACCCCTCCTCGTCTCTACTTCCTCCCCTCCCCCAAAAACACACATTCACTACAGTACTTCCCTCCCCCTCCTCACTCCCCTCCCCCACCACTCTCTTTCCTCCCCCTCCCCCAACACACACATTCACTAGAGTACTTCCCCTCCCTCTTCCTCCCTCCTCTCTCCCTCACTTCCACCCAACCTCCCCCCTCCTCTCACAACGTACTACCCCACCTCGTTTTTACCCCCTCCCTCTGCTCACCATAGTGCCTCCCCCACCCCCCTCCATGCCTTCTCCCCCCCCCACCCCCCGGCGTGTGTGAGGGGCATAGCCAGACGGAGGGGTAAGGGGGGGGCCGCCAAGAGTACAAAGAAGATACTGTGTCACTACTATTGATCTCATTATGCCTTGTTTTCCAAGTGTTGCCGCGCTTTTTAGTAATGGTTTCCTTCTGTGTTGTGTATGACGTCACCGAGGCTAGGGGGATGGGAGGGGAGGGGCGGTGGGGGGTCTGGTGGCTGGGTGTGTGTGCTGGCCTCCCATTGGCTCGGAGCCCCACCGCCGGCCCGCCATTGGTCCCGGGTGTGGGGGGGCTGGCGGCGGTGATTGGCTGGGTGGGTTGATGACGTCACCGGGCCGTACGAGGGACGTTTTCATCAATGGTCTGCTAATTCAGAAGGTGGGAGGCTGGCGTAGCGCGCGGACGTGTTGTGTGTGGTGGAGAGTCGCGTCGAGTCGCCATGCGCCGTCATGCCTGCTCTTGATGGTGGAGGCGAGTACAGCAGCAGGTACAGGAACAGGAACAGCGACGGCAGCAGCAGCGGTATGAGTGTGGAGGCCAGCTTCCTGTGCGAGGCGCTGCGGGGGGCCCACGGCGGCGAGGGTTTACTTATCCTGGACTGCCGCGGGCCGGAGCACTACGCCGCGGGACACATCCGCGGCGCCGTCAGCGTTGGTCTGCCCTCCCTCATGCTGCGGCGACTGGCATCCGGCAAGCTGACCCTCCACCAGGTGATCCGTCATCTGGCCCCCGACGTGGAGCGCCTGTCGGCACTAACACACTGCGGCCCCCTCGTCCTGTACGACCACGCCGCACCCCGCGACCCACACGCACCTCACGCACCCTCCCTCATGGCCGTCCTCTGCAGAAAGTTCAGTCAGGAGGGCCGCGCCGCTCACTGCCTCGCAGGTACGTCACGCACTCCATGACACTCACCAGACAACCCACACACTCCACTGGTACCCCACACACTCCTCAGGCACCCCACACACTCCTCAGGCACCCCACATACTCCCCAAGCACCCCACGTACTCCTCAGGCACCCCACATACTCCCCAAGCACCCCACGTACTCCTCAGGCACCCCACATACTCCCCAAGCACCCTATGTACTCCTCAGGCACCCCACATACTCCTCAGGCACCCCCACACACTTGGCCCCTAACGCACTCCTTAACATTACCCCTAGAACACCTAGAACGCACCCCACACACTCCACACGCACTTCACATACTCGTTAAACATCACCACATACGCCAGGCTTCTCATGATCACCTCTCATACTCATCACTCACCCCAGACACTCGCAAAGCATCACCACACACCCCTCACTCACAGAACCTCACACACACACTCATCAAACACTACACATAACCTTCCTCCACACACACACCATTTCACTCACACTTCAGCGTCTGTGAGCACACTGGATTGTTTCAGTGTGACTCAACCCCATGAACTGTCACCACACACTCACTCCACACTCCACTCAGTAAAGCCTCTCACTCCACTCAGAATATGCACTCACATTTCACTCACTCAATCCACTTACTCTCCACTCTATAAATGCACTCAGTAAACCCACTCGCTCCGCTCAGTAAGTCCACTCACTCTCCACTCAGGTAAGTCCACACACTCTCACATAATCACACACTTGAGGTCCACGCAACACACACTTCACTCTTATCTCTCTCACAAAACGCCCTCACTCACATACACTCCAAAATCTACCCACTCAACCCCCACACATTCTTGAAACTCACTTGATATCCACACACACACACACACACACACACACACACACACACACACACACACACACACACACACACACACACACACACAATTTCACTCACTCCACACACACTCGAAACTTCCCCACTTTCGCTGACACCCACACACGCAAAGCTCTCAAACTTCACACACACATACACACACACACACTCGAAACTTCCCCACTTTCGCTGAAACCCACACACGCAAAGCTCTCAAACTTCACACACACACACACACACACACACACACACACACACACACACACACACACACACACACATCACCCTTGCATCCTACATACTCAAGTCGCCCACGCACTTAGCACGGATTTTCACACACTCAGACACCCACACGCACCCCTAAGCGCTGCACAGGCTCCCACGCACCCTGCAGACTCCCACACACTCTACCTCATATTCCACGAACCCTACATACTGTTAGTCACACTATTTGCACACTTTTATGCTACTGGAAACTCACATGTATTCGTTCCATCCCCAGACACATTCTTTGTTTACACACACACACACACACACACACACACACACACACACACACTCTTGACTCAGGCTACCACCACCACCACCCAACATCCGGTCTTATCAAAGTACCCCCCCTCTCTACTGCCACTCTCCTTGCTCCCCCCCCCCACTGCACTCAACAAACTCAATCCCCCCCACCACACACACACACACCCTCTCTCTCTCTCTCTCTCTCTCTCTCTCTCTCTCAAATGATGTTAGCATGTAGGCTCCTATAAAACACACGCACACTCAACACATTCACTCACTCAATACCTCACCAACATGTGCAAAGAAAATGTGACAGCAAGCAGTCTCCTAAAACACACACACACACACACACACACACACACACACACACACACACACACACACACACACACACACTGCAACTCACTACTCTTCCCCTACATTACTCTTACACTCGGTCATGCATGAGTAGTGTTCAGCATTACCCCCCCCTCCACATCCGTCTCTCTCTCTCTCTCTCTCTGTTTAATCCTCCACCCACGCAACCTCATCCTTCACCCACACCATCTCACCTCCACCCGGTCGTCTGCCCTTCTCCCTCTCCACCCACTCACTGTTGCATTATTCCACCCTCTCCATTTCAAGTTCCACCCATCCCACCCACTTACGTCATCCTTGCATCCTTCTACTGCATCTCCACCCACCTCATGCATCTTCCACTCATCCACGTCATCTCCACACCTTTCCACTATACTCCCCACGTTACTCCACCCAGCCCCTCCTTCACTCCTTCATTCTCCCCCCTCCACAACACTCTCACACCTTTCCATTCATTCTTCATTCATTCTCCACTCGCTGTCCATACCACTCTCCACTTATTAGCCACTGATTTTCCACTCACATACCACTCATACTACACTCACTGACCACCCATTCCCCACTCTATACACTCACTGCCCACTCATCCTCCACCCCCTAATCAGCCTGGCACCCTTCCACTCCACCCTGTCCCTCATGCCCTCCACCCACTGGCAGTCTTATCATTTATCTTATCATTGGAGGGTGAGATAACAGACCAGGTGTTCCCAGAAGCTCTCTCACCCTAGCTGGAACTCACCCCGACCCACTTCACGCACCCTAAAACACCCTAACTTACGACACGCACCCTAAAACACCCTAACTTAAGACACGCACCCTAAAACACCCTAACTTATGACACGAACCCTAATCACTCATAAAACTCCTCATAGGCCGCACTTCCCTAACACACACACACACACACACACACACACACACAATCAAAATCACCCTCACGCACCCCAAATCATCCTCATATAACACCTCACACACACACACACACACACACACACACACACACACACACACACACACCATTAAACGCACTCTTTCGCAACTCAATCGCCTTGTTTTTACACACATTCTTACACCCAAACTTGAATTTTACTCTCTTACGCCACTCTTACACACAACACTTTCTTTTAACACCTAAGGATGAAGTTACACGCATTTTTACACGAACAGACTCTCTCTCTCTCTCTACTCTTTTAACACCTAAGGATGAAGTCACATGTTCACGTACAGACTCTCTCTCTCTCTCTCTCTCAGCGCTTGGCTCGTAACAGAGCATAGGAACCTTGCATTTTTACCTCTTCAAAATTATTAACACTCTCTCTACATAATTATACGTATTTCCCAAACATTCTATAAACACACTCCTTTATTCCCACCATCCTTAGTTCTATTTATTTACTTATTAACATTATATAAACACTCCTTCACCAGGTATATAAACTTCTATACACATCTTAATATTTCCGTATATATAAATCAAGTTACAAATACCTGGATTTTTTTTTTTTTATTGCTGTTTTTTTTTCATGTTTTATCGAGTGACGCAACGCCGAGGACGCCCCTTATCTCCTTATATAAACACTGGCGTCCTGTTACCCATGTTTAGAGAGACCTGATATCGTTACCATTTTATTTACAATGTTTACTGTTCACTGGTTCATCTCACAACACCATCCACTCATTTAATAGTTTTTTTTTTTCCTCAAGTTCATTCACTCACTTATTATTTTTTTTTTTTATCTTAACTCCATTCAGTCACTCATTTATTTTTTAAACTTCTCAACTCCATTCAGTCATGTATTTATTCTTTTCCTTTCATCTTAAATCTTCATTCGCTGATTCATTTAACATCTTTATTTGTCTCAACGCCTTTCATTCACTCATTCATTCCCAACTGCTTATGCACTGGCCTCAAAACTTCATTCACTCATTCATTTACTACTATTCTTCCTTCATCTTACAACTCCATTCACTAATTCATTCAGTACTGGACATAACTCTACCTGGTAAGTGGTCAGTCGCATTTTACCTGTGAAGATCAGGTAACACGCTGGGTTAATTAAGCAGGTAGGAATCTTTTTTAAATATTCAAGGTAATATAAACAGGTCTAGTTTATATTTATGTTTTGGGGTGACTTAAGTAACATGTGTCTTGGAAATAATAATAATAATAATAATTTTGTGGAGTAATATAGAGGAGAAATGTGTGTTGTAGGAGAGAGAGAGAGAGAGAGAGAGAGAGAGAATCTGGTAATGATTCTCCAGGCCACCTCTCACAAGATGTGGTGTCAGGCAACAGATAGCTAGACACACAGACTGATAAATAGAGACAGACAGATAGATGGAGGATTTGTATACCCTAAAGACTAAGTTAATTACTGATAAAAACTTACCAAAATCGTCCTTATCATTCCATGTCTCTCAATGTCATTCTCGTTAATCCTGTATCATATTCTCTCTCCCTCTCTCTCTCTCTCTCTCTCTCTCTCTCTCTCTCTCTCTCACGAAAAATGGAAAAAATGGGACCTTGATTTTTTTAATGGTACAAAAGAGTGTGGATTTTTCTGAAGGTAGTTTTTCTTCGCTGTTTCAGTTTTGAGAGAGAGAGAGAGAGTTTAGTTCGTGTCATATTTCTCTCTCTCTCTCTCTCTCTCTCTCTCTCTCTCTCCTTTTTACCCCTTTCTCTTTGTCTTCCATTCCCCTCTCTCGCTCCCCTCTTTTCTCCCCTCTAATCTGTTTCTCTTCCACCCCTTCTTTCTCACCACCCTTTCTTCTCTCTCTCTCCCTCCCTCCTTTCCCCTCACCCAATCATTCCTCCTTCCCTCAGTTTTTCCTTTTCCTCTCATCATCCCTTCTCCCCTCTTCCATCTCTTCCCCTCACAGCTCTCACTCCTGTTTCATCCTCTCATTTTCCTCTTCTTCTCTTTTCCCTCTCTTTCCTCTTCATCTCCTCTCTTTCTCCTCTTTTCCTTCTACAATTTCCTTTCCTTATTTTTTTTCCTTCCTTTTTCTATCTTCCCTTTCCCTCTCCTCCATCCTTTCTCTTTCTCCTCTTTTCCCTTTCTCCTCCTCCGTTCCCTCTCTATCTCAGTTCTTTTCCTCCCTCTCTTTTTGCCTCTCTTTCCCCTCCCTACCCATCTTTCCCTTTTTTATCTCCATTTTCCTTGCTCTCCTCCCTGTTCTCTCACGTTCATTAATTCCCCTCCTCTCTCTCTCTCTCTCTCTCTGCGTACTCCCCTCTCCCAGCCTCTATTGATTGACTGCACTGACCAACACACACTCCATCATACTCCTTCAATTATTCTTCCATTCACTCTCTCTGTCTCTCTCTCTTTCAATCTATCTCTCTCTCAGTTCAGCTTATCCTTTCAATTTCACATCCGATCCCCAATCCATTTCCCTATCCCTCAATTTATATCTATCTGAGTAATCTATCAATCTTTCTCTACTTGTCTATCTATCTCTCCAGCCGTCTATCTATCCTAGCCCCTCCCTTCCCCCCCCTTTCTCCCCTCCCTCCCCTCCCCTCTCATTCACCCACACACACACCCGTCTGTCTGTCTCTGTCTGTCTGTCTGTCCTCCGCTATCTCAGTCATCTCTCTCTCTCATTGCCACATTATCAGCCTGCTCCCCCCCCCCTTCGCCGACAAGTAGGCATCTCTCTCTCTCTCTCTCTCTCATTACTTTCTTTATGCTTTCTTTTCCATCTTCCTTCTTTACTTTCCTCTGCCTACTCTCCCTGTCTTTCATTTTTCCTTCCTATCTCACTTCTTATACTTTCCTTCCCTTCCTCTTCCTTCCTTCCTTCCTTACTTCCTTCCATCCATCCATCCATCCATCCCTTCCTTCCTTCCATCCATCCATCCTTCCTTCCTTCCATCCATCCATCCTTCCTTTTTTCCATCCATCCATCCATCCCTTCCTTCCTTCCTTCCTTCTTTCCATCCATCCATCCATCCATCCCTTCCTTCCTTCCATCCATCCATCCTTCCTTCCTTCCATCCATCCATCCCTTCCTTCCTTCCTTCCATCCATCCATCCTTCCATCCATCCATCCATCCCTTCCTTCCTTCCTTCCTTCGGGATGCGGCTTTTTCTTCGCTATGACTCAGTACAAAAATCTCTCTCTCTCTCTCTCTCTCTAACTTCTC
>NC_137014.1:43672764-43762764 GCF_032717465.1 Coenobita brevimanus
TCATAGTCACCTTTTTCTAACAATTCTTATTATTTATCTAACATTTCCTAACATCACTTGCTACCACCACCCCCGCTACCACCATCCCTAACTCTGCTACTAACCACCCAGTCCCAGGTTTTCGGTCACCACAACTACCACCATTGCCATCAGCTACTGCAACTACCAACATTGCCTTAGGAGCTTGCATCACCACAACTACCAACATTGCTTCCGTCGCGTAGATCACCACAACTACCACCATCATCACCACCATTGCCTTCAGATCCCCAGCACCACTACTACCACAACTACCAACATTGCCCTCAGCGCTCCCACCACTATCCCCTACAGCAACCACCACCACTATCGTAAAGGTATCTCCAATTCTTCTACCAGCCTGAGCCAACTACCAACATTTGTACCAGCGTCAATCTACCACTATTTTGTACCCCCCTTATCTACCACCATCCGTACCTGAACTACCAACATTTTCGACCCTAAGTATTCACTGTTAGTGTAACAACTACCACTATTACCATAAACACCATCACTACCATAATATCATCGTCTACCACCATTGCTACCACCATACTTTTACCCACTGCCATTCTCACTATCACCACCTACTACTACTACCACCACAACTACCACTAACCACACCACCACAAAAACCACTACCACCACAACCTCCCACTACTACCTGCAACTACCAATACCACCACCACCGCCACTTCATGCATTTACTACCACCACAGCCATCATCACTACTGCCATTACCACAACTACCATCACAGCCATCATCACTACTACCACAACTACCACCACAGCCATCATCACTACTACCACCACTACCACCACCAGTGACCGACCCAACACAAGAAACGTGTTGGAATGTTCAGCAATAATGACCGCTGGCCCGTACACACGCACATGTACACACACACACACACACACACACACACACACACACACACACACAGGTATTCACTTATACACGCACACACGGTCGCACATACATATTCGCAGTCTCACGCTCACACACCTTCATACTTACACACTCATTCATTCTTAGTGAGTCATTCCTGCACACACACACACACACACACACACACACACAGTAACACGTATGTAGCTCTGTGTGAGCGTGTGCACCCCGGATGTACGTGCATACCGCTGAACGTGTAATTACCGAAATCGACGTGCACATGGTTAGTTCACCCAGAGGACGTACACATGTACACACAGCTTACACATACATGGGTATACAGAAATACAATGTGCAGAGAAGTACAAACATTAGCGCACGCACACACACACACACACACACACACACACACACACCTTATATGGACAAACTTCAGCCACCACCACCACTACCACCACCACCAGCCTCCACAACCGGACCTTGCATTCCTGCACACCCTCCCTCTTCCTTCACCCTCCCTCCCTCCCTCCCTCACAAACTCTTTCACCCTTCTTCACTCTTTCATTCATCGTCTCCTTCATATTCTTTCACACTACCTAACCTTTTTAGTTCTTGCACGGTCTCTCTCCCTTCATTCATTCATTCTCTCTCTCTCTCTCTCTCTCCACATTTGTTCTCCTTTCCGGTCTTCATTTTCCTCTTCGCTGTTACTCTGTCTTTATTTTTTCTTCCATCCTTCCCAGTTCCGTCTATTCATCTTTTATTTCTTTACTCTCTCTCCTCTTCCCTTCCCCTCCCACTTCTTCGTTTTCACGCTGCTTTCTCCTCCATACCTCCTCCTTTCACCCCATGTCCCTCCACCACCACAATTACCATCAACAACTACCACCATTACCTAACGACCTTCATACTTCGACTACTACCACCTTTTCTGTCTTAACTCAACCACTACTACTAGACAACCATCACTTTTCCTCTGCTACCACCATCATGGCCCCTCCAACCAGTCAACCACCATCCTTTCACTACCACCACAACCACCATTCCTATTTACTACCCGTCACCCTTAACTTCCTCCCGGCTCTACCACCATTCACCACCACCACCATCCCTACTACCACCATCCACCCCACCTACCACCAACACCATACCTACTACCACCACCATCCCACCGACCACCAGTACCTCCACCCTACTACCATTCAAAACCATTTTTATATTACACCACCATCACCACACACACTACCACACCTCACCCTCTTTCACCATCATCACTATCCACCAGCAATTATTTTTCATCACTCTTCACAAGTATTTCTCTATCCCCATCATCACACGTTACACCCTACACCCCCCTTGTATATCTACTACTATATCTTATCATCCCATATCTATTAGTCTGTCCTAGCAACCCCTATCTATCAGCGTTTCTATCTACCTCAACCACCAACACTTTCAATCACTATCTACCATTACTTATCTACTGTTCGACCATATTTGTCAACTACCATCAACTAGCAGTCCTACCCCCATCACCACCGCCACTATCTGTCTCCCTAGCCATCTACCTCGACCTCTTTATCTATCCCCTTCCTCAACTGCCATCTATCAGCATTACTAAACCACGCCCACCTATACCCCACCCATTCCCTGAACCACACCCACCCAACCTCAAACCACACCCACCAATCCCTGAACAACACCCACCCAATGCCAAACCACACCCACCCATCCCTGAACAACACCCACCCAACCTCAAACCACACCCACCAATCCCTGAACAACACCCACCCAATGCCAAACCACACCTACCCATCCTCAAACCACACCCACCCAACCCCAAACCACACCCACCCAACCCCAAACCACACCCACCCAACCCCAATCCACACCCACCCATTCCTGTACCACACCAACCTGTCCCCCACCTGCAATTAACCCCCAACCTCCCCTACAGGTGGTTACGAGGAGTTCGAAGCGCGGTTCCCCGAATGGTGTGAATCTTCTCTCCCGCCGGACCCTCCCATCGTCGGCCTCAAGTCCCTTCGCATCACCTGCCTGGATGAGGAGGAGGAGGGCGGGGTGGAGGGCGCCTGTGACTCCTCCCTGGGTCGCGCCACGCCCCTGGACGACCTGGGGTTCCCGGTGGAGATCCTGCCTCACCTCTACCTCGGCAACGCCAAGAACTCCGGCGACAGGGAGGCTCTCAACCGCCACAAGATACGGGTTAGTCTAGCTGGTTTTATGGGTTCGATAAGCATGGTTGGAATCAATTCAGTTAGTTAGAGGGCTTCGGATCAGTTGAACTGGTTTGGTTGGCAGGGTTCAGATTAGTTGAGGTGGTTTGGTTGGCAGGGTCCGGATCAGTTGTGGTGGTTCGACACGGCAGGGTTCAGATCAGCTGAGCTGGTTTGGTTGGTAGGGTTTGCATTAGGTGAGGTGATTCGACACGGTAGGGTTCGGATCAATTGAGTTGGTTAGCTCGGCACCGCGGGGTTCGGATCAACTGAGCTAGTTCATTCGACACCATGGGCTTTGCACAGCTCATCTGCTCACTTTGCATTAGAAAGGAAAAACTGAATGGCTGGTTAATTAAATATAAGACAGAGTGTATCAAATGGAAAATATAAAATTCTTAAATGCATACAAATAATTACTGTGGTGAAATGTAGAGAAATGTAAACGCGATATAAAACTAGGTACACTACTAGCAAACATAAACATCGGTATATATAAAGTCTCATGAACGCAGAGCAAAAGTGTAACACTAGTAATCATTAATACAGTCAACTCTTAATTAAACACGCAAAGAGTAAGTGATTGAAGTTTTTTTTCCTTTTCTTTTTGCGTCCACCTTTGCATGCATTCTGGGAATAGGTGTCTGGAAACAGGTAGAAGGTAGTTAACTTGAAGTAATGCTTAACTTTTTTCCCTACAAGCAGTTTTTCATATGTAAATGTTCGTCTCTTTCTCTCTCTCTCTCTCTCTCTCTCTCTCCATTCGTTTTTAGACAGCTACCCATCGGTGGAGGGGTCAGAGGCTAAATCTAACCCCTCCAGTTGTCTCTCCTAAACTCAGATCGTTGAAGGCAGCAAGATATAAGGACCGTCATCGTAGTGAAACGGCTGTTTCATTCATTGTTCATTCATTCACTAGTTTACTGGTTCACTGGTTCCTTCATTCATTCATCGGTTCATTTACTGCTTCATCGGTTCATTTATTCATTCATTGACTCTTGGTTTATTTACTCATTCATTCATTGATTCATTGGTTCATCCCTTCATTTTCATTGTCCTCTTCTTTTCCCACTGTCGTTCTTTTTCCTACAAGCTCACTCTGTTCATGTTTTTAATCACATTTTAATTTACTAATCCTTTTTATTAGTTTATACTGCCATTTATGTTTCCATTATTCATATTTTTGTAACTTCCACTCTACCCATCTACCTAGTGAGAGAGAGAGAGAGAGAGAGAGAGAGAGAGAGAGAGAGAGAGAGAGAGAGGCTGGTAACTCTCTCTCTCCATTCAGTATTTTTTCCCCTTCCTGCTTCGATTCTGGTGCAGTCTCCCTCTTTTCTCTCCCTTCCCCTCTCTCCCAAGTGGTGTTGATGTGATAAAAACCAGGAATTAAGGGAGATGGAATTGTAGGAAGGGATAGGGGTAATAGTCGTTCCCTCTCACCATCCCTCCTCCTCTTCCCTCCTCTTCCTCCTCTCCTCTTCTGTACGTCCCCACCACCTCCACACTCAGTCACCCCGAACAGTGAATGGTCAATCTCTCTCTCTGATCAATACATTTTGCTTTACGATGCCCAAATTCCACTCTCCCGATGCCCCCATGCCCATAATTCAGTACCCACCAACCCATACCAATGCCCGACAGCGAAGAAGTACAGCCAGAGACCCGAAATGGCGGTGAAAACAAGGAAAATATGGCGAACCGTGTGTACATTTTATATTCGGGGAGCCGCGTATGGCAACACCGCTCAGGCCTCGGACAGGGGTTACGATTTCCAAAATTTTCATTCATTCATCGGGGTTGTACTTTTTTCCACCCATATCCCGCCCCGCCGACATTCTCCCGGACATTTTTGGGCGCCCCTGGATGAGACTGGAGGTGGAAATTTGCGCAAAAGGGGCAGAAATAGGGCGGTGGAGCGAGCAGATAAAAACCCCGAGATATGCAATAGGGAGACGGTGCCACATCTCCGCGCTGGTGTGCCACTGTGTCATGGCGGACGAGGGGTTGGCTGGTGGACTCTGCATTTACTATCGTTGTTCAGGCGGGGTTTATAGTTCAGGTTCCATATCTGTTTTGGTGCTGGTTGGTGGGGGGTCTGGCTGGGAGTGTTTGGAGTGTTTTTTTTTTCCCCGCATTTTTCCTTGCTGTGTATTGAACCCCTCTGCTGGCTTCCATTCTCCCTCCCTGTACTTCCCTCCCTCCCTCCCTCCCTCCGCACCTTACGTCCCCCATGCTCCCTCCAGTACCTTCCTCCATGCTCCCTCCAGTTCCTCCCTCCTCCTGATACCCTACCTCACCTGCCCCCTCCTTCCTTCACACACTCTCTCCTGTACATTCCAGCCTCCCTCCCTCCCTGCAGCTACTCCCAACCTCTCATTCATGCCTCCCTCCCATTCATGATAGGTCTTTTCCCTCCCCTTCCTCCCTGTTGATGTCTCCTGTGTTACCTTCACTCCCTGACGTCATTCCACCATTCCTCCCATGACGCTCTCCCTCTCTCTCTCTCTCTCTCAAATAATTTCGATTTTTTCTTACTTTCTCCCTCCCTTCTCCATGCCCATTCCAAGCATTCCTCCTCCCCCTCCCTCCCCCCTTGGTTTCTCCCTACCTGGCTCTCTCCATTCATAAAACTACATCCCAGGGTCATTGGTATGTGGGTGCGGAGAGAGAGAGAGAGAGAGAGAGAGAGAACTGAACGCTGTGATGGAAATAGAAATGACAACAGGCAAAAAATGAAAGTAGAAAAAAGAGAGAAAGGAAGAAAAGAGCAAGAATGAAGAGAGTGGGAGTGAGGGGAGTAAATGAGGAGAGGAGAGGGGAGAGGGAGGGAAGGAGGATGCGAAAATTAAAGCAGAGAGAGAGAGAGAGAGAGATGTAACGAGTAGGGAGAGAGATAAAGGGAGGAAGAGAGGGTGAGAGATAGAAGAAGGGAGGTAGAAAAAAAGAAAGAGGGAAGGGGAGAGAGGGATAGGGAAGAAGGAAGAGAGCGGGTGAAAGGGAGATTAAGGGAGGAAGAAAGGGAGAGATGCAGGGAGGAAGAGAGTGGGTGAAAGGGAGATTAGGGGAGGGAGAAGGGAGAGAAGGTGGAGGCATGCCCTTCCCTTCTCTACGCATCGGTAGGCTAGTAGGGTGCACAGGGAGGACGAAATGGAGGAGGGAGAGAAGGAAAGAAGGAAAGATGGGAAGGAAGAAGAGGAAGGAATGGAGGGAAGGTGAGGAAAAGGGGGAGGGAAAGAGAAGGAAAGGAAGCAAAGAGGAACACAGAAAATAATGATAACTGGGCTGAGGAAAAAAAATGAGGGAAGGAAATTACGAGAGAGAGAGAGAGAGAGAGAGAGAGAGAGAGAGAGAGAGAGAGAGAGAGAGAGAGAGGTAACGAAGAGGGAGGGAGGGAGGAAAAGGAGGGTCAAGGTGGGGCAGTTCCCTCCCTCCCTCCCCTCCTCCAATACATTCCGGAACAGGTACCCCCTCCCGTCCCCTCCCCTCCCCCTCTCCTCCCCTCCCTCTCAGCCAAGGTAAAACAGTGTTAATATCTACCTCATCCTCTCTCTCTCAGCAGAAAAAACGAGAGAGAGGGAGAGAGAGAGAGAGAAGGCGTGTTCAGGCATAACCTGCCTTGAATCATTCATAACTTTGGCTCAGGGGGAGGGGAGGGGGGAGGGAAGGGAGGAGGCTCATTCATTCATTCATTCATCACAGACGTCATGTTTAGTTTTGCCTACATTCCTTCTCTCTCTCTCTCTCTCTCTCTCTCTCTCTCTCTCTCCCATATATATTAATGCACTCATTCTCTCTCCTTCCATTCATTTTCCTCTCCGTCCATTCATTTTTCGCCCTTCCTCCCTCCCTCCATTATTCATCCTCTCTCTTCATTTATTTTTTGTCTCCCATTCATCATTAATTCACTCTGCCTCCGCCTCTCTCTCTCTCTCTCTCTCTCTCTCTCTCTCTCTCTCTCCATTCATTCCCGCCTCTCATTCACTATTTGCGCAGTGTTTTATTTACAGTGTCTATTCATTCACGCCATGCCTCACCCGCCTTGCCTTCAGTCCTTCATTCATCCTTCATTCATCCCCTCCTTCACTCCCCACTTCCTTCCTTCATTTTTCTTCCTTCTACAACCCCATTTTTCTTCCTTCTCTCATGCTACACTTCTGTCTTCACCATACTTCCTTCCTTCATGTCCTTCATTTATTCATTCATTTCCTCCTCGTCCTTCATTCATTCATTCCGTCCGTCCTTCAACCTGCCTCCTCCTCCCTTCTTTCAGTTACTCCTTCCATTCTTCACGGTTCTCTCCCTTCCCTCCTTCCTTCATTCATTCATTCATCCACCCATCCATTCATCGGCCTCTCTCCTTCCCTCTTTCATCATCTTCCTTCCTTCCTCCCTTCACCCTCCCTCCCTCATTCCTTCTCTCCCCTCCTCCCTTCACTCCCTCCATCCATCCATTCACCGACCTCTCTCCTTCCCTCTTTCACCATCTCCTTCCTTCCCCTCTTCACCCTCTCCCCCTCCCTCCCTCCCTCCCTCCCTCCATTCCTTCACTGGTTCATTCATCGTGTCCTCGTGTTCATTCATGTGAGTGGTCCATTCATCGGTCCGGTCCAGTGTTGACAGTCATTCTCTCTCTCTCTCTCGTCCACCCCTCACACCCTGCAGTGCTGACAGTCATTCATACACATTCTCTCTCTCTCCTCTCTCTCTCTCGTCTCCTGCCTAGACTAACTTTCAGCCCTGCCTCAGACTCCCTCCTGTACCCTCTGCCTCTGCCTTCCTGCCTCCCCTTCGCTGCCTCACCTCCCTCTGCCTAACCCTCGGCGCCTCACTCCCATCCCCACCCTGCCTCACCTTCACTGCCTCGCGTCCCTGCCTCCCCTTTGCTGCCTCACCGTGCGCCTCCTACTTCAGTGCCTCACCTCCTCTGCCTACTACTCACACTAGCTGCACAAGTCACTGCTCTCTCTCTCGCTCTCTCTCTCTCTCTAACCTAACCTAATTCAGAAAACTTACCCATTTCGGCCCCCCACTGTACACCACTAAGTCAATTACCACAACCAGCCTCTCTCTGTGTTACTCAAGTACATCCCTAACCTCATTACAACCTACCACTGTTACACTACACTCTATTTCATGAGCGTAACATTACCCCTGTGCTTCTCCTTCTAAGTACAGCACATTACAGTCCTATACCCCGCTTAGCACATTACATTACAGTTCTATATACTGTTTACTCTAACCTGGCCTAAAATTGCCATCTCTCCGTCTTCACTGCTGAGTTGTAACAGTAGAATAGCACTAGATATGCTGCTTGTAAGGAAGATGTGTTACTAGAAGAATGCAGAACCGTAGCAATCTCTCTCTCTCTCTCTGCCCCCAATATACACCACCAACTTAAAATCTTGCCCCCCCCCCTCTCTCTCTCTGCCTCCCAGTACACCACTAACTAAATCATCATCCTCTCTCTCTCTCCCCCCCAGTACACCAGCTAAACATCTCCTTTCTCTCTCTCCCCAGTACATCATCAACGTCACCCCCAACCTGCCCAACGTGTTCGAGGGGAGTGGGAGTTACAAATACATGAAGATTCCCATAGCGGACCATTGGAGTCAGAATCTTGCCTCTTTCTTCCCGCAGGCCATCCAGTTCATAGGTAAGTACAGTACACAAGGAGGGTGATGGGGAATGGGAGGAAGGGTGTTGGGGAAGGGGAGGAAGGGTGTTGGGGAAGGGGTGGAAGGATGTTAGGGAAGGGGTGAAAAGGTGTTGGGGAAAGGGTGAAAAGGTGTTGGGGAAGGGGTGAAAAGGTGTTGGGGAAGGGGTGAAAAGGTGTTGGGGAAGGGGTGGAAGGGTGTTGGGGAAGGGGTGAAAAGGTGTTGGGGAAGGGGTGAAAAGGTGCTGGGGAAGGGGTGAAAAGGTGTTGGGGAAGGGTGGGAAGGGTGTTGGGGAGAGGGGATGGTTGGGGTGTGGTTTGAAGGGTGTTGAAGATGAGGTGGGAGGGTGTTGGGGAAGGGGTGGAAGATGGTTGGAAAGAAGAGAAAGGAGGAGGAGGAAGAGGAGGAGGTAGGAGAGGGGGGAGCAGTTAAAAAAGAGTGTGGGGTTGAAATAAAGGAAACAGAAGGGAAGAGTTATGGGATGAGAGAAGATGGGGGGTAATTCTCCTGTAACCCATGAAGAGGATGGGGTGGGGGAGGAAGGGGAAGGAGAAGGGGAGAGGAGGGGGGAGGAAACTGGAAAAGTGAGGAGGAACGTTAAGGAAAGCGTTGGAGAGGAGAAAGAGAGAGGAAAACACAGGAGGGAAGGAAGTAGAGGAAGGGGAGATGAGAGAGGCGAAACGGAAGGAAGGTTGGTGGAGAAAATGTAAGGAGGAAAAAAGAAATGAGAGAGAGAGAGAGAGAGAGAGAGAGAGAGAGAGAGAGAGAGAGAGAATGTGGAGGAAATGAGATGAAGACAATGAATGGGAGGGTGAAGGAGGGGAGGAGGAAAGTAGGAAGGAGAGGGAGGGGCGTGGAAGAAAGCGTGAGGGTGGAGGGAAGGAGAGGGAGGGGCGTGGAAGAAAGCGTGAGGGTGGAGGGCAGGAGAGGGAGGGGCGTGGAAGAAAGCGTGAGGGTGGAGGGCAGGAGAGGGAGGGGCGTGGAAGAAAGCGTGAGGGTGGAGGGAAGGAGAGGGAGGGGCGTGGAAGAAAGCGTGAGGGTGGAGGGCAGGAGAGGGAGGGGCGTGGAAGAAAGCGTGAGGGTGGAGGGCAGGAGAGGGAGGGGCGTGGAAGAAAGCGTGAGGGTGGAGGGCAGGAGAGGGAGGGGCGTGGAAGAAAGCGTGAGGGTGGAGGGCAGGAGAGGGAGGGGCGTGGAAGAAAGCGTGAGGGTGGAGGGCAGGAGAGGGAGGGGCGTGGAAGAAAGCGTGAGGGTGGAGGGCAGGAGAGGGAGGGGTGTCGGAGGGAAGTGAGGGAGACGGGAGGAAATATGCTCCGCTTGTCTCAAGGCCACGTCCTGCCTCACTATCTCCTCTCACCTCCACCTCTCCATCTTACCTCCATCTCTCCATCTCCTCTCACCTCCACCTCTCCATCTTACCTCCACCTCTCCATCTTACCTCCACCTCTCCATCTTACCTCCATCTCTCCATCTCCTCTCACCTCCACCTCTCCATCTTACCTCCATCTCTCCATCTTACCTCCACCTCTCCATCTTACCTCCATCTCTCTATCTCCATCGCCTCTCCACCTCTTCATCTTACCTCCATCTCTCCACCTCCTCACACCTCCACCTCTCCATCTTACCTCCATCTCTTCTCCACCTTCTCCTACCAACGTCTCTCCATCTCCTTACCTCCACCCTCACGCCTTTAAAATCTCTCTCCACCCATTATCTCAGTCCACCCTTATCCACACCCACATTCTCCACCCACCTAGGAATATTCACCCATTCCACCCACCAATACCAACCCCCCACCCACTCCCTCGTCCAGTTCTCTGTTGGTCCACTTTTTCCACCCGTCCACACCCACTCTTAAGTTTTCCTCCACCCACTTCCTCCTCCTCCACTCCCCTCCACCCCACCCACACCCTCATCGTCCAGCCACACCTTGGTACACCCAGTTTTTCATCCACATCCTCCACACCCACTTCTGTCACTCACACCCACACCCAATTCCTTCATCAACCCACATTCCAACCCACCCCCACCCACTCCCAGCTATCTCATCCTCCCACTATCCCACCCACATTTATGCCCATACCCACACCCCCACCCACTTCCCTACCCACCTTTCTCACACACCCACATCCCTAACCACCTTTCTCACCCACCCATACCCACACCTTCCCACTACCTCACCCACACCCACTCCCACCTATCTCATCCTCCCACTATCCCACCCATACCCACACCCAAATCCCTCACAACCTTTCTCACCCATCCACATCCCTAACCACCTTTCTAACCCACCCATGCCCCCACCCACACCCACAGTCGCACCCACACCCACAAACAACTCTCACCCTCCCACTAACCCCACCCACATCCTGGATCCACTTTTTCCACCCACTCCACCCTGCTTTTTCCACTGCGACCCGTGTGGCGTTAGTGGAGGTGGCGTGAAGAAGTGGTTTGTGGACCAAGAGGCTGCTTCCGGCACCCCCCCCCTCTCTCTTTTTCTCTCTCTCTCTCTCTCTCTCTCTCTCTCTCTGATAATGAAGCAAATAATTATGGTAAAATCGTAAGCAGTGAACGTAATATAATAGAGAGAGAGAGAGAGAGAGAGAGAGAGAGGGGGGAAGATAGGTGAGTGGAGTATAAATCTGGAAAGGAGGAGGAGGAGGAGGAGGAGGAAGGAAGGAAGGAAGACGATGGTAAAGAAAAAGGAGAAGGGTGTCAGAGGAAGAGGATAATTATGTAAGTAATAATAAGGAAGGAGCAAATTAGGGGGAGGGGAGGGGGGGAGAGAGAGAGAGAGAGAGAGAGGGAAGAGAAAGGGGGGAAGTAGGGTGAAAATCGAAGGGAAAGTGCGTGAGAATGGTGTGTGTGTGTGTGTGTGTGTGTGTGTGTGTGTGTGTGTGTGTGTGTGTGAACCCTTGTGGAATCTATGGCACAAAAGTGGTTGTTGTAGAGGCTGGGGGGGCTGTGGGGGGGGTAAAGGATGTGCCCTTCACTGAGTTTTAGGGGAAAGAGGAGTGGGGGGGGGAGGAAGGGAGGAAACAGGGAGAGGGAGGGAAGGAGGAAACAGGGGCATGTAAAAACAGTGATAAGGAGCGTCTAACAAAGGGTAACAGATAAGAGATGAATGAGATAAGAGAAGATAGGGATGTAGGCGGCTGAATGAAGGAAGGGGGAGAATGGAGCTGGAAGGGGGAGGGGGGAGAAGAGTGGGTGGGGGGGACGGAAGGAGTAGGGGGTAAAGGGGGGGAAGACACCGTTGGACCAGCTTCCGGTAAGAACAACAAATGTCTTAAGAAAGCGTTGTGGGAGGGAAGGAGGCGGTGGGGGGGTGGAAGAATGGAAGGGGGGGATGTGAAAATAGTGAAGGAATTTATAAAGAACGGAAGGAGGGGAGAAGAGTGAAGGAATTTATACCGAGCGGGAATAAGAGGCAGGAAAAACGCAAAACTAAGAAAATATAGCGAAAAGATTGATAGATATGAAGTTCACCCTCACCACCACCTTTCCTCCTCTTTCCTCATTCTCCCCCCCCCCTCCCCTCGTGGCAGGGAAGGAAGGAGGAGGCTGCGAGGTGAAGGAGGAAGGAAGAGGGAGGGAGGAAAGGTAGGATATAACCCTCGGGCCATGGGAAGAAGTGGGTAGGGAGGGAGGGACAGTTGTGACCGCGGGAAACCTCAAAACCCAAGCCATTTTACCCTAATACGCTCAAGTTAAACCGTGACGCCGTTTTAACAGCGATTTACTTAAGAAAACAAGATTAAGACGAGAACTGATGAGCAAAACTGGGAAGGCAAATAACTGCTGGATGGTTCGGATAAATATTAAGAACTTGGGGGTGGGCCTCACTTCCCGCCAAGCGTCTTTAAAAAGCGCGGGAAAGGTTTGTTTACACTGGTGACGTCACGCAGCTTCCGGAACAATGGCGGCCTCGGCAATAACAATGATGATACGACTCGAGATGCCGGCGGCTCTGAAATGAGTTTGTATTGACTCATTTTTACGCTGCTATTTTTTCCACCCCAAAGCTGAATGACGATATTGTGGTGGGAAAGGAAATAAAAACGACGGACCGTCTGCGGTGGGAGGCTGAGATGGGTTAGATAGCAGATAACGAATGGGAAGGCGAGATAATATAACGATCGAGGAAGAAGGGCGGAGTGGCTGAGAGTAAGAGATAAGGAGAGGAAAGTTTGTTGTCAGAGAGGAACGTAAAGTAGGGAGGAGGGGATGATATTAATGGAGGAGGAAAACAAACAGCGAAGAGAGGAAATGAAAGATACGAAGAGTGAAAATAAAGAGAAGGGGAGGGGAGGGACCAACCCAAGGAGAAAATGCGTAGAAAGGAAACAAGGACATTCATGGCGAAAGAATAAACAGGAGGAAAGTAAGAAATTATTTATACGGAGAGGAAACACAAGAGGAAAGGATGGAGGAGACTGGAGAGAAAATAGAGGAAAAGAAGGAAGAGAGTGGGGAGAAAATACAGGAAGAAAGAAAAGAAGAGAGTGGAGAAAATACGAGAGGAAGGAAAGGAAGAGAGAGAAGGAAATAGAATAGGAAGTGAAGGGAGAGAGCGGAGGGAAAATACGAGGGGAAAGGAAGGAAGAGAGTGGAGGGAAAATATAAGAGGAAGGGAAGGAAGTAAGTGGAGGGAAAATACGAGAAGAAATGATGATGAGACAGCACCGAAGAGGAAATGGGTGGAGAAAGGAAGGGAGGAAACTAGGGAAAGGGTTGGGAAGGGAAGGCACTATTAATAGGAGAGTGTTTGTGTATTTGGCATGTCTGCGTGATTGAGAGACAGTCTGGTTTTTGTTCAAGGGAAGAAAGAAGGAACGTAAAAGGAAGATTGATGTTTAAAAGGCAATTGTGAATGATTTTGTGGGCATGTTGGTAAAGCTTGCAGTACCTGATTAACCATTAGAAACCACCATCGCTACCACTGTCTAATCATCCGCCAAAACTACCAGCATCCCCAACATATGTCCACAATTTGCTACCATTACCACCATAACTACCACGGTTTCTAAAGACACTACCACTACTGCCTGCCACCATCTTCTACTACCACCATCACTACCACTACCTACCTGCACTACTACCTACCTACTACTACTACCACTACTTAAAATCTACCGCCATCAACAACTACCACTACTACCAACCATCAACATTAACCACTGCTACCATCACTCCCGTCATGTTCTCTCTCTCTCTCTCTCTCTCTCTCTACCACTTCCTTTCCTCCTTTTTTCTCCTTCCCTCCTTCCCCTTCTTCCTTCCCTCCAACCGCCATGTCCAAATTATGAGAGAGAGAGAGAGAGAGAGAGAGAGAGGAGGAAGGGGGAGGGGTAGATTAAATAAGGAAATGGGATGTAATGATTAAAGCTCCTCATCTACCACCTCTGTCTACCACCAGTCTACCACTACTGCCTACCACCATCACTATCACGCAACCACCATCGCTACAACTATTTTTTTTTAAGGAAAACTACGAGCCAAAACCACGATCCATCACCAACCACAACTACCACCATTAGTACCATAACTACCATCACCTTTACTACCATGACTACCACATTCACCGACCCCCATCCCACCACCATTCCTACCACTCTTATCTTAACCATTCTTGCTACAACCACAACCATTTACAACCACCCTTACCATCCCTACCACAATTACCACCACAACCAACCTTACCACCGCCACATTTCCTACCACATTCCCCACCCTTCCTACCACACGACGACCATCCAGTACTACCACAACCAATGCCCACCACCACCACAACGCTAGCCATTACATTTCCTACCACAACCCTCACCCTTCCTCCCACCACATTTTCTACCACAACCCCCTACCACACCGCCACCACCACACCGGAAGTGGACCCTTGCTTATAGGACGACAAGACCGGAAATCTTTTTGGGAGCGACTTCCGGCCGTGGACGTGAGGGTGCCATCTGGAAGTGGGTGGGGGGAGGGGGGGTTGTTAGGGTGCTGGGTGACGGTGTGGGTGGGGGGAGGGGGTGCTGGGTGGGGGGAGGGAGGGTGGTGGTGGTAGGTGGGGAGGGTGATGGCTTGGGTGTGGGTGGTGTGGGTGAGGGTGAGGAATAGGTTGGTAAGTGTGGTGGGGGTGAGGGTGTGGGTGTAGGGTGTGTAGGAAAGTTGCTAGTGTGTGAGGGTGCCATCTTGAACTACGCCAGGGTGTGGAAGGAGGGTGAAAAAGGTGTTACGAAGTGAATAAACAATGAATGATGAATAAGGGAGAGGAATGAAGGGACGTACAGTGAGAAAATAAAACCGGATGTTCAGTAAAAGGAATGTCTGGACAGGAACGACGGAAGGAAAACACGTGAAGGGAATAACAAGAGATGTGATGAAAAAGGAAAATGGAAGGAAGGAAAAGTTGGGAGATGAGAGAATGGAAGAATACATTTGGTGGAGAATGAATGAGGACGTGAAGAATGACAAAAGCCAAAGGAAAGTGGCGTGGAGGAAACAAGGAAGAAGGAAGACAGGGATGGATAGAATCGAGGGAACGCGTAGGAAGTAGAGAAGAAATGGAAGAGGGAAGGAGGGAGAAAAGAAACAGAGAGGGAAGTATAGAAGGAAGATGGAGGGAAGGGGAGAAGGCCAGCGGAGAGAGAGAGAGAGAGAGAGATGCAGGAAGCGGTGATGAAACAGGCACAGGAAGAGATGGACCCCGTTGAAAGCTGACGTAAATCCTGTTTCACATTTTTTGCACATGACTGGAGAGAGAGAGAGAGAGAGAGAGAGAGAGAGAGAGAGAGATTGTTATCGCTCTCACTTCATTATTTCACATCGCAGTTTTCCTGGAAGTTATCTTACTCATTATCATTCTCGATATTCTCATCTGTTACATTTAATAATAATAATAATAATAATAACAATACCGGCATACCGTAATAATAATAAAGTTTGCAGTTCCATTATCATAATCACGCTTCCCCGCTGTGACGTCACGATAAATATTGCCATTCTCGCCTTATTCATAAATTTCCCTTCACTAAAATTACGTGTAAAAAATCCTTGTTAAGAAATTACAATTGATTCATAATTCTACCAAACACTTATCTCCCATAAAAAAAAAAAAAAAAGCCACCGGTTCTGGGTAATAATTAGTTGATATTAAAAAGTATGATCTTTTTATTAATACATCCGCTGATTCTCTCTCTCTCTCTCTCATTTGTTCATCAGGGTCCGTATTTATCAAGATTCTTAGTCTCCGTTGAAGTAAGCTTAACAAACTGTACGTTTTTTCCTATTTATTCATTTCACTATTCACTCACGTTTCGTTATTCAGCGTTCGGTGAAAGTATGAGAAGTGTATAAACTGTTAAATATATACACAATCTTAAATATATCAACTCTAAAACAGTTAAAAATACACATAATCTTAAGCATATATATATACAGTCGATCTTAAACACTCAAATATATACGCAGTCAATCTTAAAGTCAAAATATAGTCTCAAATACATACACAGCCAGTCTTAAACAGTTAAATATATATACACAAACATTCTTACAAACAGCAGAGGCTCAAGAAACGTCATAAATATTGTCTCATGGGAACCAGCCCGCTCCTTCGCTCAGCCGGGACCGGAAGTAAGACGGTGGAAGTGAGGAGTGCTTCGGGAAAAAAGAAAAAAAAAAAGAAAAAAGAAAAAAAGTTAATTATCGTGCGTACGGCAGAGGCAAAGATTTGGCGGGAAAAGTTGCCACACAGCAAGAAGAAGACTATATAATTATTTTATTATTGCCTATTTATGTATGTTAGCCTATGCTTCTGTTTATGTATATTTGTCTCTACATTTCATTATACGGTGCTGTTTCGCTAAGTTTGTCTGTATTTATGTATTCGTGTATATTTTAACCCTGAAATTTTCCACTGAGGAACTGCAATCATCTTCACAGACAATTTTCATGGCTAACAAGAAAAACAATTAAAAACGAAGGTCAGGTTATGTGAGTTTATATTTAAAAGGATTTAGTAAACATAAAACTACCGATGTTTAGTCATCCTCTACCTTTATCTAGGCGTTTTTCTTATGTTTGTCGTCATTGGTCGCTTTTTTCAAACGCCATTTTTTGCTTTATTTGGTGCATCGTCCAGCGGTTTCTGGCATCACTCCTGCCCCTGATTGCGAAGGACTTATTTTGCGTCATTTTGTGCGTAATGGCGAAGGAGGGGGTGAAGGAGGGAGTAATTATGGAAGGAGGGGCGAGTGATGATTCCTGAGTGAGCGATAGAAATGAGAAAAGCCGTTGGAGGAGGAGCCAGAGCGAGGAAAGGAAGGAAGTGATGCCATCTGCGTGGGCCGGTCATTTCCTTCCCTCCCTCCTCCCTCCCCGACACTCCCTCCTCCTTCTCGTGCCTTCCTCTCACTCTTCCTTCCCCTCTTTCACTTACCTCCAAGAACCTCTCTTGTATTCAATCCATCTTCATCCCATTCTCTAATTTCATTTACCCTAACTTCTATTCGCCTATCATCTTCACCATCATCATCATCATCATCACCCTCTTCCTTAATTACAAACGCCCACTCTTTTACTCACTTCCTTCTCCTCCTCCTCTTCATCATCATCTTCCTCTTATCCACTTCCTCCTCTAGCCCTGTTCTCCTCACCTTCAAACTCCTCTTTTTTTATCCCCTCCCTCTCATCTCCTCTTTATTCCCCTTCCGCCTCTTCTTCTCCTCCTTCCGCCGTATATTTTCCTCCCTACGGTTGCCATTCTTCTTCCTCACTGTCTACATTTCTCATCTCCGTTACGTAATATTTTCCCTATTTTTTTTTCTATTAATATCGCAAAATGAACATAAACATACGGTGAGTGTTGCTACTTCTCCCATCCTACCCCCAACCCCTCACTTCCCCTCTCCTATCCCCTCCCCCATCCCTCACTCCCCCACTCTAACACCCCCTACTCTCTCTCCAACCCCCCTCCTTTCCCCCTTACTCCCTTCTTCCCCTCTTTCCCCCCACACTTCCGTCCCTCACCACACCAAGCCACTCCTCATTTTTTGTCATTTTTTAACCATATCCTGTTTATGTTTCGGAAAGGTAACTTATAATTACTACTACTACCACTACTACTACTATTATTATTATTATTATTATTATTATTTAGTTACATAAACGTAATTGTATAATACTACGTTATTTTAATAGGTACCGGTATTTGTACTTCATATGTTTAGGTGTACTAGATGTATTTCTCTTATCGTTATTATTTTGAGGGAGAGAGAGAGAGAGAGAGAGAGCGTACAGTGGCATCCAATGAGCTCATCTGTAGCGTGACGTCACAGTGCCACGCCTCGTTTTCTTTATCGGGGGTAACTCGTCCATACCGCATCTCCCATTGTTTTTGTCTCGGCTTTGAATTTTCTGCAGATATTTTCCGAGTTATTCAGGGATTGTAGATTAGTTGCTATTATTGTTGAGAAAGGAAGACAGATGTGTGGGAAAGGAGGAGAAATGGAGAGACGGAAGGGAAGGAGGGAAGGAAGAGAAGCAGGAAAGGGAGAGAGGAGGTAATCTAATCCCAAGTTACTCCCACTTCCGTTCGCGTCAAGATCAGGAGGAGGAGGAGGAGGGAAGTTGAAAGTCCGGTGAAGCAGAGGAAGATGTTTAATCCCATGTTTCTCTCTCTCTCTCTCTCTCGTTGCAAGATTACCTGCCCGCCTACCTGTCGGACCTCCACTCTGCCCCTCCCTGCCTTCCCTTACCTCTTCCTGCCTCCCCCCTACCTACAGCCTACCATCTGCCTCCCATCTGTCTTTCCCTGCCTTCCTCTGCCTCTCCCTGCCTACCTTCAGCCTACGGGAAGGTAGTATTAGGTAGGTGAGAACTTTTACTGGGAGGCAGGAAGATCAAAGACTCATCATTTATAGCTCACTCACCTCTTCTTCCCCTTCTCCTTCAACTTCTCTTCCTCCTCCTCCTTTTCTCCTTCTCCTCTCCTCTTCTTTTCATCTTCCCTTCTCTTCCCTTCCCTTTTCTCTATCTCTCTTCTCCCTTTCTTCTTTTCCCCCTCCCCCTCTCCCCTCTCATATTTTTCTCTCCCTTCTCTCCCTTTCCTCTCTCATTCTTTCCCCACTTCTATACCCATTCCTCTCTCCTTTCCCTCACTTTCTTCCTCCTCACTTCCCTCCTTCCTTCCTAACCCCCCATCCCTGTCCCCACCCTCTTCCCTCCAAACTTTTATTCTCTCTTTCCTCTGCTCTCCTCTTCTTTTCCTCCTCCTCTCTTCTCCTCCCTTCCCTCCTTCCTTCCTCTACCTCAGCTTCCTCATCCCACATTCTTCTCTCCTCTTCTCATTTTCTTTACCTTACCAGTTCTCGGTAAAATTAAATTGAGTGTCCGTAACAGCTCATCGGGGGGTACTAAAAAAAACGTTCATGTGTGTGTGTATGTGCAACCGTGTGTGCGTGGGATTGACTCATGTATATTTCTGGCGCGGAGCATGTGTGTGTGTGTGTGTGTGTGTGTGTGTGTGTGTGTGTGTGTGTGTGTGTGTGTGTGTGTGTGTGCGCGTGCGTGCGCGCACGTGAGTCATGTACACACGCCACTCATACCTACATGAAGAAGTCTTTGATCTGCCACTCTCCTTGCTTAGATGAAGGAGAGAGAGAGAGAGAGAGAGAGAGAGAGTAACAGGCAGTCCTAATTTTTAAAGCATAAATACAAACACCACACTTGTACCCCCAAATATCCGTCAAAAATTACCGTACACTCAAAAGACAAACCCACGCCATTTGCATACCGCTAATAGTAATAATAATAATAATAATAATAAAGCGTTTCGTCCTTGTCCACATTCAAGCCTCAAATACTACTTTTTTTTTACCATTATTCATCTTTTCTTTTCTTTTTTTCTTTTTTTTTTTTTTAGAGAGTTCCACTAGCTTCGATATATCCGCAGAAAAAGTACCGTGGTAATCTTCCAAATCTGTCTATCAATTTTACACCAATCAGGCGTTTAAACGGTTATTTCAAAATTTCCTCGCATATAAAAGATATTTCAACCAAATTTCGACGACCAGACATTACCAAAGTTAATAATGTCGCTTTCTTCAACAAATAAAGCTAATTCTATACCACGTTAAAACATGTATTCGTCACGTTCATTGCATATTTAAATACTGAACTTCAACCGTCATTAACCGTCACATTTTTAATATCCAAAGAAAAACTGGGAGCGTTCTCTTCCACACCTAGGCCATCAATTTTACACCATTCTAAAAAAGGGTATTGAGAGGGGCTCTGACCTTTACAAGCAGGGTAGGGAAAAGGTCAGCCCTGATCGATCTACACGTATTAAGCCCAGACGCAAGCGGCAACGTACAAACCCCCCGCGCTTTTTTGTAATTGGTACCAGGCTGCTCTGTGTTTGCAATTAGCGCCATCGTCATCTTTTGCGACTTCGATGATCAGCGTTATAGATGGAGTGCCAGTCGTTTTCAAATCCTGTCCCAAAAATGATGCGTAGGGCTCTCGAATTTTGGCAACAAGAGCCACTGGTGTTGTTTTTTCGTGGCATTTTTTTCTTCATCGGCTTTTTTAATGACATTTTGGGAATCCCAGTGATATCAAGAGGAAGTTCAGGCGCCAGTGTGTAATCAGGGGAAGTGTAGGTGTTTCTTCAGACTACCAGGCAGGATGTTGATAGCAGAGTTGGCTTTCCCCCATTTTGGTGACGAGATACAAGTGCGCGCGCAGATGTAAACAGACGGGGAGCTTCATGGCATCACCCTCACCTGCCGCCGCCGCCGCTGCCGATGCCCCACACGTGCTGACCACTATTTATAGGTGGCAGGAAGCTGGGGGAGGGGTGATAGTACCAGAGAGAAGGGGAAATGGGAGGAGTAGAGAGAAAAGAGAGCATGGACTCGAGAGGAGTAAAGGGCGAGGTGTACGGTATTTGCATGAAGAGGAGTGAGTAGCAAGAATTAGTATTTTCCAAAAAGTATTACAGAGAGAGAGAGAGAGAGAGAGAGAGAGAGAGAGATAGAGACAGAAAGTCATCAAGAAGGGGATGACTTTTATTAAATCAACTCTTGCGGAAAGAGGCTGAGTAGCTGTCAAATAAATAAAACAATAAATAAACAGTAACACCGTTTGACGAAACACCTGTAGGGAGTAAGCTAATTAACGCCTGGTAGAATAATCATGGTGGTCGTAGGATGATAAATCGTAATAATAATAATAATAGCGATGAGTTGACTTCCAGGGTCGAAGCAGTGTAAAATAGCGGTAGCAGTAGCCAAGAAATAGCGCTGAGCAGACTATTATAGCCGTAGGGATAAGAATAGCGGATTAGCCAAATAATAGCAATAAAGAGACGAATATATACAGTGTCGGCAGTAGTGTAAATAGCAGCCATTCGACACCGGTAAGCGGACTATTATAGGGGTAGTGGTGGCCAGATAATAGCAATGAGGAGATTATTATAGCGGCAGCAGGCGTGTAAAATAGCATAGCAGTAGCCTGAGTACTGGTATTTGTGGCAGTAGCAGTAGCCCCGAGGGAGCTATTGGCACCCTCCCAACAGCCTGTCAGGGGGGTTGGGGAGAAGGGGCAGGGGAGGAGATGTAGGGGGATGTTGGAGGGAAAAGTAGGAGGGGGAGGGGGAGAGATTACTTAAGCAGGTACTGGAGGAGCAGGTATGGAGTAGGGAGAGGGGGAGGAAAAGGTGGGGGGTATAGGAGGGGTTGTGGGAAGGGGAAGAAATGGGAGGGTGTGGAAAGGTGAGGGGGGGGGTGAAAGTGAGTGGGGAATGCGGGGAATGTAATGTGTAGAGCGGGTGAGGGAAGAAAGAGGAGGAGGGGGAATGTGCTGGGAAAGATAGACAGATAGAGAGAGAGAGAGACAAAAAGATGGAGTGAGGGGACGTGGTGTGGTGCCAAGTACGGGTGATGCTGTAGCGTGTACGTCACTACTGGGCTTTGACACACACACACACACACACACACACACTTCACTTACACAATACACTGCTCTTATCTCACACTACATACATCACACGTCTCACTATACACACCATACTTACACCTCACCCAACACACACTGAGCAACACACTTTACACACACCACAGCCGACAAACCCCTTACACACTGCACTTCAAATCCCTACACAACGCTCAGTCTTAAGCTGTGCGTAGACTATCTTGTATCACGGGTGTATTTGAATGCTGTGTACGAATAAGTGTAATATATAAATCAGTATTGCAAAATCAGCGTGACGTGTGTGTGTGTGTGTGTGTGTGTGTGTATTGATTTACGTACATATTGGTGCTATCTTTGTCCTATTGTGTTGCGCTGAGTGACGCAGCAGAGACGCGCTAGTCAGGCTGGAGTGTGTTGGTGTTATGTTTTAGTGCAGGATTTCTCCTTTTGTGTTGCGTTGGCTGACGTAAGAGATACATTGTGCTGTAGAGGCGGGCACGCGGGTGTGACGTGGGTGTGTTGGTGTTTTGCCTTGGTAACTTTTTTCTGTTTTGTGTTGCGCTCACTGACTGCTTTATCCTGTGTTGCAGAGGGCAGAGGAGGCGCGTGGGTGTGCTGGTGTTTAGTTTTGGTGTTATGTTTCTCCTTGCGCTGACTTAATTTACTTTTCCTTGTGTTGCAGAGGAGGCGCGTGGGTGTGTTGGTGTTAAGTGTTGGTGTAGTGCTGCTGGTGTTACGTCTCTCCTTCTAACTTTGCCTTCATCTCGTGTTACAGAGGAGGCGCGTGAGTCCGGCGTGGGCGTGTTGGTGCACTGTCTGGCCGGCATCTCCCGCTCCGTCACCATCACCGTCGCCTACCTCATGTACAAGGAGAAACTCACGCTGGAGGACGCCTACGAGTACGTCCGCGTCAAGAAGGCCAACATCGCGCCGAACTTCAACTTCATGGGGCAGCTGCAGGACTTCCAGCAGCAGCTCAACCTCTCGCCCCACAAGTGCCAGTGTGGTGAGGCGCCCTGCAGATGTCGGCACCTGCACTTCTTGGCGCCGTCGAGGGCCTCCCCAGACTCAGGCATCGAGTTCGACCGGTTCTCCTGAGGTATCACCCCCGCTGCCTCCACCCCCCATGGCGGCTTCCCTAGGTTGGCGCTGGAATCCTCGCCGTCTGCGGGGGTGGAGGCAGTGGCTGGTGGCTCCAAGGACTCCACTTCGGGGGGACAGGAGGGCAGGGAGGAGCAGCAGGAGGAGAAGAAGGAGACCGAGGACGAGGATGTGGGGATAGAAGGAGCGAGCGCGGAGCTTCCTCCCTCCTGAGTGACGTCAATCATGTGCCAAAGGTGGACCTGTGACACGCCCTTCCCTCCCTCCAGCCCTCCAGCCCCTCCTCACTGCGGGCTCTGATGAAGGAGGAGGGGGGGCTGGGGAGGGGGGCGCGCGTTCCCCTCCCCCTCTCCCCCCTCCCTTCCCCCGCCCCCACCCCCCACCCCCGCCAACACCCCCAGGTACAAATTTTCTCTCGCCAGCCGTGATCTCGTTGATGGGTGTGGGACGGGGCGGGCAAAAAAACACCTGGAAAACCTCAAAAAAAAAAAAAAAACTACAAACCCCCCTCCTCAACCCCCCCCCAGGAAGAAGGAAAGAAAGAGATATATTTTATCTGGGAAACCTCAAGAACCCCTACGGAAAACACCCCTCCTCCTCAACCCCACCCAAGGAAAGCAAAAAGTATATCTGGAAACCTCAACACCTACAAAACAGACCCCCTACGAAAACCCCATGGAAGCCTGGAAAGAAAAAGGTGCCGTATATTTTATCTGGAACCCTCAAAAACTCCTCCCCAACCCCAATGAGACAGAAAAAAGTGGTCTACATATATCTTATCTCGGAAACCTCAAAAAAAAACTACAAAAACCCTCTAAGGAAACAGGAAAGACAAAGGTATATTTTGCCTGGAAACCTCATCAACCCCCCTCCAACAAAAAAATCAACCCCTCCCCACACCCCCCATGGATGCAGGATATAAGAAGAGGAACATATATATTTTTGCAGGGCGCGGTGGGAGTGATATATAAGGTCGTGTTTGCGGGGCTGAATGGGAGACTTTGCGACACCTCTTCCTCGGCTACTTATCCTGCATACAATACCTCTCCACCCACCTCAAACTGGAACTAGGGAGAATATCAAACTGGAACTGGGGAGAATATCAAACCGGAACAAGGGAGAATATCAAACTGGAACTAGGGAGGATAAGTCACTGAGGAAAAGATGTCGCGAAGCCTCCCCCATCACCCGGATTCGGCCCAAGAGACTTTTGGCGTCGTACAAACTTATTTCCCCCAGTGAGTCGTTGATGCACGCTGGCACTAATAATAATAAAAAAATAATAATAACAAAAACCTTTAAATTATAGGCAAAAAAATGAAAAAAAAAAAAGTTTATATATATTAACACAGGGGAAAAGTAATTATAGTGTTGGCCGATCTCAAAGTAACTATTTTGGTATACCAGGTGACAAGCGGTGAAAGTTTTAAAAATACAAAAAAAAAAATGAAAATAAAATCAACTGTTAGTCATGTTATTTTTTATCTTCTGCTTGGTTAGTCTACGGGAGGAAATTTTCTAAAGCAGACGTGGACTACGGGATGAGTCTGTCTCCACGCATCGCTCCGAGAACTGGCTGAGGTGAAGGAATGTGAAGTGACGTGAGGGTGTGAGATGAGGCTTGGCGAGAAGTTCCGGTGTTTCAGAATCCTTTGTATCCTGGAAACTTTTGTAACAGTTTAAGGATTTGAAAACACAACGACAGCCTGAAAGCCGTTGTAACAGCTGGGGATTTGAATGTACAAGACGTTAGAAGTATGAAAAATGTTGTAACTGTCTATGGATTTGAAAGCATAGGACGTTAGAAATGTGAAAGCTTGTAACTGTCTATGGATTTGAAAGTACAGGATGTTAGAAATTTGAAAAAGTTTTGTAACAGGGCTTAGGGATTTCAAAATAGGCTACATGACATAAGCCTAAAAACCGTTGTAACAGTTATGGATTCAAAAGACGGCTTAGGGATCTGAATGTACAGTTGCGGACTATGATATCGCTTCATTCTTTACTCTACACATTTAGGAAACTTACAAAATATTCTGAAAAAAACAAAATGGCCTCTGAATGTCACACCTCTGGATTTTGAAATGAATTGTTCACAACTGAATTACAACTGAACTGTTTACCATAATGAAGTGGATCAGTATTTATGTCCGCGACTGTATATTTAAAAAATGGAAAATCTTTGTAAGTGCCTAGGGATTGGAAGTTACAGTCCTACGATACACTTAGCCTAGCTATTGTTGACGTTAGAATGGAATGTGTTGTCAGTTACAACAGGTAGCTACGGATTTTAAGTGGTCCAAATAACTTAGCTGTTACTGATGCTCGAATGGAATATGTCGTCAGTTACGGCATATACAGATTTTTCAAGTTCGTGGTATCCATAAACCTTTATAATAATTCTTAGCAGTTTGGTAAAAATAGCTACACTTTTTGCTGTCCTCAGAACAGTACGAGTCTAATTCAGGTAGGCTGGGAATTTTAGGAGCACTGAGAAATGGGGTTCTGAAGAGATGTAAATTATTTCCTGAACAGCTTTTCCAATAACAGCCTGAAGGCAAAGCCTATATATAACTATAGGCTTTTTGTTTTCAACTTCTAAGCCTGTATGTAAAGCCTGAAGCCGCCTCCGCCAAGCCTCACCACGCACCTCAGCCCATCGCAAGCGGAGGTCAAGAATCGAACACCCCGTTTTCTTTACACAGACGGGGAGGGGGGGTGTCTTGTGTTAACCGCCAAGTGCCTTCAATATATATATTTTTTGTTTCTCTCTCTGGTTAACTGTATGGGAAAGGAATATAGTATGTTGTGTATATTTTCCAAGAGCTCATGTGTATACTGTCTTTTTTATTTATTATTATTATTATTATTATTATTATTTGGTATATGCGCTGTTCTTTCTAGATGAGGATGTTGAATGTGGAGTTTTAGGACTTGTTTTTTTTGGCATCATTTCGCGTCTCCTCCCACAACTTTCTGGAAATGTCATAGAAGATGGTGTTATAGGCTCAATCTCAAAGCTGTTCTGTCTGCCTGTCTGCTTGTCTGTCGGTCTATACCACACCACCCACCTTTACCCATCCATCCATCCATCCATTCGCTCTATCCCACACCTTTCATCTATCAACCCACCCATCTACCTGTCTGTCTACTTTCACTGTCACTTTTCAGGCACATTCTCTCTCTCATTCACTCAGCCACCCACTCACCTAATCATCCATCCAACCATGCTCCACCCTATCCCATCCACCCACTCTTCGATCCGTCTGCCCACTCAATTACACCCTCTTCCACCCACTCTTCAACCCACCTGTCCCCCTTACCTGCTCCAGCCTCTACCACCCATCCACGCTTCGTTCCATCCACCCATTCTTCGTTCCATCCACCCACCCACTCTTCCATCCTTCCATCCACATGACTGGTTGAAGGGGACTACCAGCGACCCTCAGTCAATTTCCGACAAGACTGACTCGACTGGATGAACTCACGCCTGACTCACGACTCCAATGCCTGGCTGACTCACGAAGCTCAGTTAACTCACCAACTCACAATCAAACCAAGACATATCATCCCCAACCCCCCTCAAACAACCACCACCTGTATGACAAACCAACCGATCAACCATCCCCCTCTCAGCCAACCCAGCCTTTTCTACACACACACACACACACACACACACACACACACACACACACACACGGGATGGAAGACACAGGTTTTTACAAATGGTTTCTGCTCAATCACCGCTACATAAACACACACATGACTGTTTCCCCTCACTGGGGCTTTGACATACATACACACAGACACATATAGAAAGTTACTCTGTTGCCCTAGATGGGATTTAACCTGATAGAGTCCAGCAAAGCAGTATTAGCTAGAAATAATTAACGTAGAAGAAGCAGAGCAAGAAATAAATGATACCTTAGGAACTTTAAGTATAAATTAAACGTTTCGTCCTCATTCCATTTTCTATACGCGTCAGAGAAGACAGTCGTAGCGCAGACTTTTATAAACGTTTCAAGGGCTAGATGAAAAATGATTTAAAAAGATCATTTGTAGTGAGGTTTTGATATCCATGAGATGTTGTGTGTAACGAGAACGTCAGGCATGTTGTCTTGTTGAAATGACTTTTTTTTTCGTTGTAAATAATCTTTGTATGGCAGTATTTTAACAAGAAGAATACGAAACTATTTTAGATTTATAGTCTTAATAATAAAAGGCTTTGTCCAATATAAGAATGAAGATTTGTTTTACATCTCTGGGCCTTTTTGAAGCAACCAGTGCTGGAAGCTGGTCTCCCCCCCAACTGCTAAACTAAAATATCATATGAGCTGAATAAAAACACTAACTATATATTATATATATAGGCCTTTCAGTGTACAGAAGCCGTAGCAGACATTTTATATATCTAGACCATTGCTAAGCTAAAGTTTGAAGACGCTGGACATCCTTTCCCATTTTCTATGTTGATCAAGGGAAGGACTTAAAATTTTCCCGACTGGGTACTTTAAAAAAAAATAAATAAACAACTTTAGTCCACATATACGGACATTCTAAAATTAAAACTGTTTATTTGATTTGCTTCAGCCTACATCTGAAGGCCTTCCACCCATCCATTCCGTCAGACCTGCGTATATTTTACTAATGATAAAATTCCAATAGACCTCACCCATCCTAAACCGACCAATTGTTGTTAACCAATCCATTTTAGTTTGTATTTACTATCCTCTTTTTTCTTTTCCCCTTTGTCATCAGTTTATTCTTCACTCGATCTATCTCCACTTACATTCTTTTTCACTCCATCTACGCCCTTCCCTCACTTTATATCTATTGTGTTCCTGCGTGGTAGCAATATACGATAGATAACACTTTGTAAGCATAACACTTGACGGCTCGGCGGGCTAGTCGGTTGGCCAAAAGTAAACATTGATTTTCTTTGCTTTGATTCATGAGTTTTTGACCCGTGGCGCTCCCGATGTTGAAGATGGATGTTTAGTGGTCATGTTCAACCCCGTCTGTCCGATGATGTGTTTTTCCCGCTATATTCTTGCTACTTATGGAGGATTTTGTTGAGCTTACAGTCGACCTCTAGTAGTGATAGGGTTGATGAGGATTTTTTCTAACTTTGGTAATGTCAGAATCTCCTGAGCTTAACGAAATCACCTGGTAGCAAAGAAATAAATGACGTCGTTGGATACATGGGGTTAACATAGATGTGTGGCTTTAGAGAAGAGCATCTAGCGAAGGACGTGTTTAGCCGTAAAGATAATGAGCTTATTAAGGAAAACCAGAAAAAATTGCGGTGTTTGTTGTAGCTGCAGAACGTATTCAGAGACGAACATGTGAGGTAACTAGATCAGACTTAAGTGAAAAAAAAAAAAAAAAAAAAAAGTGTGGTTTAGGGTACTTGCAAAGAGCTTAGGTCACCAACTTTTACAAGATGACACTTTTAGAAACAGGGTAAAAGAAAAAATTATGTTTTTAGAAATTGATAGACCTCGATGGCCTCGTAAAAAGGAGACTGGAAATTAGCAGTGCTTTTGTGTGCGTCTTTCTTAGCGAGCAGGTGACACTTAGGAGAGCAGTGATTAGTGTCTCAGGTGGCAGGTCATGTTAAGTGTTTACAAAGGAGGTGTGTGTTTAGTGTTTAGGTGTTTTCTCAACGTGGGTAGGCAACGTTAGGGACATTCCAGTGTTCAGCAGTGTTGTAGGACGTAATAGAAGGTATTGTCATTGGTGGTTAAGGTAGAGATAATTGGTTAACGCTTTTGATTCCAGGTGACGTAATTCTAAGTTCTGGTTACTTTCGGACGATTTTGCTCAGCTCAGAGAGGGAAATGTTGTGGAGGGGGTTGATGAAGACTGTCCAACCCCGTCACTACAAATGATTTCTCAAAAAAAAAAAAAAAAAAAAAAAAAAAAAAAAATCAACTGAGAGTAGCGAGAATAGTGAAATATGTCATGCACATCAAGGGGTTTAGGATTTCAATGTACATTTAGTTTGAAGCTGTCCATAGTTTGAATTAGATTTTTTTTTCCTCACATATATTCCAAGTTTTCAGGTTATTTAAAAGATATGTTACAGGATATACTAGCCAAATTTACCACTACAGCTTCTGAAGTGTCCAGGTATTAGCAGTGTAGCAGTAATAGCCTAGTTTATCATCATTATCATTATTTTTAACGGAGCGCGACAGAGAGCACAGTCAGTGGTGATGGGCCGCGAGTGCTGATTTTACGAAGCGTCCACGGGGATAAACTCGCTAGATGCACAAACACTTTTAAAGGATGTTTCATACCTTTTCCTTTGGGTCGTATTCTATGTGGTTTTGGATGTTTCGTAGCGCCTCTTCCTTAGCGATTTATGCTGCAAATATCCCTCAATATCCTCTTGTATGTTATCGACACAACCTATGTAGATATTAAAACGATACAAGAAAAATACAAGAAACGAACAAGGGAAGTACAAGAAACAGACAAGACACATACAAGAAACAGAGAAGAAACCAAGAAACATACAAGAAAAAAACAAGAAACAAACAAGAAAGACCAGAAACATACAAGAGAATATCATAGACGTAATACACAAAATAAATCACTAATGAAGAGGTGTGACGAAGCCTCCCACGCCCTCTTACAATTCGGCCCCTCAATGCTAATGACTTTCTGGCCGACTATTAGGGACTTGTTACGGTTTTTCTCGCAGACTATCCCGCTAGGCCGTCTCTGTAACGACGTGGTTGGTGGAGGCGCATCTGGCACCGGGTTCGCAAACAAACTTACGACGGATTGCCTGTTGTAACTCGGATTCTGATTTCCAGGAAGAAGAAGAGATTGTAGAATATTCCCTGTCTCTCTCTCCTTGATTTGCAGGAAGGACTGTTGGATATTCCCCGTTTCTCTCTCTCTCCTCGTTCTTTCTGTAGCAACAACAGAATCTAGCCACGAGAGGGAAAATATCATGACCTATTTTCTTCCTTTTTAATTAATGGGATTTTAACTGGATTTTGCTAGAAAGACGACAACACAAACTTCTCAAAAAAATAAATAATAATATTAATAATAACTTTCTTCTTCCTCCTGCAAACCAAAATCGGAGTTACAATAAATTTCAGTCACTAGAAGGAAATAATCAGGAGTCTTTGTTTTTATAGGTAGGAGGCCAGAAAATTCCTGAGTCTCTTATTCATCCTGCAAATCGAAATCAGATGGAAGGACAAGGGAGGAGAGAGGACAGGAATTTCCCTCCATCTCCCTAGTCCTTCCTGGAAATCGAAATAGGATGTTAGGAGAGAGAGTGGGTCGTAAGGGTGTTTGTGAATCCTACCCATTACTGTGATTTGGTCCGGACGTCAACCACCATCCACGCAGTTAGTTGATCATTTCCACGAGAGAGAGAGAGAGAGAGTATAAAGAAAGAAAGAAAGTGTGCGTGAGAGAGAGAGCTATTTTGGGAAACTTTACGGCTAGGAAATAACTTGGTGAAGCTATAAAAACAACTACTCTGTTATACATGTCTTTGTTAATGTTTTTCTCTATGTAACTAGGGACCTTGTTCTTTAGAGCTTGTAAGACTTATTTAAAAGTGTATTACTATTACTATTACTACATGTCTTATCATCATTATTATTATTACTGTTTTATTTATTATCATCATTATTATTATTACTGAGAATTATCTTTTACTATTACCTTATTTTTTTATCTTGGTTTTACTGTATTATAATAAACAGGAAAACTATTACTTTTGTTTTTTCTTTTCTTTTTTTTAATATTAAGTTTATTTTTATTATTTCTACCTCCACTTGGATATTAACACGCATTTATTTTATAGTTATTCACTATTATTATTATTATTATTATTATTATTATTATTACCATTATTATTATTATCATTATTACCAGGTACAGCTATACCATTTTCTTTATTATTATTATTATTATTATTATTATTATTATCATTATTACCAGGTACAGCTAAACCATTTTCTTTACTATTACTATTATTATTATTATTATTATTATCACCCGGGTATAACTTATCATTTTTGCCCTAACTTCCAACAACGCTATTACCACTTAAAAAAAAAAAACAAGAAAAATAAATTGTATAATATATTCCTACCTCATAATGGGTTTCCCCCCAACCCCAAACACCCCTCTCTCAGTAACAACCTCGGTACCTTTGTCAATTTCGGCGCCTCCCCCCCCCCCTCCTCGCCGAGCCACGTCTGGGTTGTTTCGGCGCTTGGGAGAAGGGGGGGGAGGGGGGCGGCTCGGTTCGTCAGTGTGTTTTTATTATTATTATTATTATTATTATTATTATTATCGTTTCTTTGGCTCGGTTCGGCCCCAGTGTTGGTGGTTGTGGCGTCTCTCTCCTGCCGATACAGACAGATGTTATAAACTCTATATTTTCGATAAATAATAAAAATGAATAATAAAAAAAAAAGTGAAAGTTACCCGACACCCTTTTTCTGCCCGCTATATGTTAATTGTACTTGTCCGCCCCCCCCCCCTTTTCAAAAATAGGAAACTGACAATTTTTCCTTCAATGATATCTTTTCATATTCTTATTCCTGCCAGACTATATAGGTGAAACTGAAGCAGGTAAAAGAATAGGGATAACTGAAACAGGCAAAGGAATAGGGGAAACTGAAATAGGTAAAAGAATAGGGATAACTGAAACAGGCAAAGGAATAGGGGAAACTGGAATAGGTAAAAGAATAGGGAGAACTGAAACAGGCAAAGGAATAGGGGAAATGAAATGGATATGGTAAAAGAATTGGGGAAAAATGAAATAGATAAAAGAATAGGGAAAATTGAAATAGGTAAGGGAACAGGGAAATTGAAATAGATGAAATAGGGAAAATAATTAAAATAGATAATGAAAGAATAAAAGAATAGGGAATGAATATGAGAAAGAAGGGAAAAGAATATATGAGGAAAAATGAAGGAAGGAATGAAGAAGTATTGAAAGGAAGAGAAAAAGATAAAGAAAGAAGAGGGAAACAGTCTGAAAAGAAAGGGAAAAGAATTGATAAGGAATAGGGAGAGAATGAAGGAATTTGAAGAAGAATATGAAGAAGGATGGAAAGGAAGAGAAAAACAAAAACAAAAAAAGTAATAGGGAAACAATCTGAGAAAGAAGGGAAAATAAATGGGAAAGAGGGAGGGAAAAGAGTAAATGGGAAAAAGGGAGGGAAAAGAGTACATGGGAAAGAGGGAGGGAAAAAATAAATGGGAAAGAGGGAGGGAAAAGAGTAAATGGGAAGGAGGGAGGGAAAAGAGTAAATGGGAAAGAGGAAGGGAAAAGAGTAAATGGGGAAGAGGGAGGGAAAAGAGTAAATGGGAAGGAGGGAGGGAAAAAAATAAATGAGAAAGAGGGAGGAAAAGGAATGAGAAAGAGGGAGGGGAAAATATACGAGAAAGAGGGAGGGGAAAAATGAAGATGGAAAAAAAAAAAAAAAACGAAGATGGATGGAAAGAAAGAAGATTTGAGACGGAATAAATGGGACATGGAAATATTGAGGGAAAGAAGGAAGATGAAGCAGCTATGAAGAAGGATTGACAGAAGGAAAAAGAACGAGAAAGAAGGTAAAGGAATAAGAGGAAATGAAGGAATGAAGAAAGAAATGCAGACGGATGGAAATGATTAAGGAGAATAAAAAAAAGTTAAGAGGAAAAGAAGAAAAAGTGAGATGGAAGATGGTTAAGAGGGCAAGAAAGAAGATGAGGAGCTGGAGGAGAGAAGATAGAAATGAAGAGGGAAGGAAATGATGGTTGAGGAATTAAGGAAAAAAAAATTAGGAAGAGAAAGAGGAGGACAAGAGCAGAGGAGATGGAAATTACTTAAGATAAAAACAAGAAGAGGAAGAAGGACAGTATAGAAGAGGGATTAGGAAGATGGTTGGAAAGAAGAGAAAGGAGGAGGAGGAGGAGGAGGTAATCTAAGAAACTAAGAAAATAGGTTGATGACGAATGAACTACGAGGGAGAAGAAGATATAAAGAAGGACTGAGGTAAAGCATGTCAAAGGACTTATAAGAGAAAGGAAATGGAAAAGAAATGAAAGAATACATAAGAAAAGGAAGAAGAATGAGGAAGGAAACAGAAGAGGAATGAAAGATACATGATAGGTAGAAGTGGAATGAGGAAGAAGGCAGAAAAGGATTAAAGAATACACAGGCAACAGAAGCAGAATGAATAAGGATATAAAAGAGAAAAGAGGTTGAGAGATGACATAAAAAATACAGGTTGTGAGATAGTGGTGGAGAGGCAGATAGGGTGTTGGGTGAGGCAGAGAGGGTATGGCAGGGTGTGGGGTAAGGCAGGGTGTGGGGTGAGGCAGACAGGGTAAGGTAGGGTTTTGGGTGAGGCAGGGAGGGTAAGGCATGGTGCTGGGTGAGGAAGATAGAGTGAAGAGTGAGGCAAGGAGGGTTAGGCAGGGTGTGGGGTGAGGCTGGATGGTGAATGAGGCAGGCAGGGTGTTGGATGAGCCAGGCAGGGTGTAGGGTGAGGCAAGTTGTTGGGTACAGCAGAGAGGGTAAGGATGGAGGAGTAAGGCATGGTGTAGGGGGAGGCAGGGTAGTGTAAAGGCAGGGTGAGGTAGGGTGGTGGATAAGGCAGGGTGAAGCAGGGTCGTGGGTGAGGCAGGGAGGTAGATGAGACAGGGTGGTGAGTAAGGCGGGGTAAGACTGGGTGGTGGTTAAGGCAGGGTGATGAGTATGCCAGGGCGTGACAGGGTGGTGGGTAAGGCACAGGGTGAGGAAGGCTGGTGGGTGAGGCAGAGGGTGAGGCAGGGTGGTGGGTAAGGCAGAGGGTAAGGAGGGGTGGTGGGTAAGGCAGGGCAGAGGGTAAGGAGGGGTGGTGGGTAAGGCAGGGCAGTGGGTGAGGCAGGGTGGTGGGTAAGGCACAGGGTGAGGCAGGGTGGTGGGTAAGGCAGAGGGTAAGGCAGGGCAGTGGGTGAGGCAGGCTGGTGGGTGAGGTAGAGGGTGAGGCAGGGGGGTGGGTAAGGCAGAGGGTAAGGCAGGGCAGTGGGTGAGGCAGGGTGGTGGGTAAGGCAGGGTGGTGGTGGTGGTTGCTGATACTCACCCCTGAATTATTAAAGACGAGGTCCCAGTGTCAGTCCTCTCCCCTTATCTCCCTCCCTCCTTATCTCTCTCCCTTCTTATCTCCCTCCCTCTTTATCTCCCTACCTCCATTCCTCCCTCTTTATCTCTCTCCTTCCTCTCTACTTCCATCCTCTTCCTCCCTTCCTATCTCTTTATCTCCCTTCCTCCCTCCACTCCTCTTTCCTTTTTTTCCTAACTTTCTCCCTCCCTCCCTCCCCCCTCCTTTCCTCCCGAACTCCCTTCCTATTTCCCTCCTTCCTTCCCTATAATTTTCTTCCTTTCCTTCCCTCCCTTCCTCCTTTCTCTCCCTCTCTTCTCCTTCCCTATTTCTCTTCCTCCATATTTCCACCCCTCTCTTTACTACTCTCCCTCCCTTCTTCCTTATCATTTTCCTCTTCGTCCTCCTTCCTTTATCACTCTCCCTCCCTCCTTTTCTCTTCCTAATCTCTCTCTCTCTCTCTCTTTCTTAAACCCCCTCCCTCCCTCTGTTATCTTCGTCTCCCTTTATTCTTATCCTTATCTCCCTTCCTCCTTCTTTTCCTTCCACATACCCCCCTTTTTCTTGTTACCTCCATCCTTCTTCCTTTACCTCCATCTTCCTCCCTTTTTCCTCTACCTCCCTTCTTCCTCTACCTCCCTCCCTCCTCTTCCCTCCCTTCTTCCTCTACCTTCTCCCCCCCTCTCTTCCCTCCTCCTTCACTTCCGTATACCTTTCGTCTTACCTCCCTTCCTCCCTAATTCCCCTCCCTCCCTCCCTCTTTTCCTTATCTCCCCCTCCCTCTTTCAGCCTTTATCTCCCTCCCTCCCTCCCTCTTTCTGAACTCCGTGGCTCTCCTTATCTGCATTTCTCCCTCTCTTTTTCCTTTTCTTCCATTCTTCTTCCCTCCTTATACACTTTCCTCCTTCTCTCTCTCTCTCTCCTCAATACAATCTTTCTCCTTATTGTACATTTTTATTCTTTCCTCTTATCAGCTTCCCTTCCTCTTTATTTCCCTCCCTCCCTCCATTCCCTACCCAAAAATAGAAATTGCCATGCGAGGGAGGAAGAGAGGTAGGGATTCAAGTTAAAAAGGTGAGAGAGAGAGAGAGAGAGAGAGAGAGAGAGAGAGAGAATCAAAATAATCTCTCACTCTCATCCCCTCCCCCTGCCTTCCCAACACCACTTTCATAACATCATTTACGTATTATTTCCCATATATTAAGGCGTACTCATAAATTTCCTTTCTTTTCCTCTTCTCAGACGATTTTCCTCAGGTTAAGGACGGGCTTTATCCACTCAAGACGTTGGATATACCTGAATTATCCCCTTTTCATAGACCCTCTTAGGCTGAATGAAATCGTCTCAAGGTAGCAAGCATGAAGCGCCTTTAAATACACGTCCCCGCAGTGAAGGGATTAATTCACGACGCTCACCTGGCACTTACCTGGATCTGCGACGGACGCGAGAAGAGGCGAAACACAAACACCAGGATACTCTGAAAATAAACACATAAATAAATAAATAAATCATCATCATCATTATTATCATTTTCATCATCATCATCATTACTATAATTTTCACCACCACCATCATCATCATCATCATCATCAATTTTATCATCATCATCATCATTATATACTATCGTTTTCATCATCATCATAATCATCAATTTTGTTATCACCATCATCATCATCATTATTGTCATTATCATCAGCATCACCATTATCATCATCATTATCATTATTATTATTATTACTACCATGACCATCATCCCGACCTCTTTCCCACCTAGAGACGGGGTATGGTAGGGTCCAGAAAGCAAGGAGGAAAGCATAAAAAAGGAAGAAGTAAGCAAAGGCACGCCCAATGAAACAAACACATAAACAAATAAACAAACAATGAAACAAACACATAAACAAATAAACAATGAAACAAACACATAAACAAATAAACGTACAATGAAACAAACACATAAACAAATAAACAATGAAACAAACAAACAAATAAACAAACAATGAAACACACATAAACAAATAAACAATGAAACAAACACATAAACAAATAAACAAACAATGAAACAAACACATAAACAAATAAACAATGAAACAAACACATAAACAAATAAACAATGAAACAAACACATAAACAAATAAACAAACAAATCAATAAGAGCAAAATATACCCATACACTGGATCACATTCTCAAAGACACAGGAAGGTAGTGTTACACCTTAGCACTCTTTCTATAGCACTTCTTCGTGACTAGCATAGCATTCTTGTGTTGATCTATTTTTATAATTTAGCACTCTTTCTACTGCACTTCTCCGTGACTAGCATCATATCCAAGTATTATCCTACTGTTATAGTTTAGCATTCTTTCCTAGCACTTGTTCGTGACTAGCATGATAATCAATTGGAGAGACGGTAATTTTGGGCCAAGTTTTAGTGAACAGAGTATTGTAGTATGAATGAAATAAATGGCGTGAGTGTAAAGATGTTATCATACGTGTGTGTGTGTGTGTGTGTGTGTGTGTGTGTGTGTGTGTGTGTGTGTGTGTGTGTGTGTGTGTTTATATTCCTTAAGTTTATGTTTCTCTCTCATCTTACTTGCTTCTGTCCTTTGTTCTGTTGTTTGTTTCTCTCCTCGCCTCCCCTTCCTCCCTCTTCTCATTTATTCTCTCTCTCTCTCTCTCTCTCTCTCACACACACACACATCTATCTACCTACTATTTTCCTCCTCCTCCCTCTCCTCCTCCTCCTCCTCCTCCTCCTCCCCGGACAGAGAAAGAGCGTCAATAAGCACAGAGGGAGGAAGAGTGAAGACAAAGAAAGGAAGAGTAAGCTGAAGACAATTGAGGGAAATTCCTCCTCAACAGTTCCCTCTTTGTTTCCTTGGAGGGAGGCAAGGAGGAAGGAAAGGAGGGAGGGAGGGAAGGTGGGAGGGAGAATTAAAAGAAAGAGCTTCAGAATGTAATGTGTGAAGAAAGAAGGGAAGGAAGAGGTAGGCAAAGAAGGGAAGAATGGAGGTAGGGAAAGAAGAAGGGAAGAAAGATGGGAAGGAAGGTGGTAGGGAAGGGAGAAGGGAAGGAAGGACTTAGGGAAAGAAGACAGGAAGAAAGAAGAGAAGGAAGGTGGTGGGGAAAGAAGAAGGGAAGAAAGATGGGAAAAAAGGAGGCAGGGAAAGAAGAAGGGAAGAGAGAATGAATGGAAGGAGGAGGGGAAAGAAGAGAAGGAAGGAAGTAGGGAAAGAAGAAGGGAAGAAAGATGGGGAGGAAAGTGGTGGGGATGGAAGAAAGAAGGTGGGAAGAAAACAGATAATCACAACATTCTAACATATAGCCTCGAGTGGACTACTGGGCCAGCTGACGTTTACTTTCCTTTGTATTCCTTTGTCCTTGTCCTGGGGGGAAAAAAGGGGGGGGGAGGGATATGGAAGGGGAAGAGGACGTGAATATAATGCATGCGGGAAGGGTAGTGGAGATAGAAGGAGGGAGGGAAAGAGGGAAGGAGTGACGGAAGGGAGTGAAAGAGGGAAGCAGCGATAGAAGGGGGGAGGGAAAGAGGGAAGCAGCGACAGAAGGAGGGAGGGAAAGAGAGAAGGAGCGACAAAAGGAGGGAGGGAAAGAGGGAAGGAACGACAGAAGGAGGGAGGGAAAGAGGGAAGGAGCGAGAGAAGGAGGGAGGGAAAGAGAGAAGGAGCGACAGAAGGAGGGAGGGAAAGAGGGAAGGAGCGACAGAAGGAGGGAGGGAAAGAGAGAAGGAGCGACAGAAGGAGGGAGGGAGAGAGGGAAGCAGCGACAGAAGGAGGGAGTGAAAGAGGGAAGAAGCGATAGAAGGAGGGAGGGAAAGAGGGAAGGAGCGACAGAAGGAGGGAGGGAAAGAGGGAACGCGATGAGAAAGAAGGGAGGGAAAGAATGAAGTATGGAATGAGGGAGAAAGAGGAAGGAGGAAAGAAAACGGAGATAAAGTAAATGGGAAGAAAGAAGGAAGGTAGAGAGGGAAAGGAAGGATGGAATGGGGGAGGAGAAGGAGAGAGAGCACGATAATGCAATGTATGAGGGAAGGAAGGGGAAAAAAAGCACTAGCAAAGAAGGAAATATAGGAGGGGGGCAGAGAGGGTGCAAAGGAGGGAAGGAAGGGGAGGAGGGAAAGAGGGAGGGAAGGAAGGGGAGGAGGGAAAGAGGGAGGGAAGAAAGGGGGGAGGGAAAGAGGGACTTAAGGAGAGAAAACAGGTAGAAGAGAAACCAGGAGAGAAAGAGGGCTTATAAAAGAAGAGAAGTGGGGAATGTGATGTATGAGGAACGAACACGTAAATGCGAATATAAAAAAATTTCCATGAGTCAGTATCGATTCCCCCCTTTTATAATAACAAGTTTTTCTTTGTGTATGTGTACTTAATTCTCTCCCATTCTCTTCATCCCAGCTTCCAAATATTCAAAGCTCTCCTCAGACTTCTTCGCTACACTCAAAAAGGATGGACGGCATGAAAAGAGCAACTTCAGCCTGCAGTCCATTGGGGTCACGTTTCCGATCAACCTGGGCCCACAATAACTATGAAAGGTCTCCGTCTCTCACCCTCCCTTTAAAATATAATGCAAATCGTCTGTCGCAAGCCAATACCATGCAAGTTAAAGGAAAAAAATCGTACTAGTGAGGCTGGATGCTCATTTGAAACCAAATTTTCCATTTGAAAAATGGTGGTGTGAGACCGCAGAGTTTATTCGTCCTTGGCTCTCTCTCTCTCTCTCTCTCTCTCTCTCTCTCTCTCTCTCATCATCATCATCATCATCATCATCATCATCACTATTTCCAATGTCGCACATGAGGTGAGTGGAGTCCAGAAACAGCTGCTGTATTTTCCCTGTCCTGCAAACTAGCTCAATTGCGGAACCGAGTAAAACCGCCATGTACCGCTGGGGAAGTGACGCGCCCCCACCCAGTGCTTCAGGCATGAGTAGGCTATAGGCGTGGAAGGCGTTTGGAGAGTGGGGTAACGCGTGCATGTGGAAACTGTATCGGACTTCAAGAGTGAGGGAAACACAAAAGGGTGGGGGGAGACACGAAGTAGGAGAATTGAAAAGAAGGGAAAAAACGCAAAGATACGAAAGTAAAACACGAAGTAACAGAATTGAGAAAAAAAAAAAAAAAAAAAAAAAACGAACTAAGAGAGCAGGGCAAAAAAGGAAAAAAAAAAAAAAAAACACGAAATTAAAGAACTTGAAAAAGAGGGAAACACGAAGTAAGAGAGGAAAACACAAAGCTAAAAGAGGAAAAATACACGAAGTAAAAGAACCAAAAACAATGGAAACAGGAAGTATGAGACCTGAAAAAATAGGAAAACACAAATAGAACTAAAAAAAAAAAAAAACACGAAGCGAGAAAAAAAAAAAAGGAGAGAAACACGAGAAATGGAAAAAAAAAAAAATAGAAGAAAATATGACGACGAGATCAGTCATTAGAATCCAGTGTTAATGGGCCGCACCTTCATTTACCCTACTCAGGACTCACCCTCTATATGCTCAGTCACACCTATACCTGAGAAAACAAATGCTTGATATGCACACCCTCATCACTGCCTATAGAAGCTGTGTGGGAACGAGGGCACAGGATAGGGGGTGGGGGCTGAGGGAAAGGGGGGGCAGGCGAGAGGAACCCAGAAAAGAAGGGAGGGAAGAAACGGAGGGGAAGGGAACAGAGAAAGGAAAGAAACGGAGGGGGAGGGAACCGAGAGAGGGAAGAAACGTGGGGGAGGGAAGCAAAAGAGGAAACTGGAGGGTAAAAACAGCAAGAGAAAAAAAAAACTAAGAGAGGGAAGGTACCGAAAGAGAAAAGGAGATTAAAACAGAATGAGAAATGAAACAGAGAGGGAAGGGGATTATGAACGAAATGGGCGAATAGAAATGGGGGGAAGAATCGGAAAGAGGAAGGGTGAGGGAGGATATACGAGACAGGGAGGGGAAAAGTGGGGAGGAGGAGTCATGAACAGGAAACCAACAGAAATGGGAAGAAGGGAAGATAGGGAAAGAAGAGAGAGAGAGGAAGAAGGAAAGGGAGAGAAGAGAAACGAAAAAAGGCAGGGAACAGACAGAAAGGGAAGACAAAGAGGATGCATGGGAGGAAAAGAAGCTAGGAAGGGAACGGAGAGAGGAAAGAAGAGGAGGGAAAGGAGAGAGGAAGGAAGAGGAGGGAAAGGAGAGAGGAAGGAAGAGGAGGGAAAGGAGAGAGGAAGGAGGAGAAGGGGAGGGGAAAAATGAAGAAAAGGAGAGAACGGGACAGGAAGGCGACAAAAAGAGGAGAGGGGAAAAACGGGGGAGGGAGGAAGGGGGGGAGTAATGAAGTGGAGGGTGGAGAAGAAAAGGGAGAGAATGAGAGAACAGAGAGAGGGAGGGGAGGGAAAACAGAGGACAAAGGAAATCCAACATCCTTTACGGGTTGTTTGTCACGAAGAAGACTATGATATCTGTTGTGCATGTGAGGGGGATAAACAGAGAGGAAGAGAAACGGAGAGGGGGAGGAAACAGAGAGGGGAAGAGAAACAAGGAGGGGGAATAAACAGAGAGGAAGAGAAACGGGGAGGGGGAGGAAACAGAGAGGGGGAGAAAAACAGGATGGGGGAATAAACAGAGAGGAAGAGAAACGGGGAGGGGGAGGAAACAGAGAGGGGGGAGAGAAACAGGAAGGGGGAATAAACAAAGAGGAAGAGAAACGGGGAGGAGGATGAAACAGAGAGGGGGAGAGAAACAGGGAGGGGGAGGAAACAGAGAGGGAGGAGAGAAACGGGGAGGGGGGATAGGCAGAGAGGAGGAGGAGAGAAACAGGGAGGGGGATGAAACAGAAAGGGGGGAGAGAAACAGGGAGGGGGAGGAAACAGAGACGGAGGAGAGAAACGGGGAGGGGGGATAAGCAGAGAGGAGGGAGAGAGAAACAGGGAGGGGGAAAGGAAACAGAAGAGGGAAGGGAGGGTAAAAGGGAGAAGGAAGGGGAGAGACACTGAGGAGGAGAGAAGCAGGATAGTAGGGAGGAGAGAAACTGGGAGGGGGGAGGAAAGGAAAGGGAAAAGGGGAAAGGGAGGGAAAAAGGGGGAAGGGAGGGAAAAAGGGAGAAGGAAGGAGACACCGAGGAGGAAGGGAAGTAAGACAAAGTTTGGTAGGAAAGAAACAAAGAGAGAGAGAAAAGAGGGGAAAGGGAGGAACGGAGAGAAAATTATGAGAAGGGAAGAAAATAGAGAAAAAAGGAACCTGTACGGGAGAGAGGGAGGGAGGAAAAGAGGGGGCGATGAGAGAGGAAGAGAAAAGGGAGAGACCTGAGAAAGACGGAGAGGAAAGGGAGAGACCTGAGAGAGAGGGAAAGAAAAGGGAAAGAGAGAGGGAAAAGAAAGGGAGAGAGAGAGAGAGGGAAAAGAAAGGGAGAGAGGGAAAGGAAAGGGAAAGACCTGAGAGAGAGAGAGGGAGAGGAAAGAGGATAGTCTAGAAGGAAGGGAGAGGTGAAGGGCCGAGAGAGGAAAGGACCGAAGGGTGAATGAAGGAGGGAGTCAGGGAGGGAAGGAAGGGGGGGAGAAAAGAGAGGGAGAAGGATCCGGGAGGGGGAGAGGCAGGCAATATAGTCAGAGAGAGAGAGAGAGAGAGAGAGAGAGAGAGAGAGATAAAATCAGGGATGGTAAACAAAACAATGAAGAGCCAATAAGGATGTGTACGTGATTTAAATACTGAATATTAACAGAAGGAATTTCTCTCTCTCTCTCTCTCTCAAATGAAAACTAACAGAAGGGAATTATTCTCTCTCTCTCTCTCAAATGAAAACTAACAGAAGGGAATTATTCTCTCTCTCTCTCTCTCTCTCTCTCTCTCTCTCTCTCTCTCTCTCAAATGAAAACTAACAGAAGGGAATTATTCTCTCTCTCTCTCTCTCTCTAAATGAAAACTAATAGAAAGAAATTATTCTCTCTCTCTCTCTCTCTCTCTAAATGAAAACTAACAGAAGGGAATTATTCTCTCTCTCTCTCTCTCTCTCTCTCTCTCTCTCTCTCTCTCTCTAAATGAAAACTAATAGAAAGGAATTATTCTCTCTCTCTCTCTCTCTCAAATGAAAACTAATAGAAGGGAATTATTCTCTCTCTCTCTCTCTCTCAAATGAAAACTAATAGAAGGGAATTATTCTCTCTCTAAATGAATACTAATAGAATGGAATTATTCTCTCTCTCTCTCTCTCTCTAAATGAATACTAATAGAATGGAATTATTCTCTCTCTCTCTCTCTCTAAATGAATACTAATAGAATGGAATTATTCTCTCTCTCTCTCTCTCTCTCTCTCTCTCAAATGAAAACTAATAGAAGGGAATTATTCTCTCTCTAAATGAATACTAATAGAATGGAATTATTCTCTCTCTCTCTCTAAATGAATACTAATAGAATGGAATTATTCTCTCTCTCTCTCTCTCTCTCTCTCTCTCTCTCTCTCTCTCTCACCGGACACCAGACCCGGATTGTGTTACCTCACCTGGCTCCTGAGGTGAGCAAGGAGGGAGGGAGGGAGAGAAGGAGGACAGGGAGGGAGGGAGGGAGGGAGGGAGGGAGGGAGGGAGAAGACAAGAATACTGAATGAATGAATGAATGAGTGAGTGAGGGAGGGAGGAGAGGGGGACGGAGGGGAGGGAGGGAGGGGAGGGAGAGACGATGAGGGGAGAAAGGGAGAAGACAAGAATACTGAATGAACGATGCATGAGAGAGAGAGAGAGAGAGAGAGAGAGAGAGAGAGAGAGATGAGAAACCAAGAAGGGACAAAAGGAAGACAGGAGGGGAAGGAGAGAGGGAGAGAATGGTGAAGGGAGGAAGAGGGAGGGAGGTAACTGAGAGGAAAGGGAGGGAGAGAGATAAAGAAGAAAGGAGGGAGGTAGGTAAAAGAGAAAGGAGGGAGGGAGAGGGAGGGAGGTAATGGAGAAAGGAGGGAGGGTGAGGGAGGGATGTAATGGAGAGGGGAGAGAGCTGAGGATAAACTTACCGAGTGAATGAGAGACGGAAGGAGGGAGGGAGGGAGGGAAGGAAGGAGGGGGGAGGGAGGGAGCGAGGGATCAAGGTACGAAGTGAACGAGCCTAGGAGGGAGGGAGGGGAAAGGGAGGCAGATGAGGCAGGGAGGGAGGCAGGTGAGGAAGGGAGGGCGGCAGGTGAAGCAGGTGAGGTAGGGAGGGATGCAGGTGAGGCAGGGAGGGTGGCAGGTGAGACAGGGAGGCAGGGAGGGAGGCAGGGAGGGATGCAGGTGAGGCAGGGAGGGCGGCAGGTGAAGCAGGTGAGGCAGGGAGGGAGGCAGGTGAGACAGGGAGGGCGGCAGGTGAAGCAGGTGAGGCAGGGAGGAAGGCAGGTGAGGCAGGGAGGAAGGCAGGTGAGGCAGGGAGGGAGAGATGGAAGAACGGCGGTTGTATGGAGAACGAGCGAAATAAGACAATAAGAAAAATAAATAAATAAATAAAAAGAATAACTCAATTCTTGTCTCCTAACTCCACAAACTTCGGAAGACGACCGGATTTTTCTAAGTCACAATTTTTCCTCAAAACACAACCCAATACTATCAATGTTACTTCCAGGTCCCTAATTATAATGCTGAGTGAACTGGGAAACAGGAGGAAACATACTAGTGCCAACAGTCTAATCGGCGTGAGAGAGAGAGAGAGAGAGAGAGAGAGAGAGAGAGAGAGAGAGAGAGAGAGAGACCCTGAGTATGAATGAATGAGGAAAGGTAGGAGGGAGACAGGGGTACGTGGAGGAACATACGAAAGGTGTGAATGAGGGAAGAGGTGGGGGGAGAGAGAGAGAGAGACAGAGAGAGAGAGAGAGAGAGAGAGAGAGAGAGAGAGAGAGTGAAAAAGGTAAGGAAGGAGAGGAGGGAGAGATAAGAGGGGAAGAAACGGGGGAAGGGACGAAGGGGACTGGATGAGATAGAAGAGGGAAGGTAGAGGGGAAAATGAAAGGTGAAATGAAGGGTGTGGAGGGAAGGGGGAAGGCAGAGGGAAGAATAAGGAAGGAATAGAAGAGGGAGATGAGGGAGGAGGAAGAAACTGAGGGAGCAGAGAAGTGAGGGACGAGGGGCAGGAGGGAGGTGAGGAAGGAGGAAAAGATGGATGGAGGTGAGGGAGGAGGTGAGGGAGGAGGCAGAGATGGAGGGAGGAGGGAGGAAGGAGAGGAGGAGGGAGGGAGAGAAGAAGGGAAGAGGAAGAGAGTCGTGGTCGAACATACTGATGAGTGAATGAATGACGGAGCGAGTGAGTGAACACAAATGAGAGAGAGAGAGAGAGAGAGAGAGAGAGAGAGAGAGAGAGAGAGAGAGAGAGAGAAACATCCCTACTTTGAGGTTTTCTTCTTAAAAATTCCATGACGTACTTAACCAATTTCTTCCTGCTACTGCTACTTCCAGACGATTTCCCTCTACCTCAAGAATGATCTCAACTACTGAAGGAGTTAATGATTCCTGTAATTAACTCTTCCAAATCGAAAACTCTCTCATATGCTGGATAAAATAGTGTGTGAGGGTAACAAGAAAACGAGCACAAAGGGAAAAAAAAATGTCATCGGATTGAAAGTGTGTGTGTGTGTGTGTGTGTGTGTGTGTGTGTGTGTGTGTGTGTGTGTGTGTGTGTGTGTGTGTGTGTGACGTTAAGCAAAATGCACGACATCAACATTATTCCTCATTACAGTTTGCCTGCATGAGAATTCCTTACCGCAAAAATTGGCTAAGATCTGGTATTAACCGTTTTGTGGTCGGGGCAACTCTAGAATTTAACCCCAGCTAATGCCAGACGATTTTATGCAGCTGGCAGTGAGTCACAGGAGCCTGAGAGGCGGTGTGGCTCGGTGGTTATCGCTTTCGTCTCACAAACTGCGGTCCCTTTACTCTGGGTTCGAATCAACAACTAGCCTACTATACTACTACTACTACTACGACTACTACTACTAATAATAATAATAATAAAATAATATTAAAAATATTAATAATAATAATACGGACCAGAATCAATACTGTTGCTACTACCATTACTACTGCTACTAACAAAACTACTACTACTACTAAGCTATGGTGCTACTACTACTACGGTGCTACTACTAATGATCCCAAATACCATTCACGTGCACTCAGCGACCTTCCATTCTCGACGCAACAAGGTAGGAGTCAAACGGAAGAGAAGAATAAGCGAACGAACGAGAAAGAGAACAGACGAACACATATGACAGGAAAGGATAATAAGTCAACATATATAAGAGAGAACAGATACCATGGAGAGAGAGAGAGAGAGAGAGAGAGAGAGAGAGAGAGAGAGAGAGAGAGAGAGAGAGATTTATCCACTGCACGAGATATTAAAACATAACTTATTTCCTCTATTTGCTTCAGATTTGAGAAAGGGATGGGAAGGGGGAAGAGGGGTAGGGGAAAGTAAATGGAAAAGGGAAGGAAAAGTGTGGAAAAGGGGAGTACTGAGACAGGGAGAAGGGAATAAATAGAGGAGGTAAAAGAGAGAGGAGGTAAAAGAGAGAGGAGGGGGGGAGTAAAGAGTGTAAGAGAGGGTAGGGGAGGGGCCCATACCCCCTCTCCCGCCCCCCACAGGACCGGTCCAAGGCGCCACTCCTCGTCTCATTCATGGCGGGGGTTGCCAACTCCCGCCACACCACGCTAGAGGGGGAGAGGAGGAGGGGAAGGGGGGAGTGTGAATGGGGGGAGGGGGGCTGGCTGACCGCTCCGGGCTCCTGCAGGTGCTGGTACAGGTAGAAGGGCGGGAGGGGGCAGTGGAGGCGGGAGGGGAGGTAGGTGCTAGCAGAGGGAAGGGAAGGGAGGAGGGGGGGGGAGTGGAGAGTTTAAAGGAGCTGTTGAGGGAGTGGAAGGGGTTTGGAAGACGGCAGCGGAGGGCAGGGGACATGGGGAAGAAGGGATGGGAGCGAAGGAGGGGACGAGGGGTTGATGGATGGAAGGAGGAGAGGGGTCCAAGGGGATGTGGGGGAGGGGGGCAGAGTGAGGGGGGGGGCAGGGAATGTATAAACAGGACCCTACCTTTATCTACCCAACCGTCTTGAAGGCCCGTATTCTCCCTGCCACACCGGACCTCGTAGTAACATCCACCTTACACATTCATCGCCTCTCATTCATTTATTCATTGTAGCATTCATTCACAGTCTCCTTTATTTATTTATTGTTATCACTTATCAGTATTACCACATTCATTCATGGCATCACTAATTCATATCCTCCTTTATATTTATTCATTGTATCACTCACATCCTCTCCACACACACACACACACACACACGATCTTACATTCACCCCTTCACAACAAGTGCTTCACCCATACGTTTACTTCCGATATTACCAAGAAATAAACCAAATTTCACCAACTCAGATTTTCTCTTAAACGAATCGCCCGGAAGTAACAAGCATTAACCAAACCCCACGTCATCGGAGTGAAGAGGCTGAACAGGTTGGCGCCTCGTAAGCCTTACATGCACACGCGTTGGCCTGTGTGTGTGTGTGTGTATGTGTGTGTGTGTGTGTGTACGTGGCAAGGCTCACCCTCCTATTGCCCAATCCCCGTCCTTCACTTCTTACTCACGTGTCCGCTCTCAGCCAAAATAGTGAGGCGACAGTGAGACCGGAAACGTCAATGTCAGCGCTGGAGTTCTGTCATTGTTCTCTGCCCATTCATAAATCGACGAAACTTCAGCAAATTTCACAGTATCAACCCTGTGCCCTGAAAATTCATGACGCTTATCTTTTCATCCACCACTCAAGGAAACTTCAGCATTGGCTCTGTTCTGAAGTTTGACGTTAATTATCTCTACATCCACATAACAAGGAAAGTTCAATATCTACTCTGCGATCTGAACAGGTGTGCTGGTTACCTGTTCATTCATTAAGCGAGGAGACTTCAATAACTGCTCTACTGAAATTCTGTGATTGTTTTCTGTCCACTCATAAAGGGGAAAACTTACTTTGTCTCTATATATTGAAATCTTGAAGTAACTGCCTGTCTATCTATCTATCTATCTATCTATCTACTGCCAGACGCCTTAATCCCGTAAGGGGTGGTCGCAAACAAATCACTCCACGTCGCCCTGTCCTTTTGTATGTTACCCAAGCAGAGTATGGCGATATTACAACACTTACGTAACAAGAAAAGTCAGGTGTACTAAGCAATTTAATTAGCACAGGAAAGGTGTTAGAAGTCAGGTGTAGTTAGGTTAAAATAAGTAGCACAGGGAAAGGTGTTACGGAGCTTCCTTTACCGACGACATTATGAGTCTGTTAATACTGGTACCATTAACCCTCTGATGCTCAGAACAACTCTACCAGTCTAAGCCAGATAAAGTCAGACGATACATATATAGATGCGGTATTTATTCAGGTAAGGGTGAGTCAGAGGAGGTATTTAGCCATTCATTAATTTCCGAAGCAGGATGTGTGTGTGTGTGTGTGTGTGTGTGTGTGTGTGTGTGTGTGTGTGTGTGTGTGTGTGTGTGTGTGTACCAGCATAAGTATGAGTGCTGTGGCGTATGTGAATGGTGTTGATGAATGGTGTGATAGTGGTGCTGTGACGGGTGACACCTGACTCCTTATTTGATGATGATGATGATGATGATGATGATGATGACGATGGTGTGTCTGATGTCCGCAGGAGAAATACTAGAGCTGTGCCTAACATGAAAGGGTTAGCTAATGGTGATATCAAGGATTGGTATGAAGTAATCTAAGCAGGGTGGGAAAAGCCATTACTCTCTCTCTCCCTCTCTCTCTTTTTAACTGTGTGTGTGTGTGTGTGTGTGTGTGTGTGTGTGTGTGTGTGTGTGTGTGTGTGTGTGTGTGTGTGTGTGTGTGTACGATTAACTACACGTATTACACCCTAATTATAAATCATTTTCCTAAAGGTAGCAACATCAAGTAAACTAAATCGCTCACAGAGGGGCATTACGGAAACTCCAAATCAAGTAGAAACAGTCCCCCCAGTCTCTCACTTCCGCCCATCAGATTGGTCCCCAGCCAACCAGAATTACCTGTTTCTGAACTGAGCCGATTGGAACCAGATTGCTGAACCGACTGAGCTGAAAACTAAGACAATGGAGGGTTAAGTCTGTGTCATTACCTATCAATCTATCTACCAATCTGTCTGTCTATATCTACCTACCTATCCATCTATCTATATCTGTCTATCTATATCTACTTACCTACCCATCTATCTATCTGTTTATATCTTCTACCTACTTATCCATCTATAAATCTATCTATCTATCTATTTGTCTGTCTATATCTACCTACCTATCTATCTATCTATGTCTATCAATATCTATCTATCTACCTACCTACCATCTATCTATCTATATCTATCTATCTACCCAAGGGTGTATATGGTTTCCTGGTTTGCAAAAAATCATTTAACTTGTACCTCAATGCAGAATCAGCTAAAGGTAGCGCTAAATCAAGTGAGTGGATGGTGGGCGCCTTTACTTAAACTTCCAATAATACGGTAATAATAATAATAATAATAATAATAATAATAAAACCAGTATACTCTCTGACCCACCTCTTCTAAAATGACATCCTGAAGTGGATGGTGGGTGCATTTGCCTCACTTGAGTGTCGTATTCTAAGTGACTCGGGAGATTTCGCAACACCTTCCTCTAATCTATTTATTCTCAGCATCACACACCACAATATATCCTCTTGCATGTTTGGAGAATTCTGAACACCTTCCTCTAACCTATCTATTCTCAGCATCACACCACAATATCCTCCAGTATGCTAAGGAGTAATATGCAAAATCAATCGCTAGGGAAGAGGCGCTACGAAGGCTCCTATGGCCCTTAGGACACGGGCCTTAACCCCTTGAATCCTGTGACGCATTTTTCGTTTATTCTCGTCTATTACCACATTACGTTCTGCTTGCGAGACTTCGAATTATATAGTAAGGTTTGATACAGTCTTCTTTACCTTGTTATTATTTTCTTTTTATTCTATTTTTAATCAGAATTAAGTCGTCAGGTAGCAGTGAGAAAGAGTCAAGAAATAAGTCCTCAGGTTGAAGGGGTTACCTGCGTGCCCCTCCCTCCCTGGTGCCGTATTAGGTGACTTCCTTTTGCGGGCTGCGTCAGGGTGATGTCATCGGCAGAACTCTACGGGATGTTCACACCTCGCACTGAATAGTAATATGTTTCTTGTTTCATGCACTAACATCCATGGGGGTGGAATAACAGGTTTTATAGTGTGTGATTAAACCATTATTTTAATAGACTGTATATAATGTGACCCAGCATCATTTATTAGTATCGTTATTGTTGTTTTGGTTATTATCAGTTTCATTCATATTAAAGTACAGGTAAACAGCTTTATTTACAAACTGTATAATGTCAGCCAGGATCCTTAACTGATACCGTTATCGCTGCCACGGTCATTATAATTGTCCTCATTAGCACTGCCCCACCATTGTTACCAGTGACCTCGTGCTGACGGAAATAGGTCACCATACTGGATAAATCTAATCACGTTACACTCCCGGGATTAAAACATGATAGTAAACAAACACGGAAATAAACACGAACCTAATCAAACACCTTCCAAGTCAGTTTTATTTCATAGTCACGTTTTTCGTTCCTGTTCATCTCGTTTTTAAAAATATATATATATCGTTTAGGATGAACTTTATATATCTGTTGCGTCTTCTCCAGCGTTTTACTCCAATTACCACCTGGTGATTTTACTCAGGTGCGAATCTCAGGAACCTGGGAGTGTTAATACTGCTGGCCTTCTCACACTAGGGACAACTCTACTATCCTTATTCCAGGTGACAGTGGATGACTTTATTGATGAGAATGAGAATAAAAGACTAGATGTGATTGAGAATAAACTCTGGGAGTACTACGGTAACATACTGAGAGAGAGAGAGAGAGAGAGAGAGAGAGAGAGAGAGAGAGAGAGAGACGGATAGGAGGGTGATTAGGAGAGGCAAGTAGCGAAGTTCCAGGAACACAATTACTCAACATAACCAACCACTTTTGGGTCACATGACTGCCTGTGTATTATTATTATTATTATTATTATTACGACGGCACTACTACTACTACTACTACTACTACTACGGTACTACTACTAGCTATTGTTATTGTTATTATTACTATTATTACTTTCACCGTTCTCCATCCTAACCCAGCAGTACAATTGGGAACCTGAGAAAAACTTTAATCATTTTTTTTTTTTTTTGGGGGGGGGAGAGGGTTACATTTGCCTTTTCTTTCTCGAAACTGAGGGGTTAGATATGATTTTTTTTCTTAACTGGAGGGGTGTACTGGCATATGATTTTTTTTTTTTTCTGGGGTAGTTAGACACAGCCTCCATTAACCCCTTCACCTCTTCCCTATATTTAAATCGTCTGGGAGCAGCAAAAATCAAATAAAAAAAGTTGAATCAATTAATGGCTTAAAGAGAGTACTATAATTTTAGTAATGCTACCATCTGATCAAACGATTTTAGCTATTTCGGACAGATCTAAGCTGGAAAGGTTAGACACAGCCTTCATTGGCCCCTTGTCTTCAAATAAAATCGTCTGTGACCCCAATAAAAGAAAGAAAAATAATACAAGAAAAAAAAATCATTGGACTGAACAGATTAGGGTTTTATATACAGAAAGAGTCAGGCCTCAGCATCAAGAATAAAAACAATATATAGGCCTACCCCCCCCCAAGCACCAACAAAAACAATATCCCCCCAAACACCAACAAAAACAATACACCCCCTTCCAATCTTCCTAGCAAGCACAAGAACAACAAAGCCGTCTCAGCAACCCCGAACGAAGACCAGTGAATCCGGATTTACTGACACGAACGCCCCAAGAACCACATTTATAAACCTGCTTAGCGGCGCCGTATTCTAGGTGGGGTGAGAGACTATAAATATACTACCAGGTACTTCATAAATACAGCAGCTTCATAACACCTTTCCCTAAGCGATTTATTTTTTTTTATTACACCTTACTGTCCTTTTGCGTTACTTAAATCCTTCCAATACCGACATACTCTGCATAAATAGCGTACCCGGTACAAGTGGACATTAACTACCCATTTCCAAAAATAAATCGCTTAGGAATAGGTGGTAGGGAGCTTCTTTGGCCTGTATTCTCGTCGGTTAAGGAAGCTCCCAAACACCTTTCCCTACGGGAATTGCTTTGCCTATTACCTTACATAAATCCTTCCAATATCGCCATACTCTGCATAAATACCGTGAACATGGACAGTGACTGGCCATTTCCAAAAATAAATCGCTTAGGAAGATGTGTTTGGGAGGCTCTTTGGCCAGCACTCTCGTTGGTTGAGGAAGCTTCCAAAGTCATAGGAACCATGAAGGGTTGAGTCACAGGAGCCAAAGAGAGGTTTAAGATGAGTCACAGGAGCCAGAGAGAGGTTTAAGATGAGCCACAGGAGCCAGAAGGGGTTGAGTCACAGGAGCCACAGAGAGTTAAGATGAGCCACAGGAGCCACAGAGAGGGTTAAGATGAGCCACAGAGAGGAGTTAAGATGAGCCACAGGAGCCAGAGAGAGGAGTTAAGATGAGTCACAGGAACCAGAGAGAGGGTTAAGATGAGTCACAGGAGCCAGGGAGGGGGGTTAAGATGAGCCACAGGAGCCAGGGAGAGGAGTTAAGAGGCTTGATAAATACCGCAGGAGTCCCAGTGGTTCCGCCCAGTGCCCCGCCTTCCCCAAATAAGGTGAGGCTGGGAAAAAAGGCCAAATGAATGGAGGAGGCTACGCAGGGTCGGAGCCAGTCAAGGCTTGTCTGAGCGCCGGATGGAAGGGGGTGTTGGGGCAGGTGGGGGAGGTGAAGCGGGTGTGGGAAGAGGGCAGGGAGTCGGGGAGCTGGATGGGAGGAGGTGTTGGGGGCTTGGGCGAGGTGGAGGGGGAATGGGAAGAGGAAAGGGAGAGGGTAGGGAGTGGGGGTGGTGGAGAAGGAATGGGAAGAGGGTAAGGAGTGGGGGAGTCGAAGGGGGCGTGGGGAGGAGTTAGGGAGAGGGGGAGGTGGAGGGGAAGCTGGAAGGGGGGAGGGAGTGGGGGAGGTGGAGAGGGTGTGGGAAGAGGGTAGGAGGATACGGGAGGGAGGGGGGGTTAGGAGAGTTGAGAATGAGTGAGTCGTGGACTGAAGGAATGGGAGAGTGGTGGAGGTAGGGATGGGTGGAAGGGAGAAAGGTGGGGGTAGGGTGGGGAGAGGAGTTAGGTGAGCTGTTCAGGAAGGGAGAGGTATAAGAGGTGGATGGAGAGAAAGGGGGGAGGGGAGAGTAGTGGAGGAAGAGAGGTTTTGAAGAGATGATTATGAAGACTGGGGGAATGGTTAGGGGAGAGGAGAGGGGAAGGGAGGGAAAATATTTTAAGGGAGATGGCGGGGTTGGAAGAATGGATTGGGGAGGGGGGGGGAAGGTACAGTAGAAAAGTTTTTGAGGGAGGTGGGTAAGGGGGAGTGGTGGAGAGAGAGAGAGAGAGAGAGAGAGAGAGAGAGAGAGAGAGAGAGAGTGTGCTTGTGTGTGTGTGACGGAAACAAAGTGGAAGAAAAAAAAAAAAAAAGAAACTAAGGAAATTGCACAATGTTATAGTGGAATGAAAACAGGAAGAAGTAAAGAAAAAGAAGGATATCAAGTGAAAACATAATGGTGATGACGAAACAGAGAGAGAGAGAGAGAAAGAGAGAGAGAGAGAAACGAACATGAAGGAAAGAAGAAATAGAGAAAACAATTAGTAAAGAAGGGAAGAGATAAATGAAGGAAGAAAATGAAGTCAAGTGAATAAATGAAGGACGGAATATTTGAGAGAAAAACAGGAAGGAAGAACAGAAAGAAGGAAGGAAGGAAGGAACGAACGAACGAAGACGGGTAAAAAAAAAAAAAAAAAAAAAGGAAGCGATGAAGAAACTAGTAAAAAAAAAAAAACGGAGAAAGTAAACTGACACAGGAATGAAGTTAGAATGAAAGAAAGGAAGATGAAAAAATAAAAATAAAAAAAAAGAAAGAAAAGGAAAAATGCTGATGAAGAGACTAAAGCAAAGATGGTGAAAGAAATTAAGTATATAGTCAGTGAAAGAAGAAAAGCAGAAAGCAGTGAATGAAGAAAGAAGTGAGGTGATGGAAGAGGTAACATGATAGCAGAGTAAAAATGGTCCTCGATTCTCCCACTGTGAAGCCGGACTGGTTTGTGTGGTGGCAATGTTGGTCGATGGTGGTAATGTTGGTAGCTGGTGGTAATGTTGGGTGATGGAGGTAATGTTGGTAGGCCTAGATGGTGGCAATGTTGGTAGTTGGTGGAAATGTTGGTAGATGGTAGTAATGTTGGTAGTAGGCGGTAATGCTGGTACATGGTGGCAATATTGGTAGTTGTGGTGGTAATATTGGTACTGTAGTAGTGTTGGTAACGTTCGTATTTACTAATGCTGGTACTGTAGCTGGTGGCAATACTGGTGGTAATAATACTGGCAGTGGTGCTGGTAATGTTGGTAGTTGTGGTGGTATGTTGGTAGTTGTGGTGGTAATGTTGGTAGGTGTGGAGAGGAGCGCGTGAACGAACATTTCTGGTGGTACATAAAAATTCCTGACCACTCACTGAGCCCTGAATGGTAGTAGTGGTGGTGGTGGTGGTGGTAGTGGTGATGACAGGGGAGATAGTGGTATAGTAGTGGTGGTGGTGGAGAATGATAATGGCCAGGTAGTTGAGCTAATGGTAGTGGTGGTAGTTGTGGTAGGTGAGGTAGCCTAGTTGTACATGTGATTGTGGTTGGTGTGGTGACTAGTAGTATAGTAGTAATGTGGTGGTGGTGGTGTTTGGTCACAGTAAGGATATGTTAGCTATGACAATGATAAATGTACCGTACACGAAAAGCTAAAGGTACACGTTAATAATAATAATAATAATAATAATGGTTGTAGTAGTAGTAGAGGTAGTAGTAATAATGGTTACAGAAACAGTAGTTGCAGTAGTAGTAGTAGTAATAGTATGGTGGTAGCAGTAGTAGTAGTAGTAGTAGTAACGAAAATGTCACAACTCACCACATGAAAGTTGGTCTTCCTCCTGAGAACACAAGACGTAATCCTGCCTTCAGCTGACGAGGTTCAAATCTCCCGAGGGCATTTAAATCCGGGCTAATCCGCACTGCATATAAATCCTGGACACTCGTCAAAATAATCCAGCAGCGCGTCACAAATAATCTCAATTCAGGCTCACTTTCTGCGTCACTGATGAGCTTTTAAGTTCACATGTTCATTCTTTTTCGTCACAAAGCTCTACGTGCACATGCATTTCACTTTCTGCGTTCATATAAGCTCTTAAGTTCACACGTTGGTTCCTTTCTACGTCACTAATAAGCTCTAAGTACAGACACTGATACATTTTCTACGTCACTAATAAGCTCTAAATACACACGCTAGTTCATTTTCGGCGTCACTGGTAAGCTCTATGCCCACATTTGCCTATTCTCTTTCGCGTCAGAGAGAGACTCATCGTACACATATACTAGTTCACTTCGGCGTCACTGCTAACCCATAAATACACATACTGGACAATCTCAGTCACCGTTGTACCCAGTTAAACGTCACACTCTAACTACACACGGGTATTTAACACTTTGGGGGGGCGTAGTAAAGATCCAGATCGTCACTGCGGCTTGAGATAAATTAATAAATACGCTCATACCCCCGCAAGGCACAGTAAATGTCATCTCGGTAATCGTACGGTTTAGGTGTGCGGCGGAATGATCTCCCCAATTCACATTCTTCTTCCAATTTACTGTTACGATTATTATTATTATTATTATTATTATTGTGGAAAACCGACTGCCTGACGGTGGTTTGTTATTTTAACCCACTTTGCCTTCCCCACGCGTTTCTTCGTTGTTATGGCGGACACTCAATAAAACAAATTCAAATCTATCCAAATTCATTTACTTTAGCATTTCGACGGGTTAGGCTAAGTTGCAGCAAGTTAGGTGTGGTCTGGTTAGGTTAGATGAGTTAGACTGTTGAGTTATTGCACTTCGTTAAGGTTGGGTTAGATTTCCGTTAGATTTGAATTGGTTACATTTCGTTACCCTGCTATTTAGGTTCTAAGACTTGTGTTTCGTTAGGTTAGATCTGGTAAGGCTAGGACAGAGTTATGTAAGGTTAGTCTAATAATCTGGATGGAGCCGAGAAGTTTAAATGTCCCCGCCATTGCGTTTCACAAATAAACACGCGTCGGGAAATGGGACTGAACATTGACAAAACCATGAAAACAAAATCAACAGCAAACAACCATTCACAGCCACAAAATTAAAACAAACAAAATAAACAGCAATAATTTACCAGTATTATTTTACAAGTGGACAATATGCAGTTTTGGAATTTTAGCACCATTATCGTAAAGTCCCTACCGGGTAAGGATCACAAATAACCCCCATTACCCCATTCGGAAATTGATTATTACTCTCCTAAGCTAGGTTAGGTATGTTGGGTTTGGTTTGGTTAGTGTTACTGTGTTCGGTGAGGAGCATTTCCGACAAAAATGTAGGTCAGAAACATTCGCATTGCATCAAAAACTGCCAGAAAAATATATTGCACTACCTGAGGGGTGTATTGTCCACTTGTAAAAATTTACCAATTTACCATAAAAATTATTAGATTTAGAAACCAAGCAAGGATATCTGAATTTGAGGTACTGGAGTTCCGCAGCTTAAACTAAACCGTCATTCTACCCGTCGCGTTATCACTCAAAAAGTCTTTTCACTTCCCCTTGGCCTACGCACTGTACTTCTAGGCAAACTGGAGTCTCCTGCACTTCTGGACAGCCGTCAGAAAAGGTCTGTTGCGGTGTGTATGTGCACTGTTCGATTAGGCCTACCGTGGCAGCCATGGAGGAACTGCTGCAGAGTGCTAACAGAAAACATGTCCCATCATCTCGTGTTGTTTTTTGTCTTGTGGGCTGTGATTCGAAGATCTGCAATTATCTAACGTGTTCTAACCTTCCCTGTTCTTGAAGGTGGTCAGTTTTGATCTTGACCTACGTTTGAGAACGGGCAAGATGGATTTCCCCGCATCCTTAATGCGGCGCAACACAGTTCGACATCCCAGTAATGGCGACGATTTCAGCCAATTTGGCTTGCTTTATACAGACTGATGACCGAGGCGATGCCCTGTCTACTAGTCACTGTCCTGGGGATATTTAAAGTCATCCGGCATACAGATGATACACTGCACGTTGTTGACGGAAAAAAAAAAAAAAATCACGGAAAGCCAGTTTACGTACCCACTCACTACGAATGCCATGGGCACACTGGCGTTGGTAGCGCAGATGCCAGGTGTCCAAGAACATTTTTGGCATTTGCAACCATTTTTTAACATTTACAGACTCTGATGATAAGAAAATTAATGGGGTTCCTGAAAATTACAATTATTTCGACACATGGCATAATTTGGTATGTAATTTTTTTACAAGAAATGCCCAAATTGGCAGTACCTGGCAACCTGCTTAGTCACGTGTTCAGGCTTGTTGTTGTTGACGCCTTTTAAAATCTCCCCAAAACACAGTTCATATTCTACCATTGGTTCCTTTCCCTGTATTTCTCGTGTTAAGTCTTCATAAGCCTCACGTAAGAATAAATGATGCTAATTTTCAGTTTCTTCTTGGAACATGTCCCAGTAAGTTTAGTTTATGCTGGATTATAGAGACATGCATAAACTGTTTAAACAGGGAGCTTGCACAGCTCCATGACTTTGTCCATGGATCTAACAACACATTCACTTTTGTGCCTTAACTTCCCGTGCTGCTGGGAATCCCAGTGCCTTCTGGGGTCTTCCACATACTTTGAATCTGCAAACGCCAAATCTATCATCACCGACTCTGTTAACATCGACTCTGTTAACACTTTCAACGCCAACCCTGTCAATGCCAACTTATCAATGCTGAATCTATCACGCCGAGTATCAACACTGACTCTACTACTTTCTACCTTAGTGTCAAAAGGCCATTTTCTGGCTTGGTGCTATTTCTTTATTATTCCTTCATTTTTTTTTCCTTCCACAATCATAGCTTACAGCACAGTCAGCAACAACTGTCACTGCTGCCACTGCTCTCAAAATGTACAACCATCACTACCACAGATACCTCTTAACTGATAATACGCGAAACAACAATGATGCTTATAAGGGACGCCTTCAAGTGGCGGCGCCGACACAACCAGGTTCACCACAATAACCACTACCCTCAGTCCTACCACCACCATCATGATCACAATCACCACAACCCTATGCATCACCACAATCATCATCACTTCAAATACCGCAACCACCATCGCTGCTATTATTCTACGGTCCACCACAACTACCACCATTACAGCAACCACAACTACCACTATCCAGGGGTAACTCGGGCATTTCCAAGCCCTGAGGGGGTTAGGTGACGAGGGAAATTGCTGATGTCAGTTTATTGTATGTTATTATGAGATTAGGCTTCCTCTCTCTCTCTCTCTCTCTCTCTCTCTCTCTCTCTCTCTCTCTCTCTCCATATTATCTCTGGCATCTTTTCCTCTTCTCATTTTCTTTCCTCCAGTACAAATTACGTGTTCCTTATTTCCTTTTTCCTTGCCAGTTCCCTGTCTTATAATTCTCTCTCTCTCTCTCTCTCTCTCTCTCTCTCTCTCTCTCTCCTGCCTGACCTTCCTTTTTTCGTATCATCTTTCCCTCCATTATTATTTTTTTTTTTTATGCCTCAGCTTCTCTTCCAAGCACTGATACCTATATTTATGTGCATTGAAGTTCCCCGAAAACAATTTTTGTTACGAATGAAATAAAAAAAAAAGAAAGTAATAATACACGAGACGGAAAGACAGAGGTAAGGATAAATGAAAAATAGGGGGGAAAAAAAATAACAAAGAACGGGCGTAGAGAAATCGACAGTTGTGCAGGGGAAGAGACGAAAAGTGAGCGTCAGAAGAAGTGGACGAAGCAATATTTTGAAATGGTAAATTTGAGGGTTGTGGCTTGTGGTAGATGAGGACGCTCACCATCCACTCACCCGATGTAGCGCTACTCTCAGGTGTCAGCCCTTTCCTCTCCTTCCTTCTTTCCTTCCTTCCTCTTCTGTCTGTCTTCATTCTTTCCTCATCCTTCTGGCTACGGGTGACTTTACACTCCTTCTTTTGTCTGTCTTTCCTTCATTCTTTTCTGTTCCTTCTGTCTAAGGGTGACTCTACACTGAGTGACAAGCCGAATGGTTTCCTGTACACCAGGAAACCATTTACTACGCTGGGTGGTAACCATATAACCAAATTATGGCGTCTGGTGGTTTAGTGGGTAATTGCGGCACTCCAATTGGATTGAGACGGAGAAGGTTTATATCCAAGGGATGGCTGAAGTTACTGCTCACATAATGCCACTCAGGAATGAATGTGGCTGATCACTTTCATCTTAAATGTCAGGATCAACTTGCCTAGCCCAGGGCTCCTACGCTCCTCATGGGGCAACGTAGGATTGGATGATGATGATGATGATGTAAATTTGAAGGAAATGACAGGGTAAACGCCGTAGCTACGCGTACGCAAATGTATATGAGGACTTAAATGAGCCTTAAGGAGATGCCTGAGTTGAGGGAGAAGGAGGAAAACTTCAGCGCCGTAAAAATTCGTAACGCAGCCTAAGTTGTCATGTCCGTTCGTTAAAACCGGCTCACGTATTGGATTTTTTTTTTTTTTTTTTTTTTCTGTCGGTACGTGTGACTATCCAGCGCTTCTTTCCTCTTCTATGTTTCGGTCTCCTTCCTGTTGCATTATCTTTTTTTTCCCTCCCTTCATTCTTTCAAGGTTATTATATTTTTTTCCCCAGGTTTTTCAGTGAACTAGGTAGACGTGCTTGTAGTAAATTACCTGGTGGATCTGGCTAATGCGGAGGTGGACAGGAGAGGTGATTTTCAAAGGTGGCTGGTATACATATCCGATTTTCAAATAATTAATGGCATACTTATAATTTTTTTTTCTTTTTTTTTTTTTTGGCTGATCTCCCAGGGACCGACCATTAGCAAGAGGGAGGGATATATATATATATATATATATATATATATATATATATATATATATATATATGTGTGTGTGTGTATATATATATATATATATATATATATATATATATATATATATATATATATATATATATATATATATACATATATATATATATATATATATATATATATATATATATATATATATATATATATATATTAATATTGGACCTCATTAATAACAGGTTCATCCAAGAAGGAACTGAGTGGAATACGTTGTTTTTTCCCTTCTAATTAATGTTTATTGATGTGTTAGCTTTCTATAACCTACTAACAAATGCAAAATCTCTCTCTCTCTCTCTCTCTCTCTCTCTCTCTCAGTGACAGAGCCCAGGAAAGGAGGGTCGGCTTTGGTTGAGATTCCTTGCCCTCCCCCCCCCATCTGGATCCGCATGACCGCCGCCCTACCCCCAAACCACACTGCATTGAGGGTGAGGTCATGCTGCTGAGATCATGCTGACCTTCGAGTTTTTATTCTGAGGTCATGCTAACCCTTGAGTCTTTACTTGTTTTGTTGGCACTTTTTTATTCTAAGATCATGCTAGCCTCTGAGTCTTACTTGTTGTTCGTATTCATTCTGAGGTCATGCTAACCCTTGAGTCTTTACTTGTTGGTACGTTTTTATTCTAAGATCATGCTAACCCTCCAGTCTTTACTTGTTTTGTTTGCACTTTTTTTTTTTTTTTTAATTCTGAGATCATGCTAACCCTTGAGTCTTTACTTGTTTTGTTTACACTATTTTTTTTTATTCTGAGATCATGCTAACCTTCCAGTCTTTATTTGTTTTGTTGGCACGTTTTTATTCTCCTCTGCCTGGGAAAGTTGTGACGAATGACTCTATTTCTATCAGTCCTTATGAAGTTTACTGCAGGAGTGGACCTTCTTCACAGAGGGAGAGTGATAGGCAGCATTAACCCCTCTCCATTCAAGCCAAGTATAAATACGGAAGGAGTGGACGAAATCTGGGAAGTGTATGTGCTAAATGAAGTGATGTATGAGTGTTTGTGTGTGTTCGTCTAGTATTAGCGCCCCACCCGTGTCAGGCTTGTACAACTGTGTCGTATTATGCAGGCAACTTTGTGTTATTATCATCCGTGAAAATGTATTCAGACCCTTCACTCCATTTAAGTTTTATTCATGCTGCTTGTAGACGATTTTATTTACCTTAAAGTAGATAACTTGTGGCAAAGGGGTAAGAAGGCTACTTCTGACCTATACTGTTCGAAGTCTCCTGAGGTGAATAATATCGTCTGGAGACGCCAATAATGAAAAGGTATGTCGTAAGATTGAAGGGATTAAGTCGGAGCAATTCTTATTATGACCACTGTCAATATTATAAGAGGTTATGAGCTGTGATGGCTATGACCAGTGTTTGACATTGTGCGCATTGGTAGTGAATAAAAGTAGTATGCAGCAGGGCGATGTTTGATTGATGATAGTGGGTATTTTGTTGTAATATTGGTACTCAGTAATAATATACCGTTTTCTGGTAAATTTGGTATAATTTAGTTGATGGTTTTGGATGAGGTGTGGCATTTTGAAATATCGACCCTTCAAATTTCCCTCCGCCAGCAGTAGTGATCGCACCAGTTGATGGGGGCGCTTCGTTTAGGGTGCTAGAATATATTCGTAAATCGTCATTGCGACTTAAAAATATCTGTATGAATAGTCATGGGATAAATGTTCTTTATATATGTGTACTGATTTTATGGTAAAGTAAACTTCATAGATAAAAATAATTGCCAAGTCGGAACCTCTTCATCAGCTGACTAGCAGACGATGTCCGTGATGTTATCGTTTCAAATTTACAATCTGCTTGGTTTTGGCCTGCACCAGGGTGTTTCAGTTTATGGGAAGGTTTTTACCCTGTCTTATCACTGATATTCACGAAGTAATCAGAGGTGAATTAACTGTTGCTTCATCTATGAGCCTTATGTTTTTCTGTAGTGTTGTTATCGTTGTCAATGTTGTACTCTGATAAGGTACTTTGCAGATGTGACCAATGTTGATATGATTCATTCCAGGTTATACATGGTTGGATATAAGGCATTTGGTGTTTGCATTCTTATATCTGGAACTGTGGACAATACGGAAAGCTGGCCAGCTCTTAATAGCCCGTCACAGCTCGCTCTTGGCCAAGGTAGAAAGTGATGTTTTCTTTCATTTCTTAGGCCTAATTGTTTATTATAATTTTTCTTTTGTACTTCCAGAGGTAACATTGTAATTTACTACACTATATCTTTCGTTGGGCAATTTTCAGTTGTCAAATGACCTTGGTATAATGGTAGGTAATGTTCATGTCACTTGGTTATCAAATTTGATGACTGCATTGAATTTTTATCGTCAACACTGGCACCAGCGTGCTAGCATGCATCGGCCTTAGTCACCTAATGGTGGCTTTCTACACAGCTCAATCTCTGGCAGCCTCCCTATTCAACCCCTCATCCCTGAAGTTAAATCAAGGACCTTGTCCCTGGCCTTTTTTGGTCTTCCTTTTGCAGCTTTACCCCTAACGTTCACATTTCTCACTTTCTTCACCCAGTTGTCGTCCTCCATCCTCTCCACAAGCCCAAACCATCTCACTCATCCCCTCCTCATCACATAAGCAATACACTTTAGTCCCATCCATCCTCTCAACTCTTCAATCGTAAACTTAGCTCCCCAAGGCCTTACATTCAGGGATACACTACACATCCATTTAATCATTGTCGCTTCTTATATGTTTCGGCCTATAAATATTCTCTTCCTGTACGGTACTGCCCAGGTCTCACTGCCATACAGCATTACACTCCCAACACATGCCACATAAAAAGATTCCTTAGCATAAGATAGTCCTCTCAGTGTCAGGAGAGGCAACAGCTCCCTAAACTTCCTCCAACCACTCCTTACTCTAGCCAAAGAACTAGCTCCAGTCACACCTTCAGCACATAACATGTCCCCCAAATAACAAAACTCTTCCACTCACTCAAGACTCACCAGCAAGATGAGTCCTTTCATGCCTGACAATCTCCACATCTCTCCCTGACAAACTGCTTTCACGAAATCAGCAGTATCTTGTACTCTACCCCTAATACCACATCTCCCATGCACTCACTTATCACAAATACTGTACAAGATGGAGTTACATCCCACATCCTTGTGGCAAACTGAACTTGGCCACTTTCCCTCTGCTTTGACAAGACCCCCATAGAGTCAGAAATAGGGCTGAGGGATAATTGATTCTTAGGAACTGAATCTTAACAGAATGGTTATACTTGTATAGTGTGTGGTTTTGAAGCACCTGTACAGTATTCAGGTTCACAGAGCAGTTCTGAAGAACTGATTAGTTATGGTTTAGTATAATGAAATAACTGTATACTACAGATGAACTAATGCACTGTATGTTTTTCAGATGATGCCTGAGTCTGTTTTCACATCTCGGTCCAGTTGTGACAATAGCTTACTTTCTGACATCCGTGAGAGCCCATGCCACCCTATGACCGTGAGCGTATCCAGGGTGTTGCCCATGCTGCCTGGGCAACATCCCTAGTTTATCACACTAAGTTAGTATCCAGTACTGTGCGTGTATAGAATGTATCGTTTATTGGTTATTATGTTTGTATCTCCCACATTAACCATCCTTGCCAACAAATATTACTTAGCTGACTTAGAGCTGATGTTGAACCTTCATTAATGTACTCTGGAAAATGGTATGGGCAACACCTCAAAAATATTCTTGGATCTGCCCCATTGACAGTGTTGGAAAGGTATGGATCTGATATGTGAAAGAAGTAAGATGAAACTATTGGCTTTTCCGTGTCTGCCAGGAAGTATTTACAGCATAGCCTTATTAGCTGCATGAAACAACATACAGACAATTCACCATTAATCTGATTTGCTACAACCCAAACACACATACAGCTGAAACTGTAATTATCTCTTCAGTGACAGGACATTCCTTCTCCTTCAATAATCCTTCATTGCTGAGAATTAGGTTGGTGTTTTCCTCCTTATGTTGAGGTTTTCTTGGTTTCTTGTTTTGGAGTATGCCTTGGAGTTATCGGTGCAGTATGTCGCAATACAAACACTTACTCTGATACTCCCCCCCCCCCCCAGTGCAAAAATGTCATCCTCACCTGGGGCTGCAATCCTATGCCAAGCTGGAGTGCACCACCAACTTTGAAAAACTGATTCATAGCTTCTGCGGTGCGCTCACCTTGTAATTGCCACTGATGCTTCCACTGAGAGAGATCTGATTATTGACAGCTTCTTCCTCTGGGTGTTAATCTCAGTGTGGCCACATTTCATCAGTTTTTAGTCTTCTTGGCAAGTAAGTCTTCATCTGGTGTTTTTTTCCTCATAGTTTGGTGGTTATTACTACTGGTATTATGGGTGATTTGAGCATATCTTTTTTGTCCTAATTTTTGTTTTGTTTGTTCTTGGCAGCTGTGATCTTAACCTGGATTTTCTTATTGCAGATTATCAATGTATGCTGAAGATTCTCGTTTGGTTAGTGGAACCCACAGCTGGCGATGCCTCTGGGTTTCATTTGGCAGTAGAGTCAGACAAAGATGGGCAGGCTTTACAGTCAGACAGAGATGCTTCCTGTCTCCTCATCTCAGCTTGAATCTCAGTCTTTGTTCTTTCATGATAACTTGTAATTGGTGATCATGTCAGAAAGCAGGGCTACTTCTTCCCCTTCATGCAGTTTGACTGCACAAGATCTAGGGATCCTCTCCTCATCTGATATACCAGATAGTCCTTTCTCCTCAGACTTTCATTGATTCATCTGCAGATGATGTCCATGGCTCCATTCCTTGTCTTTGGCCTCATGAGCTGTAGTATCAGAGCAACATGCTAGTGACCTCTCTTCATTGAATAGTCTCTCCCACAGGATTTGTTTGTAAAAATAAGTTACAATCTCCCAGGCCTAAACCCTGCAGATCCAGACTCTCTTGACAGGTTCAGGTCACCTCTTGTTATGCCTAGTTAAAGTACTTCATAAATACATTGCTTAGGTTAATAGTAAAAAGTAGAGATGTCTTATGGATATGTCCTGACTCAGAGACCTTGCTCCACAGCTTGGATGTGTAAACTCATTTAAATTAACTGTATTAGCTGACCCAGCTTTTGTCCTAAGGGCACATAATATGTGAATACTAATATCCTCAACCTTCATTTTGAACACTTGTGATACAAAAGTTCAGTTACAGTACTCTGAGCCTTTTCGTCTTCTCAGTTACAGTACTTGTTTTCTATTTTATATCTAGATCAGCTTAGCAGTTTCCATTTTCTTGGCAGCCAGGTCAGTCCCTTGTACATTTTTTCACCTGGTTTATGGTCCTCTTTCCAGTAAAAGACTTGATAAGAACCTCCTCTTATGTTTTTTCCTGAAGTTGTTTTTTCGTTCTGTGGAGTTAAGCAGGTTACTAAGAACAGTAACAACAAATAGGGAAATGAGCATTAAAAAAAAAAAAAAAAATGACTGCCTGACTATTGTGATCTTCATCTAATGTATGGAAGTGAAGCTTGAACCCTGTTGAAAGGACACAAGAATAAGAGCAGTGGAAATTAGTTATCTAAGAAGAGCGTATGGAGTAATGAGGGGACAGACAAATAAAAAAGTGTAGGAGTGTTGTGGTGTTAGTATAGATGTGCTGGAAAACAGTATGAGAAGTGCCTTCAAATCGTTTGGCCATGTATGGAGAATGGTGAATGAGAGGTTGACTAGGAGAGTATATGCGAAAGAGGTGGAAGGGAAGGAGGGTGAGAAGGAGACCAAGGATGAAATGGAGGGATAGAGTTGCAGTTATTGTACTTCCCCAGTCTGTCTGATCGAGCAGGCCCATGAGCTGCAGGCAAGGAGTTCCTGCAGGGCTGTTTCATGCAGTGAACTGATGTACTCATGTGGCTGACAACGCCTCACAACAGTGTTGCATGGGAACTGGTGGAGGTTTGTTTCCTGGGTGGATTTAGCATTTGTCTCTCTACCCAGTTAACAGGGACACAATATTAGGCTCCATGTCACCTCATTATCTGGCTATATGGTTGCCATCCAGCATTGTAAACAGTTTCCTGAGTTACAGGAAACTATTTAGCTTGTCACTAAGTGCAGACACAGAAAAAGAATGGTAGACATGAAGGCAGAAGTAGGTAGCACTACATCAAGTGAGTGGATGATGGGCATCCCCACCTACCACCAAGGGATGGGGTAGAGAGGCATGTACGCGAGGGGTGAGTTGAAGTGAGGGCAGCCTGAAAGTGGAGGACGGGGTGATGTGGAGGAAGTTTGCTTGTGGCCACCCCTTCCAGGATTTAGGAAGCTGGCTATAGATGGAATAGATAGATAAATGAAAGTGTCTAAACAAAATGAAAAACATTTTTATACATAGTACTTATTCCCTGGATAAATGATTTACATTTTTACAATAGCTTAATTATACACTATGCAGCTGTACACCAACACTGCATCCAGTAATTTCCACCAACATATAGCTGTGAGGGTTTAAATTACCCGAGTAACAGAATACAGTACATTTACATGTATATTAGGAGTGGAGTTCAATTTGTTCCCTTTTGCACTTAAAACACCTGCTGGCATCACTTTCACACAAACACACATACATACATACGTACTATATTACAGTGGCAATTGAACTTTTGGTTTGGTAGAAATTATATACAGTACAGGGTGTCCCAGAACTTGACATACTAACTTAGGAGGTGATTCCTGAGGTCATTCTAAGACATAAAAGTGTCCAGGGAATGTATGTTGGTTTCACAGCAGTTATGGAGTACTGTACTGTGCTGAATGATGATACTGGGAGAAATAATCCATTTCCACCCTGTGTTACCATCTTTTATACTCTTCACCGCTTTAATAACCAAAGCTGTAATCATCAAATCCACTATGAACTGTTACATCATGGAGTAAAGCAATGTACAGTAGAGTTAGAATTAGTAGCACTTGGTGGAAAAGAATTTTCTCCCATCACATCGTTCAGATTTAGTTAGCCTGGAAACTGATAACTGTTGCAAATCCAACATGTGTTCAGTGAACATTTATGTATATAATGACCAGGAATAATTTCCTGATGTTATGTCCACCAGTCCTGTATGAGACAGCCTTAGCATGTATTCACTATGGACAGCGGGTGTTAGTGCCGAAGTAGTGATATGTGAAGGTGTGTAGGAGGACTACTGGGCCTTGAGATAGGCCCTGAAGCCCTTGCCCAGGAAAAAAAAAAAAAAAAAAAAAAAAAAAAAAAAAGTCATGGACACCCTGTTGCTGCTTCTTAACCTTGGTCTGTCTGGTTAAGCAGACCCATCGACTACAGGTAAACAATTGCTTCTGTGGGGCCATCCTACAGATACAATGCGGAACATATACTAGAAGGATCCAGCACCCCCTTATGGTAGACAGTGCTTCACCAGGGTCCTTCCCATGGCACAGTAAAGGGAAATATGGGAAGGTTTGGCTCCTGGGTGGACATCATAGCTGCTCCACCCAAAGTGCACAGTGCCACGTGTAGGCTCCTAGTCAGCACCTGGACACCCTGTCAATTATATAGAATGTATTACTGTATTTCTGACTATTTTCAATGGCACTGACATTTCATCATTTCATGCTAAACTTGTGGCCATTTTCACCATATGATCAATCATTTATGATAACCTATACCAACCATGTCAGCTTCGGGACAACTTATTTGTTATTCTGGCTATCACATGTACAGTTATTCATGTAAGGTACAACAACTCAGGATGAAGCAGTAACAAGTAATCTGCATTACTGGTAGCCCCTTCATCCTGAAGTTTTTATTATTATTATTATTATTATTCAAAAATATTCTGGGTCCTGCCAAATGATTTTATTCATGTGAGAAACACCTCAGGTTGGGTCGCAATGAAAACCCTTCTTAACTATTTTTCACTTCATTATGATGCTTAAAGTTTTTTCATTCTTACATTCCTTTATCCTTTAAGTCAGTCATCTGCAATCTTAGACAGTTACTTAACACAGGTTAGGCAAACTCCCAACTGAGATCTGTGGGGTATCATATCCCATCTTGGTATAGTGTTTAGGAATAAGCTATACTTTTATATACAGTGCATTACATATTACTGTACATCAAAATGTTTCTATTGGCAATCTGTATTCTTGAATAATGTATGCTAGCCTAGTCAGTTCTTCAGTTTAGTATGTAAATAGCAAGGTGGATGGGCAAGGATGTGGAAATTAGATTTTTTTTTTTTTTTTTTTTTTTTTTTTTCATTACTTTCGGCAGAGAACTATATAGCATATGGATCTAGAATGGTATATACGACAGTGTGAGTAGGCAAGCACTGTGGTGGAAATTGGTTTACTGATGGCCAGCCAGAATCTGCTTGATGAAGAAGAAACAACTGTACAAGTGGATGGTACACTGATTTAGATTTTTAATTTAAATGCAGGATTGAGACATGACTGTCATGTCCACATTGTATTTTAGAATGTAGGTGGATGGAGAACTGAGAGAGGTGAGTGTTTGAACGTGTGGAGGGAAGTAGCTCTGGGGAATTAAGGCAAAGTGTATGACCATTTGCAACTAGTTTACATATGATGTATTGTTGCTGTGGCAGAAGAGATTAGAAACTGTAGTTTGGTTGAACAGTGTCCAGAAGTGTGGAAGATGACAAAAGTAAATGTAAGTAAGTTCAAGGTACAGTACTGTACTGGCATGTGACAAAGGCCAGATATGGACTGTAGTATATTACTGATTTTTATGGCAATGGAAAATTCTGAGCATATTTTCGTATTTAGGCCGTGTTGCGAACAAAGATCATAGCATGAAGGATGAACTCAATGAATGTGTAACATGGAAGAAGAACTGCTGGTGCATACATACCTGTGAGAATTTTAAGTGCTACATGGCAGTATACTACTGTATACTTTTGCAGCACTGATTTATATCTGTGACTGATGTTTAATAATTTAGCTGCAAAATGCAGGTAAACTTTCAGGGGAAATATCTTTACTGTGACAGACACATATGTACTGTATGTGTATTGTTGTTGGATAATTGACGTTTTCCAAGAACCTACAGGATAATTTAATTATGCAGACCAAGGGTTAAAGTCTACAAGTTAAGTGAGGCTTTCAGAAACACACATGCATGCTGGGAGTGACTTGACAAAACAGATGGATGAAATAATATAAGATGAATCCTGTGACTGGGAGTGGATGACACTGGAAACTGATCTGGCCTTGTAGAATGAAAGTGAGAGAATGATCGAGATGTGTAAGAATGGCCAGCCAGGACAGTAGGATGTAGGCTGAGAAGCAGGGGGAAGGGAAGGTGATGAAGTAGGGATGAGTAAGAATAGTGGTCTTTTTCTTCGGGTCGTCTATCACAGGTTGTGCATTGAAAATTAAGCACGGCACATGATTCCTTAAAACCAGGAAAACTAATATGCCACAAACACTGGCATTTTTAGAGGGATATGCTAGATTGATAATGAAGATTAAACTACTGTACAATATATAGTATCCTATAGAGGTACTGTATATATATATATATATATATATATATATATATATATAAAATTGGGGGTTAACTTAAAGTGGCTCATGATTACTGCATTACCAGCTGTAAATTAATATTAAATGGAAACACAGATATTATAGGAAAAAATCCCCTTCCCTCACTCTCAATTTCAAGATTAGCTTGGGGATAATGTGTGCTTTGTAAATCAGTACTGATGTACAGAAAGGAATTCTGAACTATAGTATTGAAAAATGTACTAATTATTGTGGTAAAAGAACACTGGCATGATGTGTAGCACTTGCCAGACTCAAAATTTCTGAGAGCCTACTGCTACTATAAGCACCTCAAAATAACCAAAATATAGAAAACTGTGAAGGAAGGTTCACAGGAATCTAACAGTTAGCCTATTTACAAAATTCATCACTGTTATTACATTTTAAAAACAAAACCACATGGAATAGGGGAGCAATAATTACTATTGTAATGCAATATCTGCATAATAAATTATGTTTCAATTAAAAGATTATCATTAGTATATAATATGTAGCTGCAGTATCTTTAATCTATGTTTGGTCCCAAGCTTGCCAGAATAGATACTGGTTTTCCACTTTAGTCACATAACAGTAATATCCTAATGAAATTAGATGTATATGGGAGGAGGAATAAAAAAAAAAAGTGCAACTTTGATACTAACATAGACAAACTGATTACAGGTCTAATTAGATTATTCTCTCTGACGATAAGAGTATGTTTTCACCCATTTGCTTCTTTGTTTGTCTGTTTGCAGGATTACTCAAAAACTAAAAGAGAGGTCTGGACCAAATTTGGAGGAGTAGATGGTCCATGTCTCAGGAAACAGTCGATTAACTTTTGGGACCGATCTGGATCGTATTACAGATTCTGGATCTAGAAACACTTTTTGTGAAACCCTAATCAGTGATAGGAAACCCTAATCCATTACGAAACGTGGTTTGGAAATTATGTTGCCCTTGTGGGAGAGATGCACTCCTCTAAGTGCCCCTCTATTTTTATCTTTTTTCAAAGGCAGGCAGAACAGATGAGTATGGTATGCATTACTAATTATACCCTTAATAGTCTGAGTATTTTCTGTCAGTATAAATTACACTAATGACCAGATATTTATGCATTCATACAGAATTTGGCCACCACAACTTTTGAGAGGTACATCATACATACAATAGTTACAGTATCTCTAAAGACTTACAAGTCTAATAAACAAGTCCTAGGAAGAAAATTCATCTATGGGCTTGAGTGTGAAGTGAGGTGTCTTTGTGAGTGGGACTTTGTAGTTTCTTATCCATCGTCCCCCTCGTCTTAAATGACCATCAATCTCATCTTTCCAGATGCCGTCAGGGAGATAAATGTCCCTGGACCTCTCCCTACGGTGGGTAATAGGAGCCACCAGCAGGTCTTTCCCAACCATCCATTCATCACCCACCTCTGCTGCCTCAGGGTCACTAGGAGCAAACAGTGCAAGAGGAGTAACCAGAGGGGTGCCTTCAGTGATAGCAGCAGGAACCATGTCATTGTAGCGGGGTAGCACCATTGTCTCGCGTATTTGCGCATACTCACGAGCCAGCTTTACCACTTCCTCATCATATATGTCAGGAAGTACACTGATCTGTTGATGATAGTAGTGATGTATAAAGAGTTTATTTAAAACCTGGTAAAAATAGATTAATTATAAGCTGTGGTTGCAGTGTGCTGCATTACAGAGAGTACAGTAACTATCCGAGGGTTCATCATCTGCAGGTTCAGTTATTCGTGGTCTAATAAAGCCATCTAAAAATACACTGTGTAAGTACTGTAGATTCAAATTTCTGATGATATTTTGGGACACTGCAAAAGGTTTTTAGACAATAACATAATTATGACTAAAGGAGTCTTTCTGAACAAGCCAGTTATTTGCATTTTTTCACCATTAGCAGGCAACTTTAAAAAGTGTTCCTTGCAAATGTGGAGGATTGACTCTACTAAACTACTAGAAAACTGAAATATTTATGAACTTTTATATTGTATCTTTTACTTTAAGTACATCTTTGACCTGTTCATAATAAAGATACTTATCTATCTCTATCCTATCTATAACCAGATGCCTTAATCCTGTTAGGGGTGGCCACAAAGAAATAATCTCCACACTGTCCTGTCCCTTGCCATTTTGCTGCCCTCACTCCAACTTATAAACCCACCTCTCATATACCTCTCCACTCTATCCCTTCATCGCATCCACAGTCTCCCCCCATTCCCCTCTCCACCTCACTCACATATATTCTCCTCATTAGTCTCTCACTCTCCATCCTCTACACATGGCCAAACCACCTCAATGTATTTCTCCTAATGCCTTCTGTCACATCCACAATCACACCATAACATTCATTCACTTCCTCATTTCTCAGTTTGTCTCTCCATGTTATTCTACATGCTCCTCTCAAATAATTTATTTCCAAAGCTCTCATTCTTGTGTCCTCCCAACAGTATCCAAGCTTCACTTCCTTACATTAGAGTGGTATTCACAATATTAACATGCAGTGACTATTTTACTTCTATGCTCACCTGTAACAGAAAAAAAAAAAGTGAGCTCAAACTAACCTGAATGGCTGGAAGGAATGTTGCAGCCTCCAACCACCTAATGTAGAGTTCCCTTTCAGGTACATGTCCAGCTCTAGCCAAGCCTCCCACCGGGCCAATATCCACCAAAGGATATCCTAGCGTGGCCAAAGTCAGCACTCGTGGTATAAGTGTCTCCAGCCCTGCCCATGACCCATCACCTGTACCCAGACTTAGGAAGGTAGGGGGAAGAGGTGGTGTCACAGTGCCTTCAGTGCTGATGGGTGGGGAAACAGAAGATACTGCAGCCATAAAATGAATCAGGGCTGAATCAGGACCTGGAAGATTCATATGATATTCATGGAAGACTGGTAATGCATGGGCATCAGCTGGCTGCAGGTGGAAGCGGTTAACACTGTATGTAAGATTAATATGGTTCAGTTGTGATGAAAACCACTGCTTTGCCCTTGGATTACTGAAGTCAGTGACAACTGATGGATGTCTCTCATCATAGGTAGCCAGAGCAGGAAGATTAGAGTCTTTCTGTCTCACCCACAACCCTTCTTGTGTTCCTGCATTGAATGCAGATGCTTCCACACTGACGAACGGATGAATAGTAAGGGCTAAACGAAATCCTTTCTTTTCAAGTGTCTGTGCCAATGATGTTGGGTCTGGAAAGCGCCTGGGATCAAACTCCAAATCTCCAGGCTGAGCCTGCCAAGTTGCAGGGAGAAGGATGTGGCCCCATAAACCATACTTCTGGCTAAGTATGTTCTCAGCATAGGCTAGCACAGCATCCTGAGTAAGCTCTGGATCATCTGGAGTCATCCAAGGTATCCATACAGGGTGCTTCAGCCTCTCTTTAACTCTCACTACTACTTCTTCATTAAAGACTTCCCGCAACACTCCATGTCTTTGTTTACCATCAGTGAGCATACTCCCATTTACACGACGGAAAACATGTTGGACCAAACTTTTTGCTGATTCTGTGACAATTTGCCTTTTGTGAATAGCCTCCTGATGTAGATGCTGAATAAGTGATGTGAGATTTGAAGCTACACAGAGACTGTACCTCATGGTGGCAGACTCAGGCTCAGTAGTGGGATTGGGTCTGGCCTCTAGGCATACTTGGTTGTCATTGTGTTCATTAACAGAAACATCACCATGAAAGTCCTCTGGTAATTTTAGGAGGGCTGATGTATTTGACAACCATGTATGCCTCAGCAACTGCCCCCATGGATCTCTGCCCAGCTTTCCTGTGACCATTCGTGCCAATGGGATGTTAGCATTTGTAAGAGGATATCCGCCTGCAGTCATCTCCCCTCCTCCCCACCATGTGCCATGCTTCTGGCCCATCAGGAGACAGTCCTTGAGAGTGAAGTGCTCTGCCAGTCCTGTCCACCAAACTGAGTAGCATTGGACATCTCCTTGAGAAGGGTGTTTCCACAACTGCAGTTGTGCTAGTCCTGTCCAGTCCAGGCAGATCATCTCGGCATTCCTATGGCAATACAAATGGAATATTAGGACAACAGAAGTTTAATTAAACTAAAATATCACGGAAATGCTAACATGACTTTGAAAAATAATAAATAATCAAGTGACACCTAGTGGTCTAGTGGGTTACGGCACTCTAACAGCATGAGGCATGCAAGGGTTTATATCTGAGGGGTGACAGGTTTACTGCTCATATAATGCCATTCAGAGGCAAGTGAGGCTGGCTGACCTTGCCTTAAATGTTGGGAATAAGAAGCATAGCCCTGGGCTCTCATTTCTCATAATGATTCAGAGAATGATTGGATGATTGATGGATTAGAGAGTTCTCATTATATATCACCTTATTAAAAATCTTAACTGCTATCAAATTCACAGTAATTTATTATAAACTTGCCAATGAAAGTTCCACTGCCACTTATGGAGCCAATTTGCCAGTTTCCCAAGTGTACAGTGGCAGTTATATGGAAGAAGTTGTGGTATTTTTTACTACATTATTCCTCTTAACACTTTTAATCACATCCCTATCAACACCACAGTACATCTTTTCTTCCTCATTTGTCTGCCTCTACATGTAACTCCACATGCTCCTCTTAAATAGCCTATTTCCACTCCTCTTACTCTTGACTTGTGTCCTTCCCATAGGGTCCAAAATTTACTACCATACATTATAGTGGGGATCACAATACTATCATGCACTGCCTTTTTTTTTCTTTTTTTTTTTTTTATGCACAGTAAACATAGATATTTTTCTGTTAAAGTTTCACTGTTACATATTAAGGTGATCTGCCACGTTCCCCAAAATTACAGCACCAGTTGTGTGGAAAATGTTTTTATATGCTGAAACACATCCCCAATATGCAATGAGGACAATGTATCACAGGAAACATATTCAACTCACTCTAAATCTTCATCCAAGTGCTGGTGGTGTGAATGAGGGAGAGAGTAATTGTGCTCATGAAGGTAGTGGAGGTAGTGTGTGCAGTCCTCGGGTATGGAGTGTGGAGGCAAGTTACTCCCTAGGTGAGCAGTCATCATTTCTTCCCATGCTGGGCTGTAGATTGTGAGATGCCTTGGCGTTTCATAGAACTTGATGCGGTTGAAAATGGACAGCTGTGAAAAAAAGGATAGTGAAGGATAACGAATAGATTTGTACAGATTAATGTGAAGGACTTTATGATTTAGAAAATTATGATAAATCATGGGTTTAAACATTCTTATCTCACCCAAACCAAAATTTTTCAATAGGCATCATAATCATGATCTCTTGATAACAAGCTGTTTCCTAAGAACCTCCTTAAGTGGTCACTGAAGAATCACCTTCTGGCTACTTGTTCTTACATTGTCACCCACACTCAAGGAAATACCTCTTCTCCTCCCTCAGTCTCCCCAGTGTACTGTTCCATTCTTTCTTCCATGCAACACCTACTTTCCTGGCACATCCTTCAATCATAATTCAATATTGCTCTACTCTGGTATTTCCAAACAACTCAGTACACCATTTACTGAACCAGTGTCAACTCTCCCACTCTGTCACCAATTACAAACACCCTTTAACTACTAGGCATCTGTCCTATCACACCATCTAGCTGACCCCAAAACTTGTCTTTCTATTCCTCACTCCAATCATAATGGGATGCATACTGTATGTAACAATCACCTTCACTTTCACCAATAGGAGAAAGGGGTTACTGGAGCTGGTTTTCTATGCTTCCTGAATGCCAAGATTTCTTCTAACTGAACACGGTTTTCTGGCATTAGGCTGCATAATTTACCCAAATACACCAACTGTAGTAAAAGGATCAAGGGTGACTAAGAAAGCAGACTGGTGGCCTAGAAATCCCCTATCATTTTAAACCAGTACATTATCCAGCATTTGATGTTGTAAGATGTGTTATCCATAAAACATGGAAAAGTGAAATTTTGCCTGGAGATTACTTTTCCCCAGTTTTATGTCCCCAAAGCTTTTCAGTATCACTTCACCATATGTGAACATGGAAGACTGAAGTAGAATTATATATTTGTGTTTTTCTAAAGTTACTGGGATAACAGCCTAAGTATTCCATAACTGTTTTAAAATGCTGGACTGTATACTGCATTATATTAGTGATGTAATTACTGACCTCAAGCAGGTGAAGGTTGTAGAAATAAGTGGTAAGTGATATGCCAACCACAATGATGACAAACAACACCCCAACCAAAACCATTAGCCCCAAATCTCCTCGTGTCTTTTTCTTATCTCCAGGACCAGAAGACTTCTGTTTGGATGAAAGATACAGTTGAATGATACACAAGTTAACTGACATGACAAAAATTTATCAGAGGAAGCTGTAAAAAAAAAAAAAAAAAAAAATATATAAACATATTGCAGGCTATAAAGCTGAAGCACAACAATAAAATTTATTGTCCACTCATGACTAAAACTAAATACTGTAAAGGCTAAAACTGAAAAAGTCAGCTAGAGTTAAATGCACAAAGATTACACTGACAAAAAACATACCCCCATCCTTTCCTTGATGAGTGAGGACAGTGAGTTGTGTGAGGATGCAAGGGACGCCTTTAGCTTATTGCTATCTTTGTCCTCACCCCGCCCACCACCAATGATGCCCCGCTGTGTGCTGCAAATAAAGTGAGATACATAAAATCTTTGCAAAAAAGTGGAAAATATAAAACAGCATTTGATGTATATCCTTAAGAGAATCTATGAAGCTGCAGTACAGTATTAGCTCCTTCATTCTAGTTCTTGAGATGACTGGTGAGTTACACAGAAGGGGAAAATAAACTGCTGGGTGGAACCTCTTCAGCTTTCTTCATGTTACCATCATCTTCTAAGGCAGGTATCATATTCCACTAGAATTCCGACACAAGTGGATCTGCTGCTTCATCAAAAACTCTGCTTTTTGTGACTCAGAGACTATGCCATTAAACTTGGGCCCAATCTGCAGGTGATGCTGATGCAAGTTTAGCTGAGTCACTCATATACCCCAAAAGGTTAAAGTCTAATTTGATAGATGTTATTAAACGAGTTCAAGTGATTCCTGCCATGGAAAACAAACTAGTTAAAAATATGCATCTGTACAAATGTGAGAAGCATGAAACTGAGGGAGCCTGTCACTGTGATGTGTCAAGCAAGGCAAGCAGTGTACAACAGTGAACCCTCCTTCAAGAGAGTTGGAAAGCAACTGACAACCAAAGCATTGGCTTGCCTACCTTTGACATGGAACCTTATCCTAGTTGACCCCTTTGCCACTGAAAGACAAAGGCCTACCACTCAAACATGAGAAATGGCACCTGTGGCCTGAGATTACGGTGTACAAACGCATACTGAGAAACATACTGACAAATAACTGTGAATATTATTACAATCTCCCAATCTTGGCTTAACAAGCAGCAATAACTAAATTTAACCTCTGTACTATGACTTACTAGTACATCTTGAAATACGCTGATCTGTTGGAGCAGATGGTGTCGTCCCAAGAGGTGTAATCATCAACACCTCCTTCCTCCTCTTCAGATGTCTCAACCGATGAGGATGACCTTGACTCATCACTACCCATGCCATACCAAGCCACAGTGGGGTAGGATAAGGCAGGACAGGGCAGGCAAGGAAATGTAGGATGGTTTGGGAATGGAAGGATTGGGTATGGTTGGGAAATGCAGGTTGGTAGGGCAGGCAGGGCAAGGATAATGTAAGACAGCAAGGGAGAAAAGAGGTAGTGAATATGAAGGAAGAAGAGGGTAATCCAAAGAATGTACAGGACAGAAGAGATGAGGGAGGGTAGGACAGGGCAAGGAAAAAAGGATGAGAGGAGAAATGAAGGGAAGGGTAAGGCAAAAGAAACAGTAGAGTGGCAGGGGTGGAACAGGGTAGGACAAGGGAAATGTGACAAGGCAGGCCAGGTGCAATGACGTGAATGAAGGAAGACACAATACAAATTGTTATTATGGGAAGAGCTTTATATGACTGTTGGATGCAAGACACGTTAGGAACACCTGAATATTAGATATAATTGGTTAAGAGGTAAATGTATGCTTCACAGTTGATACCCTAAAGTAAATATCTGTTATAAACCTTCTATTTCAAAGTAAGATGACAAAAAGTTTATGGCTGATTTAAAAACTTCTAAGTAAGCTACAGTTTTCAAGCTGCAGCTTAAGAAAACCACTTTAAATCAGTCTTAATGATGTTAAATGAGGACAGTAACTTTCCACTAATATTCAACAAAAAAACAACTATCATAAAACCATTCAAATTTGGTGACTGTCCCAATGTCATGTTGCTTTGTTTTCCCACCAAGACTATGAATTACGACCAGAAATCTGCAAATTATTCATAACAGCTCTCAGCAATGCTAATTACGGATATGTGCTGACCAAAAGAAGGGGAGAGAGAGAGAGAGAGAGAGAGAGAGAGAGAGTCATGCAGTCAAAACCGTATGGGAATTCATATTTTTGGCGAGAAATAGGGTTCATGACAAAATGAATTCCACACGTGATCACCCTCGAGTCATGTGAAATACTATGAAAATGTAAGGATGCTTTCCCTCACGGACCTTCGTTCTTGGCAGTCACAGTAGCAAAACCAGCCAAGACTAAATACAGGCCAAAGTGAAGCTATTGTTTGTAACACTAATAAGCATAAAAAAAAAAAATGGTTATATAGCGAATGTTTTTAGACAAGGTCAACAAACTGGCAGTAAGCACTACTGAAACAGCCTTTCAGCATTATATTTTTATCTAACAACTCTAGAATCAACAGACAACACTCTGTAGCATCTGTGTAATACTTCATCAGCATGCCAGTATTAAAATTTGGTGCGTAGCTACGTAAATGTGTGTGTGTGGGTGGGAGGGGAGCCCTAGTCTGGGGGGGCCCCTCTGCCACACAGTGTGCATATTAAATAATATGGAATTCCTAATGGGGGAGCTAATGGGGATGACAGTGGTCTAACAGGGGGGGGGGACCATGGCCACCCCCCACCGTACCTACGCTGCTAAATAAATTTCACTGGATAAATTATAGGTGTACTCCACTGACATACCTAATGAGCTGCAGTACTGTATATTCCATCTAATTTATCAATATGAATGATACTAAAATACTGGAAATGATACACCAGTTATTCTACAGATAATATACAAATTACCAGACTGCAAAATAAAGTTAATTTCTGAAAATAATATCACAGTTAAGTAAAAATCCCAACGTTGAGCAAATTATTGCAAATAATGAGACCCTACACAACAAATAAATTACGTTAAGCTGAAACTGTTGAAACGATAGTTAAAAGTAGGACTCTGTACCTGTCCTACGGACAGTCATTAGTCTCCACCTACTGTTTCTTACAGTGACCCCGACCCCATTGGGGAGATTTGGATTTTTTTTTTTTTTCCTAACAGAAATGGTCCATGCCAGGGCACACAACCTGGGCCCTTCACATTCCTTGCGCAACCTCCGGTACTCCTGGAATCGTCGCGAGACTCTGAGGCCAGAATAATAGTAATACCAACAAAAACAGTCTCCACCTATGTAATAGGTGGAGACTAATTATGTAAACTATACAAAAAATTATCTGTTGTTAAATCACATGGCCTGTAACAAACAAATAACATTATGACTCACAAACGTGCATCACAGCGACTAATCTGGTCTGTCCAGCTGTGAAATGTGATACTGCACACACCACACTGACTGGCGAAGTATCTGATCCCTGCACCGAGCCTCTATAGAGCTTAGATACAGTTTTTGCTCTGGTTTACCTTGAATAATTATGCATTCCTAAACTGTGGATCATCTATCTGTCTATCTCTAGCCAGACGCCTGAATCCCGAATGGGGTGGCCAAATTTAAAACGCCTCCATGTCACTCTGTCCTCGTCATCAGGCTGCCCTCCCTCCAACTCACACTTCCTACACTCATATTATACCTCTTCACACCATCCTTCTATCTCATCCAGTCTCCCCTTTCCCCTCCCCCCTCTATCTCGCTCACACATCCTTGGTATCCCCCTTCCTCTCCCCCCTCCACCTCACTCATACATCCTCGGTCTCCCCCTTCCTCTCCCCCCGACTACCTCACTCACAATACTGTCAGTCTCATTCGACATTCTCGACACGACCAAGCCACCTAAAGGTATTTTTAATGGTTTCCGGCACATCTGCATCTCCACAAAGCTCCTTCATTTCCTCATTCGTGTTCCATGCAAGTCCACCTGCTGCTCTTAAATAATACATCACTTCCGTCACTCCTGACTTCCCGTATTTTTCAAACAACAACTACCAGTAATGCTACTTATTACTACTGCTTCTTCTACTACTTTTACTATTATTACTACTACAACTACTATTATTATTAGTATCCATCCATCCATCCATCATCCAATCCTACACTGCCCCATGAGGAGCGTAGGAGCCCGGGGCTAGGCAGTTGGTACCGACATTTATGATGAGTGACCAGCCTCATTCATCCCTGAGTGGCATCACATGAGCAACCAACCCCAACCACCCCTTGGATATATCGGTTCAATCCGATTGGAGCGGAACAATTACCCACTAAATCACCACGCGCCAAAATTTGGCTATATGGTTACCACCCAGCGTAGTAAATTTGGCTTGTCACTCAGTGTAGAGTCACCGACAGGCAGAAGGAAGAGGAAAGAATGAAGGAAAGAAAGACAGAAGAGGGAGTGTAAAGGCACCCGCAGGCAGAAGGACAAGGAAAGAATGAAGGAAAGACAGAAGAGGATGGAAAGAAAGAAGGATGGAGGAGAGGAAAGGGCAGACACCCGACAGCAGCACTACATCAAGTGAGTGGATGGTGAGCGCCCCCACCTACCACAAATTATTATTATCATTATTATTATTACAGGTGAGAGGTGAATCAAGTCTCATCAAAACTAGCGCCAGACACACCTCATCAATCAAGTAAAATCGTCTGGCGGCATCCAGACTACACACACACACACACACACACACACACACACACACACGAATTCAAAGGATTAATGAAGCAAATTGAAGAGTTAAGCTCAGATATTATAACAGCTATATAACTCGATAAAAACACTTAACAGTATCACGGTATATAAATTAAAGGTACCATCAACATCACATCCAAATTCTTATCACCACCAGTTCTCTCTCTCTCTCTCAGCAGTGCCAAAATATTGCTTCTTATTAGATGTATGTAATCCAATCATGTAAACAACTGCAGGAAACACTATACAGATGCAAACAAATAATTATTATTCAAGGAGGCATAGTTTTTCATAGCGAGACGCAAAAAGACAAAAGGTTTCACAAAAGAGAAGTGTTGATCATTAAAGTGAAATTATATACGGTTGGAAATAATGGGCAAATAATTCCATGTTACTTGAAAATCTCATCCATATATTTTTATCGCATAACCGACCGATTTCTGGGATGGCTCATTTACGCGGGAAAGTTGCGTATGTAAATGCCTTCTTAACAGTAATGCAATGTTGATCTGGGAATGAGTTTGGTCTTTCTTGGGTCTTTCTTCTGTAACGCAATGTTGATCTGGGAATGAGTTTGGTCTTTCTTGGGTCTTTCTTCTGTATCGCAATGTTGATCTGGGAATGAGTTTGGTCTTTCTTGGGTCTTTCTTCTGTATCGCAATGTTGATCTGGGAAGTTTCGTCTTTCTTGAGTCCTTCTATATTCATCCCCACTTTTGCCAGAAAATTTTTTGATGATCTCCCCTCAACTCCAAAAAGGGGAAATTCTTTGTCTTTAATTATAAATAACTAAAATAAATCTAGAGCTATTCGCCTCCATTTAGCACTTAATTTTTCGTATAATTTAAAGAAATCCAGTGGTATTATAAGAATTTTTCAAACTTTTGGGAATGTTTTGGAGTTGTACAGTACTTTTATGTATCATGATAATTATTGGAGGATCAAAAGTCTTACCTCGCTGTGAAAGAAAATAAATAAATAAATAAAAAGCCAGAATGCATTTCGCCATAAAATATATCAAATTTCCCCCAAGGCGGAACTCTCCCTCCCCCAGGTCAAACTATTTTTTTTTTTTAATTCTGGTTGTCTTTGGGGTTTTCCCAGGCCCCTCAGGTGAAGCTAGTTTTGTCCGGGTTATACCTCTATGGCGTCTACTATACCAGTGTTACCAGATACAACTGGCTTTAATCTATTTCACTCACACACACACACACGCATACATACAGTATATACAGAGAGAGAGAGAGAGAGAGAGAGAGAGAGAGAGAGAGAGAGAGAAATGACGCTAACTGGAAGACAATACTCTCAGTGTGGTGGGGGAGCCGTACCGGTGGTGTTTATATGAATTAATCAGGTAATTAGAAGTGCGATCACACCTGCGGGACGCCAGGTAGCCCAGGTGGGGGTCTTATACGCAGGGAACACTGAGGACGTTACCTGGTGGATCTCCCCCCCCCCTCTCTCTCTCTCTCTCTTGGAGGTCAACACTTATGTCCTCCCACTGTAACATCACCGTATCAATATTCATATGTGACTACTATTCCTCCCCTCCTTCCCTCTCTCTCTCTCTCTCTCTCACACACACACACACACACACACACACACACACACACACACACACACACACACACCAAAACAACGCACTACTTACCTCTTTATCTGCACACTCTTCTCGCCAGACATGATGATATAGAGCCAACACGACACCCGCGACCACAAACTGCACTATAACTCCTCGCAATCCTCCCTCACCTCAGTTTAACGTCACTCTGCAGGCTCTATCACTGTTCCTTCATGTCTCGCAGTATATAATACATCCGCAGTTTATTTCAATGGCTAAATGACTTCCTATAACGTCACTAAATATATCTTCGCACACACTAAAACTGTTCCTTCATTTCTCACTATAAAAATCCGCTGTTTGTTTATACTTGGACTAACTCACTCTCTACACACTATATACTGCTACTTCACTTCTCGCGGTATATAAATTCTATCTCAATACATGATAGCCTTGGAGATAAGGCCACTTTTTCGATACAATAACGACCACTTCACTAAACTCCTTTTATCTTAACTTGGTCCAATGTTCATCCTCTTGTGCTAATTTCATGTAGCTCAGTGGCAGAACAAGACAATACTAAGCTCTTTATCCTTTACACGGCACTTCTTCGTGACTAGTATATACCATATTCTAGTGCTTCGTCCCTTTGTAACTAATTTCATGTAGCCCAGTGGCAGAACAATTCTAAACCTCTACATCCTTCACACGGCACTTCTTCGTGACTAGCACCATATTCTAGCCCTTCGTTCTTTTGTTGCTTATTTCATGTAACTCTGTGGCAGAACAATACTAAACCTCTATATCCTTTACACGGCACTTCTTCGTGACTAGCACTACAATCTAGCGTTAATCTATTGTCACAACTCAGCACTCATGATGGAGAGACGGCAAGGTTAGGCCAAGTTAATGTGAAAAGGGTACAGTCAGCGGCCAATACTCTCACGATTAATCCGTAGTGAAAAGAATCAGTTAAATCTTATTAATTTCTAGAGCTGTTATTCCAGGCCGATTAAGGTTAAGGAAGCGTCGTAACACCTTTTTCTACGTGATTTATTTTATGGTATGGGTGGTTAATAGCCTACTGTACGTTATCTATGCAGAATATGGTGATGTTAGAGGGATTTTTTTTTTCTTTATCAGGCAGAAGAGAAGAGTTAGGTGTAATAAGCCAAATAAATCGTTTAGGAACAGGTGTTAGGGAGCTTCCTTAAACGACGGGAATATCACCCTAAGAGACACAAATTTCTTCGCACCTGTAACTAAAATAGGGACCTGGATTTTGCGGTGATGGTTGCGTGTCTATATCAGGTGCTATCCTTGTCAGTTACGGATACATAAACACGTAACTTTAAATCCGTACGTGAACTGAAATGGGGACCTGGGTTTTTAGAGTGACGGTTGCGTGACCGAGGGAATGTCTGAGGTGCTATCCTTGTCAGTTACGTCTATCTAAACACCTATCCCCCAAACATATCTCCTTCATGCCTATTTTCACCAATCAATATTTTCACCAGTCATTATTATCACCAATCAATATTTTCATCAATCAATCGCCACTGCAACAACGCTACGACCCACGCACTCAACTCGTCTTTCACTTCATCTCAAAAATATGCTGTTAATCTCCTCTTTGACACACTCCCTGCTCGTGTGTGTTTAAAAAGGACACTGGGAAGGCTGGGTGTGTGTTGTCAGTATTTCATCTATATAGCTTATCACTTTTATCGCGACCCGAAGATGTCTCCCGTTCCACATTCCTAATCTCGAGTGCCAAATTATCTATTCTCCTCCTCATTTACTCCCCCTCCTCTCTCTCTCTCTCTCCAGCACTGATTACGCTCGGTGGTGGAGGTCAACACTTACGACCCCCACTGTATATCATTGTATTAATATTCATATCGCTGACTATCCCCCCCCCCTCCTCTCTCTCCTCCTTACCACTCTGAATATTTACATCAGTCAGAGTTCGTCCTTCACAGACCGAATAAAATCACTCGTCGTCAGTCTGAATTAATAAAAAAAAATTACGTCTTCGCTTACAAGGGGTTAATTAAGCCTTTCCAACCCCTTCATAGTAGTAGTAGTAGTAGTAGTAGTGGTGGTGGTAGTAGTAGTAGTAACTCTAGGGTCACCTGAACGTAAACCCGGTGGACTGCATGCTGACACTCCCCCCTCTTCCGCAGTTCCCTATCCTCCTTTCGGAGGATAGGAAGGGGACTGAGGGACGCTTGTATAGCCAGGCAGCTCCACCACCCCGTCACATCGGTGCCACCACGCGAAGGTGAACCCTCTCCAGCACCAAGGAAGGAGATAAAACACAACAACGCCTCACCCGACTTTCCCCCATCTACCGAAGTGGAGAATGTCGTCCGAGTCTTCCTCTTCCTCTTCCCTCTTGTTCTTCTCGTCCAGGAAGAGTATACGTGATTGCCTGGGCTTTAGGAAATCTGTCTTTTGCTTCTTCCTCTCCTCGCTGTCTTTACGTCTGCTTTCCTTGCTCTCTCTGTTCTCCTTGGTATTCTTAATTTCCTCCCTGCTGTCTGTCCTCTTCTCCTCCCTGTTGTCTTTGCTGTCTCCCCTCTCCTTGCTATCCCTCCTCTTCTCCCTGTTATCTCCCCTCTTCTCCTTAACGCCCCTCTTCTGCCCTCTGTTCCTGGTTTGGCGTATGGAAGGCGACGCAGGGGTAACTTTGATCACTAGGGGCTTGGGAGAAGAGTGAGGCAGAAGCTGACTGGTTTCCTCCGGTTCCTGCCGGGGCACAGAAATGAAATGAGGTTAGTGTACTGTGGGATATAGAAATTATATGTAAATAAAAAAATAAACAAATATATGTATATATATAATTATCATTATTATTATTACTATTGGTATTTAAAAGGAAAGATCTGCATGACGAAAACAAAAAATACGTCATCAGGGTGAAGGGGTTGGTAGCGAGGCGGGCCGTGTCATGCAGCCCCGGGGTGAGCAAGACATCCTGGGAGAAGTTAAAGGGTGGGGAGAAAAATGATCTTTAGGGAAGGGTGAATAAACTGTAAACTATCTATCTATATGTGAATGTATATCCATCTATATATCTATCTATTTATACCTATTTCAGTCTTTCGGAGAGGGAAGGGTGAATAAACTAAAAAATATATCTATCTAGGTCTATATCTATTGTCAGACGCCCCAATCCCGTAAGGAGTGGTCACAACAAATCGCCTCCACGTCGCTCTGTCCTCTGCCCTTTGGCTGCCCTTCCACCAACTCACACCCCCCCCTCTCTCTCCACAACATCCCTCCATCTTATTCTTGGTCTCCCCCTCCTCCTCTCCCCCCTCACCTTACTCACATACACTCTCCTCGTCAGTCTCCCTACATCTCATGCTTGGTCTCCCCCCCTCCTCCTCTCCCCCTCACCTCACTCACATCCACTCTCCTAGTCAGTCTCTCAGTCTCCACCCTTTCCACATAGCTCAAGCCATCTCAGAATATTCACACAATCACCACATTAAGAACAGCCTCTACAATTTTATATAATAAGTCTCACGTTTAATTGGCAAGTTTAAATAAAAATAAATAAATAAATAAATAAAGATAAACATTCGACTCTATTTTTTTTCCTATCTTTGTGACCATGGATGAACGTACACAGTAGGTTTGTGTGTGTGTGTGTGTGTGTGTGTGTGTGTGTGTGGTAAATGGTCCTGGGATGAGCAGCACGGACGCACATTAGGTTAGGCAACAAAAACAACGCGCACACACAGACAGACACACACACACACACACACACACACACACACACACACACACACACACACACACACACACACACACACTTTCGACGGAATCCAAATAAGTTAAAAATAACAAAAACAACAAAAGTGAAAAGGCCTTACAGAGCAAGAACATCTGACCTCTCTCTCTCTCTCTCTATCCATCTCTCTCTCTCTCTCTAACCACAGCTGACCACACAACCTGCACTGAACAATGGTGTATGTAAGATGAGGTAAATTCTGTTGACTTGCACCGTCTCTCTCTCTCTCTCTCTCTCCACCCACCTCCGCCCAAGCACTCCTCCCCAGCCACACCCACACACCTGCCCACACAACCAGTGCTGGACAGGTATGCAAGGTGACGTCAATTTTCTCGACTTGCCTATGTTCTAGTCACGTGGTTTGAAGAGGACGTTAAATCGAGGTTTTGTTTTTGTCTCAGTCATATGATACCCCATCAGAGTGACCATCTATTGAGAAAGACTGCTTAGAGGTGAAGGTGAGGGATTATGAAGAGGGAAGGAGGGAGGAATATGCAAGGAGAGAGATATATGCAAGGGGAAGGAAGATAAAAAGTGGAATTTAAGATAAGAGAAGGGAGAGACAGGGGATGGGGAGATTAATGGGCAGGGGAGGAGGTGGGGAAGATAAGAGAGGAGGAGGAGGAGGAGGAGGAGGAGGAGGACGAGGAGGGAGATAAGAGGTGAGAAGAGAGGAGGAGGAGGAGGAAGCTGGAGGGAATACAAAGGGGTTGGAGGAAGAAATGTATTAGGCAAAAGATAAGAAAAGACACAATGGCGACGAACACGACCAAATGGTGAATATGGACATGAATGAAAGGGGAAGGAGGGGGACGGGAGGCAGGAAAATAAGAGGAAGATGAGAAGGAGAAGGCAGGACGGAAGGCACAAGGAAAGGGAGCAGGAGACAAGGAATAAATGATGAGGGAAGAGATAAATGAGGAACGCCGAGGTGCCTGGGGTGGGGTGCAGGATTAGGAAGCAAGATAGGAACAGACTGAAGGAACGAATATACAAGGAAGTGGAAGATTAAAAGGAAGATGTGACGAGAAGGAAGATGTGGAGAATAAGATGACACGGAGGGAGAGGAAGAAAATAAGATAGGAAGAGGAGAAGGAGGAGGAGGAGGAGGAAGACAGTCAAGTATTAAAAAAAAACTAAAACAAAGACTAAAGGTGAAGAGAAAGGAGAAATGGAGGAATGAGGATATGGCGGGGAAGGAAAGGAAGGTGAGACGATAAGAGAGGGGGGAGAGAAGGAGGGGAGAGGGGGGCTAAGGTAGGGGAGATGCAAGATAGAAAGGAGCAAGGGGAGGGGGAACAGGAAAGAGCAGGAGGATCAGGTATGTGTAGGAAGAATGGAGTCATACGTAAGAATAGAAGTGAGAAAATAAGAGTAGTCTGTATTAGAGAGAGAGAGAGAGAGAGAGAGAGAGAGAGAGAGAGAAAATACATATGGAGAGGGAGAGACCTTGGTGTGTTTATATGTATGCTACTCTTGACAGGTCACAGGATCAAGCGACTCGCCCTATGAGGGAGAGAGAGAGAGAGAGAGAGAGAGAGAGAGAGAGACAATGTGGAAATTTTGTGTGTGTGTGTGTGTGTGTGTGTGTGTGTGTACCTGACTCGGTAAGTGAGCGCGTGACTGTGCATTTGATTGTGTGATTTTGTATGCCAGTGTGATCTCGAGGTGTGTGTGTGTGTGTGTGTGTGTGTGTGTGTGTGTGTGTGTGTGTGTGTGTGTGTGTGTGTGTGTACTTTTCCCTAGGCCAATTCCAAGGGCACGTCACTCACCGAACCGGCTCATCTCCATCACCTTCCTATCTATCTTGCCTGACCTCGCATCCAGTAAGGGTTGGCTAATAACCTCCAACTACTTCCATCCCTACTCAGTAACAAACCCTCCTTCCACGCACCACCACACTCCCTTACATAAGCCTTTTTTCCCACCCTGTTCTTGACCCAAATGTTTTCCCCCCAACACCTCACTTTCCTCCACCCTCCCTCATGTGCCTCCCGCCTTTTACCTCTATATATCGTTCATCTTAAATTCTTTTCGTCATTTTTCATATTATTTCCTGTGCAGTAGATTAAAAGCAGCCTAAGGTAACACTTCTTCGTGACTAGCGCCCTATTTTCAGCGTCTCACCTTCTTCCAGTATACTTCGGACATATTAGATCAGCGTCCAGTCGTCTCCACTTATATGTATGGAGTGAGTTGCTGAGGTCAGAGCTTTGTAACACCTGGGCATCTGTCCTCACCTCACGTCCACTGTCCCGGAACAAACTCGTTATAGCCAGACCATAGAGGATATGTGACGCAAAATAAGTACACTAGAAAAAACAATACCCCCCCCCCCACACACACACATAAAGAAAAAAAATATAGGTACACAAATACACTGAGCCACATAATAACCCTCACACACACACACACACACACACACACACACACACACACACACACACACACACAAAATCCACTGTACTATAGGTGTAAGTGGCGCCGAGTGTACCATGGTAAGATAGTGAAGAACGTCAACTACGTCAAGTTATTATAATAATTCGATCGCTCATTCAAAATTAGTTCAAAATCTACGGAAATATTCGCTCGACTTTGTCTCCACGCACTCAACTTTCCTTACAAGCGCTGTGGCCTACCAAATAATCAACCTCCTCCCTGTGTGTGTGCGTGTGTGTAATTCACCGGGTCGGTCACCGGGTCGGTCAGGATCACCTGATGGTCGAGATCGTCAGCTTTTACCCTCCCGGAAGGGAGCTGAGAGCTCATATAGTCCGATCTAAGGGCAAGGCTGTGACCTTCACACACGCACACACCCGTCCCCTTGCTCAAGGGGGACAGTAACCACCCACTTCGTCAGTGAAACTTTTCGCAACCTGAGCGAGGCGCGAACTCCCGTCCACCAGTTGGCAAGCGAGAACGTTACCACTGCGCCAGCGAGCGGTGTGTGTGTGTGTGTGTGTGTGTTATTACCCTTCATGGCAGCACATCATTCTTTCCTCTACTACCTTCCTTGGTCATGTTACAATATTCTAGCAATCAGCATACACTGCATCATATCCACTGAGATAACACTATACTCGCCGCAAACTCCTTCCTCTACATCATCATCATCATCATCATTGGTTTCTGCTCCACTGTAACCTTTTTACTCTAAGTTGTCCTAACACTGCCATCTCTCCGTCTTGAATACTCAGTTGTGACCGCAGAGCGACGCTAGAGAAGGGTGCACGGTTGGAAAAACTCGTTCTACCTATATACTGCCAGACGCCGTAATCCCTTATACGGGGTGGCCACAAACAAATCACCACCACGTCACCCTGTCCCCCACCATTTCACCGCCCCGCTCCCAATTCACACACCCCTCTCTCATACTGTATACCTCTCCACTCCATCCCTCCATCTAAATCGGATTACTATGATTCAAATCGATTTCTTTCACTTTTATGAAGACCATTTTCTTGTACGGTAATAAACCTTTGCCAATATTAAGCGAAACCATTCTTTGTTATCAATTTTGGTCATTCCGTCAAGGGTACCATAGTGGGTCCTTTGTCCTCTCACTTGCTGCAATGCGTCCTTCAGGCCTAATTATATATATCAAGGTTCAAATATACAAACAGACAAAATAATAATGTTAATGGGAAGTGGGAGTAAGCATATGCACACAGGCCATACGTACATACAGTCACGCATACATACATATACATACATTTACTCACTAACTGGACCTCACATACGTACATACTCACTCATACAAACATACATACTCACTCATACACACGTACATACACATTTAAATGGGCATCACAAGATCTGGCATTTCATCTAGGGGGAAAATAACTGGCTGGACCTTTATTTGACAGTATTTCTTTGGCCTCTGACTTTTGTTGGGTACACCTGAGGCAATTAGGTTTCTCCACCAACAGATTACACTTAGGCACAGTGACCATTATTTCAGACAAACATGTGTAGCCTGTACCACGTGTAGCCTATGTGTAGCCTGCCCCATGTGTAGCCTATGTGTAGCCTGTCCCATGTGTAGTCTATGTGTAGCCTGTACCACGTGTAGCCTATGTGTAGCCTGTCCCATGTGTAGCCTATGTGTAGCCTGTCCCATGTATAGCCTATGTGTAGCCTGTCCCACGTGTAGCCTATGTGTAGCCTGTCCCATGTGTAGCCTATGTGTAGCCTGTCCCATGTGTCAGAGTACAGTCCCATGAGAAAATTGAGAGTAATTTTCGGATGCACCACAAACACAAGACTGTAATTAATTAAGGGAAGTTTCCAGCTAAAGATTACTTATATTAAAAGACTGGGATGTCGTCAATATGCTTAAACACACACACACACACACACACACACACACACACACACGTCTATCTGAACGCATTAACTTTCAAACCTCTTCACCACAAGGCTCTTCCCCCCTCCCACCAAAAAAAAAGAAAAAAAATCGTGGTAACAAGAATATAACAGAGGACTCATCGTACTGAAGGGGTTAAAGGTGAGACACAATTAACCTTTTCACTAAGATGGCGGTCCTGGAGGGTGACGCCTTCATGTGGTGGCATTGGTATGGTCAAGGGGCTCTACCTGGTTATACAAACGTGCCTCAATCACTTCCCTATCCCCCCAGCTGAGAATGTGGATTGCAGGAGGGGGAGGAGGCAACTTAAGTCTGCAGTCCACTGGGTTCACGTTTCACACGAGCCTGGGGCCACAACAACAACAACAACTACTACTACTATTACTACTGCTACGACTAAACTACTACTACTACTAATCATCATCCTACTACTAATTACACTTCATCCTACTACTACCACTATACTACTACTACTCATCCTACTACTGCTACTACTACTACTATTATTATTATTATTATTATTATTATTTTAGGAAGGGCGGGGAATGGAGCATACCGAGTCTGCCCATGTCTCTCTTCTCCCTACAAAAAGAAATGTTACAAAATCCCTCTAGTTTATAATTGTATTCTGCTCCAAAAATGTGATCGACAGGAGGAAACGAGGCTCC
>NC_137014.1:43767764-43927764 GCF_032717465.1 Coenobita brevimanus
ATAAACTTCCGTAAGGACAGCCTCATAATACCAGTATATATCAACTGTAAAGGTAGTTTTAACGAGTGAAGACGTTTAACGAGTGTAGAAGTCATTTAAAAAATAACTAGAACTCTGTAACTATCCTGCTGACAGTCACTAGTCTCCACCTACTGTTTCTTACAATGACCTTGACCCCATTAGGGAGATCTGGATTTTTTTTTTCTTTCTGTCAGCAATGGTCCAAACCAAGACACGGAACATGGGCAATTCAGATTCCTTGCACAGGTCCCACTGAAATCTCCAACAGACACGACCACCTTATCTCGTTCACAACATAATACTGATATGACACTTTCTGACAAGCCCTACAACATAATACTGATATGACACTTTCTGACAAGCCCTACAACATAATACTGATATGACACTTTCTGACAAGCCCTACAACATAATACTGATATGACACTTTCTGACAAGCCCTACAACATAATACTGATATGACACTTTCTGACAAGCCCTTCCGCAGTGCATAAAGGATTTGGATTTTTTTCCCTATCAGCAATGGCCCATGCCAGGACACATAACCTGGGCCCTTCAGATTCCTCGCCCAGCCTCTGGTTCTCCTGGACTCGTCGCGAGACTCTGAGGCCAGAATAATAATAATACCAGCAAAAACAATAGTCTCCACCAATGTAATAAGTGGAGACTAATTATCTCTAACTGGGATAAAAAAAAAATAATAACACCGACAGATGGCCACAAACTCTTACGAAATGATAAAAGCAGGTGACAATACCTTTTTTTAATCTCACCTGGCCTAAAATTGCCATCTCTCCATCTTGAAAGCTGCGTTGTAACAATGATGCCACAACATGATGGTAGGTACGAGGAAGTACTGGGGAGAGGATGTAGTGGCGTATCACTGTCTTTTTCCGCCACTGAGTTACGTGAAATAAGCTAAAACAATGAACTAGAATCTAGGCCAAGTTAGAGAAAAAATATTCTAGTTGTGGAATAACAGGCAGACTTATGTACGGGTAGTCCTCTATGTCAAAGATATCCCAAAACCTCTTTTTTTTCCTTTTTTTTAATACATCTACTACAGCAAACTGGGGGAACTTGTAATCAACTTTGTAAATAAGCGAAGTGTGTGTGTGTGTGTGTGTGTGTGTTTTTTTTCAGTTTTTTTTTTTGGGATTTTAAAGCAGAGATAACTTAAAAAAGGGGGTGTTACTGATGACAAGGACTTTCTCGAAAACTCCTCGTTATGGGCATTTGTTTATATTCTTTTCTTTTCTTTTTCGTATACTGGTTAAGTCCAGAAATATGGAATGTGATGAAAAAAAAAGATAAAAATCCTTCCCTGCCTATAAAGCTTATCTGTGTTTACCTGAATTTACAGTATCGTGTGTGTGTGTGTGTGTGTGTGTGCGTGTGTGTGTGTGTGTGTGCGTGTGTGTGTGTGTGTAGAGATGAAAATTTTGCAACCTGACTCACACTGGCTGTGGGTGATAGACGGGGATATTTTATTTATTTATTTATTTTTATTTTTTTGACCCTGAAGTATGCCTGTATCATGGTGACGGGTGACAGAAAAACCCTGCCTAATGGTGGTGGATGATACGGTGAAATTTCGAACCCTGGCAGGTGCGTAGAGCCTGATTAATGACGGTACAGTACCTTGTCACCGTCCAGCTCGGTGTCGGTGGGCGGGACGAAGAGTAGAGAGAGGCGTCGCTGCCACACCGCCTCCTTCCCCGGCCCACCCTCCTCTTCATCTGCATCAAGGACACCACATCAGGGGAAGTGTAGATAAAGAGTTGTGTCTTTGATTTTTTGTACACTCCTTCGTCTTCGTTCACACTACTACTACCATACTCTGGACTTCCAAACAAGAGTGTACACGAGGGGCAAACAAGAGTGTACATGAGGGTCTTGTTTCTACACAGACATGTTTACTGGAAAAAAAAAAAAATGTTGATCTGTAAACTAACCAAGTCTTTTATAAATCCCTAGTCAAGTAATCATCCTGGATAGGCCGTCAAGTGCTCAACCACTGAACCGCCAAGATTCCACTAAACAGAATAAATGAGCTTGGTGTTTAAAAAAATCCACACCAGCGCAAAGTTAACTCCTTCATCCCAGAGTCGTCTTTCCTAATCTAATATTATATGGATTTAGCCACAATAATATAAAGGACGTTCTCAGGCAAAGGAGGTTACAGCTAAATCAAATAACATCATGTTTAGGCCTTTCACCTACGCAAATACGTCTGCAGAACCCTAAGATCTACACAGTGACTTCAGACATCACCTGTACTGTGACGTATCTCGTTTAAACACCCGCGGCTGTGTGTGTGTGTGTGTGTGTGTGCGCGCGCTAAGGTGACGTCTGTGAGTTGGGAATAATAGTGTTGCCAGCTGATTTAAACAACTGTGCACAATCAAATAATATTATCTATCTATCTATCTGTTTATCTGCTTATCTATCTATCTATCTATCTACCTATCTAAGCACACAAAACGTATCACAGTATCAGCATCCAAAACAACGATTCAGTGGACGAGATGGGAAGGGTTGGTACTTTCTCATTCATTACCATCAGCTGGCATGGAGGTCAGGGGCAAACCACGGCACAACACCACACCACAGCAGCTAAAGGCCAATAATAAACCATCCCTACCTGGCGAGAGGGAAGAGATAAGGGGAAAGAGAAACACGCCCCAGCCAAACCCTATCCAGCCCTCTCCATCACTTACGCACGTGTTGTAACAATTGAAGGTAACGTTTCTTTCTTTCTCTCTCTCTCTCTCTCTCTCTCTCTCTCTCTCTCTCTCTCTCTCTCTCACACACACACACACACACACACACACACACACACACACGCGCGCGCGCTAGGAGGATGTGAAGAAAGGATCCTTGTTTTCTTGGATGCGAATTAAGACGATCAAGGAGGTCTCGTGTTACCCTTTCTGTGGCTTAGAAGGTACTGGTTAGAGGATAGGGGTTAAGGCTAGGTGACAGGGGGGCCTCTTAACACCTCTTCCTTTGCTATTTATTTTGCATATTTTCACCTTAACATTCTAGTGTTAGTCAAATCGTTTTAATATCCACATTTACTTCAATAACCCGCAAGAGAAAACGGAGATGCCATGAGTAGAATTAATCACAGAGGAGAGGGTGTTACGGAACCGCTATATCCGCATAAATTACCTCCCTCACAAATACATAAAATAAATAAATGACAAGGCACTACAAAGTAATCCTAACGAACCCACCCTCGTGCAAATAACAACATGACTTGCTCCCCCACCCGCCCCAGGTCCACCACTCCCTTTACTGCCCATGAAATATTACCCAACTCACTCCTAGTCTACCTGGCAAACGGATATTAAAATTTCGTAATACTGATGGAAATTTATGGCCACAAAAGCATAATCTCACACCTACATCTTCACTCTTCCACTATCTCCTCCATTCCACCTCCACTCTTCCACTACCCCTTTCCCTTTACCTCCATCCCCTCCTCCACTAGCCTCCCCTCCAACTGCACTCGTCCATCTTCCCTCCATTCTTCCACTACCCCTTCCCTTCCATCAACCCCTCCACTCTTCCACTATCTCTTCAACTTCTTCCACTCTTCCACTATCTCTTCCACCTCCCCTCCACTATTCATTACCCCTCCTTCTCTCCCTCCACCCCCTCTTCTACCAGCCTACACTCCGTCTGTAACTCCATCCAATCACCACCACCTCCATTCACCCTTTCATTTATCCACCAATACTCTACCCCTCCACTCTTGCACCACCTCCTCCACCTATCCCTATAATCTACCCCTCCACTCTTCCACCACCTCCTCCACCTATCCCTATAATCTACCTCTCCACTCTTCCACCACCTCCTCCACCTATCCCTAAAATCTACCCCTCCACTCTTTCACTACCCCCTCCACCTATTTCTCCATTCTTTCATTATCTTCACCTCCACCTGTACCATCATTTCACTCAGTAGCTAACACTTCTATCTATCTCTCTATCACCATCTCCTTCCCTATCACCGCTGTAACCTAACTTCTTCCTCCAAAATCTGACACTACTTTGTTTCCACTCCCCCCACTAACCCTGCACTCATCATTCTGAACTCCATGTCTGTCTCTTCCACCATTAAGCTACCCCCACCACCCGTCACCACCCCACATGTCTTGGCCAGTCATCTTCATCACCACTTCATCATCATCACAAGCATAATTCCACCACCATCATCTAAATTTCTTCAAAGTTATCTCACTTCCATCACAACCTTTCCCATCGCTCTCCATCACAACATTTTTCTTCCCTCCCTCCCCCAGTATTATCTGCTCCATCCATTCCTTCTTCACAACCTTCTCCCTTCCTCCCTCCACCACAACCTTCTCCCTCCCTTCCTCCACCACAACCATGTTCTATCCCTCCCTCCACCACAACCATGTTCCATCCTTCTCTCCACCACAACCAATTTCCATCCTTCCCTCCACCACAAACATTGTCCATCCTTCCCTCCACCACAGCCATCTGCTCCATCCCTCCACAACCTTCTCCTTCATTTCCCCTTCCACCACAACCTTCTCCTTCATCTCTCCTCACCTTCGGGTTCCGTAGCTGGCGTAATCTTGCGGCGCTGTGTAAAAGGATCCCCCACACACTGCGCCACGGCCATCTTGCTCTCCGGGGGCTTAGATGGAGGGGGGATTGTCTTGGTGTCCTCCGAGGGTTTAGGAAGAGGGGAGGTGTTCTTCTTGTCCTCTGAAGGCTTGGATGGAGGTGGGATAGTCTTGTTGTCCTCCGGGGGCTTAGGCAAAAGGGGTATTGTTTTGGCATCCCCCATGGCTTTAGGAGGAGGTGGCTTTGTCTGTCTGCTGGGGTCCGGATCCACCTCAGGCGTCGAGACACAGAACACGTGGCCTCGCGAACCGATGATTGGTGTTCCCAGGGGCGAGGACGGGTCGGTTTTCTTGGCGTGGGCTATTCTGGGGAGCACCTGTGATTTTTCTCTAAGTCTGGGTGATAACTGGGGATTTAGGACCTCACCTGGGGGTCTGTGGAGTAGGGTATCTGGACTAAAAGGGTCAGGGTTCGGCACAGGGTTCGAAACAAGATTCACGGGATTGAGCGGGATTTCGTCACTGGGTTTGTGGTCTGATAATTTACTAGGCACTATGGCGTCAGTACTTCCATTAGTATTTACTACTGTATTACTGACCTCCTTATGTACATTACTATCCGCACCAGTAGGTAGGGAATTATTGCTTACACTAGAATTATTGCTACGGCGGGGCATCTGTCGCTCACACTCGGGTAAATCACTGCCATTTGGAGGAGGCGAGGCGGGCGAGAGGACTTTAGGGAACACCTGTGAGAGGCTCCCAGACCCGTTCATCTTGTGCTGCTTGACGTGGCCGGAGGTGGAGGGGTTGGTGGACACAAGGCGGCTCTGTGATGGCTCGGTCCCCACCAGGATCTCCACCGACGAGGACCGCTTCAGGGCACCACAGGAGGGAGACGACTTCAGCACCCATCCCCCCTGGTGCCTCTCCCCAGACATTGTGCTGCAACCAGAGAAAATAATGATGATGATGATACCAATACTGCTACTGCTACTACTACTACTAATGATAATAGTAATAATAATACCAACAACAACATCAATACCTATCCCCCACTACCTCAGAGGGGAAGGAAAAATACACATGACACTGGATTCTATAAAAACAGGCCTAATGATTAATAAGAAACACAAGAAAACAATATAAATCCCAGTCTTTAAGAATTATATACCACTATCACCCAAATACCTGACTACACTAACCTACCCACCTCAACCTCTCTGCTATCTTGATTTTTTGTTTTTCTTGGAGGGAACACTCTTGCGGGGTTCTGGCCTTTGGTTCCTTCTTCTTCCCATTAAAAAAATATATATACACAGCCCTAAAATCAATCACAATATTCCGGTACTAAGAGACCCATTATACCTATTATATAACACTCGTATATGTATAATTACCATCACCACTAACTGCCTAACTACCGTCCTCGTAACCATCTCTAATTACTCCTGACGCCAGACCACAGGGGATTTGTTTTGGCACAGACAGTCAACCAACATCCGCTGCGCTGTTGATTGCTGACACTACCAACACTGTTAACCTACTTAGGGTGTGTGTGTGTGTGTGTGTGTGTGTGTGTGTGTGTGTGTGTGTGTGTGTGTGTGTGTGTGTGTGTGTGTGTGTGTGTGAGAGAGAGAGAGAGAGAGAGAGAGAGAATCAAAACATGTAGCAAGAAAGTGTTAATGAAGAAGGAAAGGTAAGGAGAGAGAGAGAGAGAGAGAGAGAGAGAGAGAGAGAGAGAGAGAATCAAAACAGGTAGCAAGAAAGTGTTAATGAAGAAGGAAAGGTAAGTAATCTAGGAAGACGTTGGGATGAGAATAAGAATAGCAAAAACACCTGTAAGACGTCAGACAATGAAGAAACAGGTGAGAGAGAAACTTATACGTGCACCTTAACAATAAATTCCTTTACTATTAATATAAATAAAGTAATCAAGAGTGAGTAATATAATAAAGGAATAATACTGAATTGTGTGGTAATTTTATGCACCTGTATGCCGACGAAAAAAAAAGTTGCTAGAAATTATATAAAACGGAAAATATTAATGAATGGTACCTGGACATCCGCCTGGAGAAGGAAAAGATTAGGAGGAAAAAAAAGAAATATGAATAAAAAAAGGAAAAGAAAAAAATAAGACGAAAAAAAAGGAAAAGTGACTAACCTTGATATATTCTAGAGTCGTCCCTCTCCCTCTCTCCCTCTACCACCATCCCGACAGCTTTCACCACTACCACAACTACCACCATCGCCTGCCCCTTAACCACCATCCATCCCACCATACCATCATTATCATCACAACTACCACCATCGCCTGCCCCTCAACCACCATCCATCCCACCATACCATCATTACCACCACCACTACCACCACCGCCTGCCCCTGTACCACCAACCACCCCACGTCGTTCTTCGCTACAACCATCAATATCACCACAACTACCACCATCACCTGCCCCTCTACCACTATCCCAGCGTCCTTCATCACTAGCTACCAACGCTATCACTACCACCACCACCACTATTAATACCAACATCTTCACCATCACTACCACCACCACATCCACCACCAACATCAACCCCAAAGCTTTCACCAGTACCACCACTACTACCACCATCACATCCCACACACACTACCACCATCCCAACACTCTGCTAGTAACACGACCACCACGACTACCACCATCCTGAAACCACCATCATATCAACCCCTACCACCATCCCAACAATCTCTACCATCACTACCACAACCACGACCACCACAACTACCACCATCCCATCAAAACTACCACCAACCCCTTAGGAAAGTCTTAGAAATTAAAAAGTCCTTCAATAAAATAGTAAAGGCGAATTCCCACTATGTCTACTGTTAAATACTTCAGCTACGGGATTTTTATTACTACTTTATTGGTGCTACTTCCAGACGATTTTAGTATTTAGGGAATCGTCTGACGATGGTGGGGTTAGAGGCGATGACCCCCCCGCCTCTGGGCTAAATAGGTAGTCAGACGTTACCAAGAATAAAACGAAAAATGAAAAAAAAAAATCAGAGTAAAAGAGTAAGGTAAATTTTGGGATATGGCGTTGCGCTCGGATTCACAATAAAATAAATAAACAAATAAATAACTTGTGTAGAATTTTCTCGTAACTCATATAATTTTTCTGCAGGAAGGACAACAAGCACGTCAAGATGCTGTACTCGCCTTCCCCAGCCTATCCTTGAAAAAATATTAGTTACGACCGGGAGTTAAGAGTAATTTTGTTTACCTTTAAGAGTCCTGGTTAGAAAATGCAAACTCCATCCATTCAGGTGCTCTCTCTCTCTCTCTCTCTCTCTCTCTCTCTTACTTAATGCTCTCTCTCTTTATTTTTTTGCTATGTCAGTCTTCATAAGCCTGCCAAGTCCTCTTCTCTTACACAATCATTCACATCAGCCTCCTTTTTGCATACCTCGTCCATTCAGGTGGCCTTTTTCTCATTAATTTCCTTTCCTAGTCAACATTCGCAGGCCTACCCTACCCCAGTGCCTTAAACTCACAAAACATTATCCATTCAACTGTTCCTTGTTTTGTTTTTTTGTTTTTTTCATTGTCCGTGCTTCCTTATGTGGTAATACGCCTCATCTAGCGAACTCCAACCTTTCGTGTGTGTGTGTGTGTGTGTGTGTGTGTGTGTGTGTGTGTGTGTGTGTGTGTGTGTGTGTGTGTGTGTGTGTGTGTGTGTGTGTGTGTGTTATCATTCTAGCCTTGTGAGCTTCCATAGGCCTACCCTACCTCGTAACCTTACACAATCCCGCCCATCAAGCCACCTCTACTTTCTGTTTCACTGGCGTCACCACCTGCGCATAATGATCACACTATTAACCCTTTGGCTGCGGTGAGAAGGTGTTATAAATGAAATGAAAATCGTCCGTCGCAAGTCAGAATAAAATACGAAGTTCCCCATCATCATCATCATCATCATCATCATCATCCTCACCCTCATCATCATCATCCAGACCTCCATTCCCACCAAAGGATGCGGTGAGGTAGGGTACAGAGAGCGAGAAAAAAGCTTGCTAGAATGAGAACTAACCAAAGTATCTCTAATCGAATGGGCCACACACTCATTCATTTACCATTACAGCCCTGAATCCATTTTCGTGGCGATTATAAAATTTTCGGTGCCCTACACTTCTATTTGGCACAGTCAGTTCACTTGCAGTTGGCTGAAATAAAATGCAACGTAGGAAATTAGCAATTCGAGTAAAAAAAAAAAAGAAAAAAAAAATGGTCGTATTCAGGGAGGCTTTTGCAGACTCCCTAACACTTCTTCGTCAGCGATTTATTCTTCACATCGCACCTAAATAGCCTTTTGTATTTTACTGATGCAACCTATGTCGATAATTCAACGATAAAACCAGCATGCAAGAGGCTGCTGAGGTGCAATACGCATAATAAATCACTCAGATGAAGAGGTTACGAAACAGTGGAAATGATGACGCAGAGGAGGGATGAGTAGGCAAACGCAGATTTCTGAGAGTCATTTAACCTCATAATGAGAGTCTGTTACCTGTGCTGAATGAGCTCTTTAACGTGAAATGCAGGTTAATTACAGGTATGGAAGTAAGGACCACCACTTCATAAATGACTAATTTTTTTTTTTTTTTTTTTTTTTTTTTTTTTTTAGGGGAAGGGGTTGCATACATCCTGGGTCTCTAAAATTTTAATACTGTGGCGGACATTTTATTATTATTATTATTTTTTTTTACGCATGGATTTTTATTTTAAATGCACTCTTTTACGATTACAGTATCTTCCTGTGATTAAGGTTTGTGCTGTTAAAGGTGAAATTTTGAACAGGAAGGCACAAATCCCAGTTTTTTACATGAGAGAGAGAGAGAGAGAGAGAGAGAGAGAGCAGTATTGGAGTCAGTGACATACGGTGCCAGGTATATGTAAAATTGAGGGGTGAGAAAATAATGACGGTATTAGCCTATATCTATCTACCTATCTATCTCCCTATCTATCTATATAAAGAGAGATAGCACGAAGAGGTAGGCAGGACCTTTATTTATGGCGGTCAATTTTAAAACAGTCGAGGTAGTGTGCATTTCATTTCACATAACGCAATCAGCAACGAGGTACAAAGACCAGACTCTCTCTCTCTCTCTCTCTAAATCTATCTCCTCGTCATGAATGCCGGGTTGTAACAAGAGGCTAACATCAAACTATCATGCCAATCACGAAGAAGTGTTGTGGCACGGATGCAGAGCTGTAGTACTACCGGTATCTATCTGCCACTAAGTAAAATAAGAAGCAAAAAGGACAAAGATTTGGGCCAAGTTAAGGTGAAAAGAGTACGGGAACCTCAAGATTCATAGCGCCTTTCAGAGCAGTTGATGGCCAGGTGCAGATGAACTGATGGATTAATCTGGCTATAGTAACCAAGGAGACTCATTCCTGCCTCATAACCAGACCTCATCTTATTTCATGCAACAAAACTTAGGCCCGTATTACTGAAGAGCATGGTGGACCTCTAGAGAAACCGTATTGTAAACACTGCTGATTACTCCTTATGTACCGTGTACGTGAGATTCTACCCAGCCGTTGTTCCACATCATCCTCCTCCACCCTCATGTCCTACTTCACATCCTCCTCCTTCACCCTCATGTCCTACTCCACATCCTCCTCCTTCACCACATGTCCTACTCCACATCCTCCTCCTTGACCCTCGTGTCCTGCTCCACATCCTCCTCCTTCACCCTCATGTCCTACTCCACACCCTCCTCCTTCACCCTCATGTCCTACTCCACATCCTCCTCCTTCACCACATGTCCTACTCCACATCCTCCTCCTTGACCCTCGTGTCCTGCTCCACATCATCCTCCTTCACCCTCATGTCCTACTCCACACCCTTCTCCTTCACCCTTATGCCCTACTCCACATCCTCCTCCTTCACCCTCATGTCCTGCTCCACACCCTCCCCCTCCTTCATGTCCAATAACACAAACAATTCAGGCATTAATTCACTGCACACACTTTATACAGCTAAACATTTCTGTAATTCATGGTTAAGAAATGCAGGAGGAAATGTATGTGGTGAAGTTGGTGTGAATTTTCCTAGTTAGTGTGAAAGTCGGAAATAAATATCCGATAACAAGGCTTTTCAGCTCAACTCCACAGGTCCGTCAATCCTGTTTTTTTCCGATTTATACCTAACTTGGTGGAAGGGTTGAGGGTAAGCCAGGGATGAAGGGATGAGGGATTTGACTTTGAGAACAACCAGTCTGAGGTCAAGGTCACAGGGCTAGGTTAAATATCGACGTGTGTGTGTGTGTGTGTGTGTGTGTGTGTGTGTGTGTGTGTGTGTGTGTGTGTGTGTGAGTGTGTGTGTGTGCAGTTCTAGGCATGGTAACTGGGTTCATTTAGTACTGGTAATATCGTAAGACAGGTTCGATGAGAAAGAACAGAAAATAATCCGTGCACTAACCATCATCATCACAACAAAGAGACAGACGAGGAAGTCAATATTATCTGCCATGTCAACGAGTAAACTAAGGATCGCTCTTGAAATAAATAAATAAATAAATAAATAAGTAAATTAAATAAAAATGACACCCCCAACACGGCCATCCCCACCTCTAATCTTATAAAGTAGTTCCAGTGGCTCTTAAGAAAATAAAAACACTTATTTCTTATGCAGATTGTACCCACCCCCCTGTCCTGCTGTCTCACGAGGCCTTTTCCGTCTTAGAAGAACGTGGGCATATCTTAGATCCACGACAGAACACGCCATGAACTGATCTTGAGGTTCCTATTCTACCATACCAGTGCTGTATTATCATTTATCTATAACTGTCTATCTATCTATTCCGGTACATCATGCTGTGCTGGAATACTTTGTCTATCTATCTATCTATCTATTGCCAGACGCCTCAATCCCGTTTGGGGTGGCCACAAACAAATCGCCTCCAAGTCGCCCTGTCCCCCGCCATTTCACTGCCCTGCTCCCAACTCACACCCCCCTCTCTCATATACCTCTCCACCCCATCCCTCCATCTCATCCTCGGTCTCCCCCTCCCTCTTCCACCCTCCACCTCACTCACATACACTCTCTTCGTCAGTCTTTCACCCTCCATCCTCTCCACATGGCCAAACCACCTCAGTGTGTTCCTCACAACGCTTCCTATCACATCCACATCCACACCACAACGCTCCTTTACGAGTATATCCTCATTCGTCAGCCTGTCTCTCCACGTGACTCCACAGGCTCCTCTTAAATAACTCATTTCCACTGCTCTCACTCTTGACCTGTGTCCTTCCAACAATGTCCAAGCTTCACTTCCGTACGTTAGAGTTGGTATCACAATACTGTCATGTAGTAACTTTTTTACTTCCATGCTCACTTCCCTGTTTCTTATCACTGCTTTCAAGGAACCAGCAACCTTTCTTCCCTGCTGTACCCTTTCAAGCACTTCACCCTCCAAACCTCCATCCTTACTCATCACACTACTTTGTCTCTTGTTTAAAATTACTGTACTGAAGTGTTCCTTCCTCGTTTGCACAAGGATAGACCTTCAAGCATACGATAATTTCCTTGCATTCGAGAAGAGAGAGAGAGAGAGAGAGAGAGAGAGAGAGAGAGAGAGAGAGAGAGAGAGAGAGAGAGAGAGAGAGAGAGAGAGAGAGAGAGAGTTCATCTAATCTCCCGGGGGAAAAAAAATGAGTGCGCGATGTGCTTGACCTTCAACAAAACACGAGGTGAGATGCGTATGCCAGGTATACAGGCATGTATATAGGCAGGTAGGTAGGTAGGTAAGCAGGTAGGCAGACACACAAACAGAAGTGCTGTAACTCAGAAAGTGCACAATAAATCCAATTTTTATTCTGGGCTGGATTAGTGCTTACGCCTCAACTATCTCATGGAGGACAGTCTAACCCTCTTGCCCAATCAAGAGGCCACTCTACACACACACACACACACACACACACACACACACACACACACTACGCGATGGTGGTCACGTTCATAAGTCTGGTGTATGGGTGTGTCATGCATCATAAGTTTTCTAAAAGGATGTGTTCTCGTAGGCTTAGACGGCTTACTATACTCCTTTTACTCTTACTTGACCTAAAACTGACATCTCTCCATCGTGAATGCTGAGTTGTAGCAATAGACTAACAGCAGAATATGATGCTGGTCACGAAGAGGTGCTATAAAAAGGCTGTAGAACTGTAACACTGGCTTTTTCTGCCACTGAGCTACGGGAAACAAGCTGGAAATAAACCAATAATAATAATATAGCACGTTTTATTTAATAATTCATTATATAAAACATTCGTTGATATTTTCCTGTACGTTGTTTACACCTGTTTAATATCGACCTAGTTTTTAAAAATGCCAGAGACGAGAATGCCAACGTCCCTAACGGTAAAAAAAAAAAAAAATCAAATACCAAAATAATCTGAAATTCCTTTACTAAACCGAAATACCACCCAAAAAATCTGTAATACCCAAATCATCTGAAATACACAAGTAATCTGACGTACCAAAATAACTCAAAATACTCCCCCCACCACCCCAAAAAATCAGAAACGCCAAAACAATAATAAAAGAAGAGTTGCCGGTGCTATGTAGTCTGCTCAGGTGACGCGTTTAACAAGAAGGCCAACGACGGGTACTGTGAAATGCAAGGCAGACTTTGGGCGAGACATACAAGGACTAATTGGCCACCTGCGACTTATCAGCTGCAAGGTTGAACATATTGATAGACATGAGTGTTCAGGGCAGAAGCACGAATCGCACTTGAAATAGAAAACTATTGTGTGAAAATATTTTAAACATTACCGGTACATTTTCAAATTTCAGGTGCAAGGAGGTTGAAAATCCTGAGTGACAATTTTAGGAGTATTGGCAGGAATGACATGTAAAATGGAAAAATATCGTGAGAAAATACCTCAGTATTACATCAAATACAATATTATACTCCGATTTTGCCATAAATAAGGTAAGTACAATATCGAAAAGCATTCCATCATTTCACCGTTTGAGAAATTGCTTATTATCTTCCTTACTTCCAGCAAAAATCGAAGCATAACACTGTTCCGCAAATAATTATAATGTCAAAGATATTCTCACACATTTATCTCATTTACATACGATTTATGCTGATACTGTCAAAATGATTAATGCCGATATTTTCAACCTTCTCGTAACCCAAAACTTGCTAGTAGTTTAAAAAAATGCTTTCCTATTGTCGATGGGGTTACTACTTCATGGCAAATTTCTGTTGGTTTCGTGTTGTTTACAGTGACAGTAAATTCCCTGTTTACAGTGACAGTAAATTCCCTGTCAAGTTCTATACCGTTTTTACTCTAACTTGGCCCAGATTTTCGTCCTTTTGCTTATTTCACGCAGCTCAGTGGCAGAAAAAAACAATGCTGCGGCTCTACATTCTTTCCACAGCAATTCCTTGAGGGTGTTTATTGTAAAAACACATCATTTTAGATTGAGAGATGGCAATTTTAGGCCAGGTTAGAGTAACAGGAGTGAAGGGGCTATGTTTGTGAGTCTGTATATGAATTGGTGTGCATATATGGAAAAATAAGAAAAAGGCTGCCCTCAGGTGGGATTAGAAGGGATTTGGTTTTGTATTCCCGCCGGACTCCGAAATAAGTGACAAACAACGCAGGAAATGCCACACACAAGAGATGCATAAACTTCCCGATAAGGGACGCTGGCAAGATATTGAATCAAGTACAAGGCCAAGCATGAAAGAAATGTATAAACAGCCTAATAGTGAAAAAAAAAAACTAAACATCAAGCAAGTTAAAAAATTGCAAATAATAATAATAATAATAATAAAAATAATAGTACTGGTAGTAGTAGTAGTAGTAGTAGTAGCAACAGTTGTAGTAGAAACAACAATAATAATAATAATTATAATAATAATGGCTACACAAGATAAACTGACACAATTAATATACTTAAAAGAAACTGGAATAAAATAGGAAACCATTGCCACATAAAAATTACAAGTTACTGACTCCAGCACATGAGATAACAGCAAGTCAGTGAATAAAAAAAACATGATGCAAGACAAGAAGTAAAGTTCAGAAGCACAGACCAAAAACCAGATCGGATGAAAAATATTACAACAGCAGAGAGAGAGAGAGAGAGAGAGAGAGACTAAATAAACCTCACAGAAGCAGCATAAACAAACAATCGCAGCACAGCAACCCCCCCCCCCCATCTTTTGAGTCTGTGGTAAGGGTGAGCAAATTGCCTCTGAATAGGTTCATCTGCTGCCGCTTTTCTCCTTTCAGCCCCAACCACCTGGTACACTGTGAGTAAATGGCATGCTTCCCCACACAAATTCAACCATGCACCTGGCAATGTGAATACCTTTTTATGCTGCCATACCGGTGCGTAAATTCCTGTTTTGACAATGACCTCTGCTTTTACGCTGTCATGGTCATTCTTTAAATATTAATGCTCAGGTTATAAGCAGTGAGGAATCAAGATGTGTTCATTTTCTGGAAGTGAAACAGACGCAAAACTTCATTACACTTACTGCTGTGAAGTAAAATGTGTTCTTTTCTGCAATGCATTCAGTATGACACAATAACTTTTCAAACCAAGAATTCATATCTTGAATTTGGCTCTCTCTTGTATTTTGTTTTTCTCTTGGAAGGAACAGTTTTGCGGGCTCGTTGCCTTTGGTTCCCTCTTCCTCACTTAAAAAAAAAAAAAAAAAAATCATTCATTCATTTTGTGGTTCGTGAGATGGACACATGCTGGCTTTGCCTATGAAAAATGATGCTCTGTAATTGCGAGGATTTCATTTTATTTACTTATTTTGCTCACGACTTGTCTGAATGTGCATGTAATGTGAAATTTAATGTGATCCGTTAAGCCTCTCATGGTTGCCACAGTATTGGTATTCTATTCCAGCTAAAACTAGACGATTTTAACAGGCTGAGTGAATCACAAGAACCTCACCGCAGTAGCCCTAAATCCTCTCATGTCGACACAACCCTAGCATTCTGTGCCAGCTAATGCAGTCATAACCTGTCAATATTGCTGCGTTAATGAGTTGTAAAAATAAATACGGTAACAATAAAACCATCTACATTAGCAGCAAGTTAATGGTATCAGAGATGAAAATTCAGTTGCGTTTATTTCCACTATACAATGAAGCGACTCTGACATTAACAGTATCAAATTTCTGGTTTTACATTACATACATCTTTGCATTCAGTAAACCTGCTGCTGGAAAATATCAGTGAGGGGGTACCTTATACTAGATGAAAAACTAAGAGGCTCACATCGCCCCTACCAACCCATTGTCAGTTGTAGTACATTAGAGCCTGTAAAATAATGTTTCCCTGTTCATTTCGTTTTAATAAATGCAACCCACATCATCATCCGCATCACGTCACTAGAAACGTCAAAATAATTATGGACGATTCCCTAAGACGGAGCTGAAATTTCAACACCTGGCTTGATAACTCTCTTAACTGAATGATATAGGAATCTCATTTCTTGGTGAAGCTGCATACCCTATGAGGCCGCATCTTCTACCCCATTTTTTCCGGTTGCAGCAGGAAATGGTTCTCGTATTTTCCTACAACGTGGAAAGTTCAATATTCTGCTGCCTTCTTAAACAATCGGAATTAACTCATATTTTACTTCGCCGATACAATCACTGTCCAAACTCTTAAATCAACCTGTCTTATCAGTTGTCTCAGATAGTGTCGACATTTGTTCCGCCGTCACACAACCTTATCTCTCACAACGGCATTTCACACCCTCTACCAAACACAAATATACAGCCTAAACCCACAGCCAGCCCTCTTAGTGTAGCGTCCTCTTGCAGGAATGAAATCTGATCTACTCTATGCTTATAATAATGTTATTTGACCAACATCGCATACACGTTACCTGTGTCCCCCATTTCAGCACAGAAAATATGTCTACTGAATAGGCATGGCTACAGCAAACAGACTGACATTTACAAACAAATATTCACTACACTAACACACTGGCTAGGCTATCACTTACATATATCATTCTCAGCTTAACAGACATGTAAGCGAACTCTAACCTCTAATTTACATCGGTAACACTCACTTGATTTAACTCCCTCTCCTCTGCAGCTGTCTTTGTTGCTGCTGTAGTATGTGTCTCTCCGTGCACGTATCCGTCAGGAAGGAACACTAAGTTAGCACTATTACGTGTTATGACAAGTGAGAGGGAGGGAAGGACGGCACGTACACCCCCTCCGACGGTCACCAGTAAACTAAGAGCACTTCGCCTTGCGGGAGTTGCGGCTTTGAGGTAAGGGAGGCAGCATAGGAGTTCCCGGTTCACACACACACACACACACACACTACTCGCATTCTGCACACCTCAGATCAAGGTCTTAAAGAAAGTTTTGCTCTTCTAAAAGCATAAATCTTCAGTCTTTATACCCGATTTCCGTTGGCCATTTGCGTCGGTTATAATTTTGAAAGCATAATTCGACTGCATCACTTTATTTTTCACATTATTTTCTTCACCTTGAATTTCTTTTTGTCATTATTTCTCGTCCACGTTACTCCTTGCTTTATTCCACTCATCCGGTCTTACTCAAAAGTTACATGTTTTCCTCCATTCTCATACACCTTATCATTCATTGTAACCCTTTCACTGTTGTCTGCTTACATCATGCTCTCTCTCTCTCTCTCTCTCTCTTTCTCTCTCTCTCTCTCTCTCTCTCTCTCTCTCTCTCTTTCATCAGACCAGTATTTACAAACCAACGCCATATCCTCTTGCCTTCAAGTTTCCTTGTGTAGGTGGGGGGGGGGGAGTTGGTGGTGCACTGGTTAGCATATCCACCTTGCACCTAGAAGAATCTGAGTTCGATTATCGGGCCGGTCAGACTGGTGGACTCAGTTTGTTTCCCCCTTGTCCCTGCACACCCAGTAGTAAACCTGGGGACAGGTAAAACGACTCACTTCTGTCCCTACTCAATAACAACCTTTTTTTCCCAAGACACTATCCTCCCTTCATCTCTGCACATTGCTCTCATTCTCACCCATCTTTCAATCACTTCACTGCCATACTCTCCTAGTCAGTCTCTCATTCTCCGCTCCATGGAATCACTTCAAGAACGTTACTTTTCCCTACAACATCAACCTGTACACCACATTCTACACCAGTCCATCCATCCATCTACCCATCTATCCCTTCACGTCACTCACCAGGCACTTGTTTCATCGCTCCTTACTCTTGGTTTATGTCCACCAAGCATCAGCCACACTACTTTACCGTATACGTTGGTGTTGGAACTCATACACTGTCATGCCGATATGACTGGGTATTGCAGCTGTCTGGTTATATAAACGTTCCTCATTACTCTCCGTATCCACCGAAAGGAGGATGGTGGACTGCAGGAGAGCAAATTTAACTTGCAGTCTACTGGGTTCACGTTCAGATGAGCTTGGGTTTGCAACAACAACAACAACAACTACTACTACTACTACTACTACTATTACTACTACTACTACTACTTCTACTACTATTACTACTACTACTACTACTACTATTACTACTACTACTACTACTACTACACTCAGGCAAACATCACACTATCTCCCGGTAACAAACATCCGCAAACGATTTCTCTTGCAGCTTGTCCCGGTATGGCATCAGCGATACTAATTTTTCCTGCTCTGTAACATCCTACACTACGGGTGGCCAATACTAAATGGAGAGAGAGAGAGAGGGAGACAGAGAGAGAGAGAGAGAGAGAGAGAGAGAGAGAGATTTTGTCCAGAGGTAGCAGGAATAATGTCTACAAGACCCCATCAAATTGAAAGAGCTATAGTTATCACTGTTTCTCCTTCCAAATGTTTTCTCCTACATCTCAAGCCAACAGGAAGGCCTTATCTCGACTGTAAGGGTGACGTGCACGAGACATCCTTCAGCCCCTTCACTGCGGCAAAACCCTCCCAAGCCGAAGGGAACAAGAACGTTTGTTTATCTGCGTCGTCCCCGCATGAAAAATAATATGTCATCCAGCACAACCACCAAGCATCATAACCACCAGAACGGTTGAAAATTTCCTGAGTGAGCTGATTAGGAAGCAATTAGTCCAGGGATTAATTCAGGGCAAGTAAGGTACTGCTACAGAGGGCAGTGTCGCCAGTACTGAGAGGATATCGGCTGGTGCCAGTGTAGTGATATATCTTGGCGCCCCTGACAGCCCAGCTCCTACACCGGCACCAGTGAAACACCAACGCAGTTCTTGTGACTGGCGCACATCATGGGGGATCACCAGCCTATTATAACAGCTGACACATAACGCCTGGGTGTTCTAACTTCTCCTAACCCCCACACCACGAGTTGTTAAGTGCGAAGAAGTGACCGCCTTGGCCTTTGCACACTCAGTCTCAGTCACAGTGTTCCACCCTTCCTGTGGCCTTGCTCAGTACCTGTATGCGCCGTCTCGGCCGTTCGTTCCTCCCTTCAGCTTCCCTAAACTTGATCCCTTTCAGCCTCTTTGCTGTGGTGACCTTGATACCCTCATGCAGCCTCTCCCGCCTTGCGCCTTCTTCTGCATCTTCACATCCCAACCCCCTTTTCACCCCAATCAACTCTCTTTCCTATGTATACCTAATCTTTCCCTCCGGCCACTGCTACTAGCTGCCAAGCCCTCAGCCTATCCCTTGTACCCTCCTCTCAGCATCATACACACCTGGTCCGCATCCTGGTGAGGCTGAGTCGACACCTGTGCATACAAGACCTGAGAGCTGATGACACTATAATCTACTCTTATAAGTGCTGCTAATTCATTTTCTTGGTAATAATAGCCATGCTCAGACCCAGTGGAGCAGTCAAGGTCACCGTTTTGTCAGTTCAGGTTTAGATCAATCTTTGAAGCACAAAGAAAAGTAAACAACACACCTGTCGGTCCTTTCGAGGATGTTTGGTGTAGGGATGGTTATACCTAAAAAAACTGAGTTAAAGACAAGGAGGGAAAAGCAGTTAACAGTCCATAAAGGTCATTTCAGGGTCATTAAGTTCAAGTACTGTAGGTTCACCCAGGTCAGTGTTGGTTCATTAACCTCAGTTCAGGTGCATTAAGATCCATCTCAGGCAATTTAATGTTCATTGAGGTAATTCCCATACACTCGACCTCTGTAGGTCCATTCACCAACACTACGACAGCCACAGCTCTGTACTGGTACAGTACCTGCCTCATTAACATTTCAGATACAATGCATACCCACCCCTTAAACAGCTATTTTCTACTCCACAGAGTCATTACTAATAAGCTGCACCATAGTCGTCTCTGGATTATGACATTTAATGTTGTGTTTTCCAAAAAGTTCTAATATAACTCATTCTACCATAGCCTCCCCTGTTTTGGTCATGCTCCCTACCAATTGTTAATTTTGTTAATTATGCTAATTTACCCTGCATTCCATGGATATAAGATTTTGTCTTTGTTGAATTTGCTCTGTATTAATATTGGAAGGCAAATAAAAATGAGTTCAGAACCATCTATTCATTAATATATATATATATATATATATATATATATATATATATATATATATATATATTAATGAATAGATGGTTCTGAACTCATTTTTAACCGATTTTCATAACATCCCATGGCCAAGGATAACATCCCAAATATCCACGATCAAAACGCCCCACAATGATCAACCGTGACATAATGAAAGTGAAAGTGTGAGTGAGAGTAAGAAAAAGTGTGTGCTAGCAAGTGGGAAAGTGAAAGTAAGTGAAACAGTAAAATTTGTGATGAAACTTAGCAAATATATTATTACGTGGCCTAAGAAGCTGAAAATGTTAACACTTCTATGATGTTCATAATGTGGAAAACTAATTCGTCTGATTACTGTAACAATGCGCTGTTCACAAGAAATTAAAGGGAAGAGCAAAAGAGAAAGTACTGTGAGTATCGGGATAAATTTTGCCAAGTGGCACCATCCCGTAACCACTTGTGCCACGTCCCTGAGGTGTGAACGCGGTAAATTGCCCTGCTCCATCTTTCATCTCCATCATGCTCAACTTCAGTCTGCAGGGCATAAGCAACCCAGAAGACAACAGGTGACCATCTGTCAATGTAATTATACAAAGAATAACATATTCTTCAAATGTGTCGCGTTTGTGACCTCTTGACATTTCGCGCTACTGCTTTTTTCCTGTTAAGTCGGCACCACTCACCTATAAGTTCGTCTCCTTGCTATCTTCATTGGGTGAAGAGCATCGAACATGCAGATATAAGAATTACACTTATCTATGCATGTTTTCGAACACATAAAAATTAAACTGGCCAGAGCACCCACTTGCTTCCCGCCACACAAGAATTCGTCTGTCAAGGTAGCGAGACTCGTTTGCTTACCGTGCGCACACACCTAACCATCAGCAGCATGTTTCATCTAAATCTAATCACCAAGCCCTTCTATTGATTACTTGATATAATTAACAAAATTCTGTATTAGGTAATATATTTTGAAAAGTACAGCATTACTATTAATGACACATAACAAGTATTAATGTAACTTGCGTGAGGATAACCGTGCTACCCTCGGAGCTTACAGGTATTATGGCTGTGAGGGGACAGTGAAAACAAACCATCGCAGAGGACCGATAGCCTGTAACGATGAGCAATTTTAACCCTGGTCCGCGAGTGGTAACCATCTATAAGACAGACACAGGGTTCGGTTTTAATGTAAGGGGTCAAGTGAGCGAGGGGGGACAGTGGAGGCCGATAAATGGAGAGCTGTACCCGCCTCTGCAACACGTCTCAGCGGTGTTGGAAGGAGGGGCAGCTGAGCAGGCTGGTATCCGTAAGGGAGATCGCATACTTGAAGTGTAAGCATTGTGTCATATGCTCATTGTTCACCCTTTTATTGCGTCAAGTGAACAGGAACCTTGCAGATCCAGATCATTGCTTTCGCTGTTACTGTTTACCTCAAGTTAGCCTAGGTGAGCAAGTCAGTTGGTATGTAACTGCTAGCCTCGGAAAATTCCAACTTGAAACAGACTGCAGTAATGAAACAGCATTTAATGTAAGAGGAGGTCGAAGGTCATCTTGTAAGACAACATTTGCATATATTGATGGGGATTTCTTGCAGGTTGTAAAATTTAACTGCCATGGTGGGGCCAATATTTTAAGATTTACAGTGGGAAACTTGGTATATGGTCAAGTTAAGAACTACAGGGTAAGTTAGATGTAATTTAAACTTTTGGCTGTGATGGATTTTCTGAGCAGTATAGTCATTAGGCAATAGTGTCTCTATAGTTGCGACGCACGACTCTGAGGTTGTCATTATCGTACCCTGGCAACCTACCATTCAAAAGTGCGTCTGATTTCGTATCATATTATGCACGAATATATTATACATGAATATTATTATACATGAACATATACACAAATCACAGGCATCTCATATTATACATGAAATCAGACGCACTTTTGAATCTCAGATTGCCAGGGCACGATAACAACAACCTCAGAGTTGCGTACCGCGACTATAGTGCCCAGCCATAATGTTATTCTAAAAACTTTTTTTTTTTTTTTTTAACCACACTTGTGGTTGTGGGTTTCATTGACCAGAATACAAGTTTGACATAGGCTCTAAGTCAAACTAAATTCAAGGCAAACAGTTGGTATCAGTGTGATTAAATATGTAGTGACTTACTGGCATTTTTGATGGTGGTAGGTGGTGGTGACCATCATCCACTCACTTGATGTAGTATTGCCTACTTCCTTCACCTTTATTATTTTTCTGTCTGTCCTCCTCTATTCCTCTTTCTCCCATCTTTCCTGTCACCTTTTATTACTCTTCTTTCCTTTTTAGGTGGCCTTACATTGAGTGACAAGCCTATTGGTTTCCTGTAAGCCCGGAAACCATTAAAGTTACAACACTGGGTGGTACTGTAACCATCTACCCAACCATACATGTTCCCCACATGTCGTCAAATGGGTTGGTGGAGGGTTAATGTCCCTTCCCAAATAACTCAGAGTCAAATGGCCACCCCTTATGGGATTATGTCTGGCTATAGATAGATAGATAGATGGTCTCATAACCAAAGCTGAAAGAAATGGATCAGTTTATTACATAAAATTTAGTGAACAGCAGTATATGTGGTACCATAATTATATAAACCAAATGTTACAAATCCTAAACCAACCATGCAAGTCATGCTTTTAGTTTCCTTTTCCAAGGTTAGGGCTGAAGGATGCAAAGGTTTGGCTAGGACTGAAGTATGTGACATGGTTAGATGAAGTCATGTTAAGTTTGTTTTGGGTTAATTTCGGAGAAAAACATAACTAAAGAACTCAGAAATTAATATTTTCACCATTAGTTAATGTAATTCATAATGTTTCTTCATGTAAGGTACGTCTGTTGAAAAGTGTTTATTAAATACTATGCCCACTAAATAAATAAGGGGGAGAAAGATGCATGTCTGTTATTATTGTGTTCACCACATTCACTGTTGCTAATAGTGTTTGAATTTCAGGAATGGTGTGAATGTAGAGGGGGCTGAGCATCGGTATGTTGTGGAACTCATCAAACAGGGTGGTGATGTACTCAAGCTCACTGTTATCTCTGTTTCCAGAAAGGTTAGTGTGTACAGTACCTGGATTCTTTCACCTATTATGGACCGTAATAACCCGTGACTGTTAAATGTGACAGGTCCTAGTAGAGGATGTGTCCGGTCCTGGTCATTTCGGCCGTAAGTCATTTAGGCCATAAAGTCCAAATGGCCTAAACCACATACTGCCTAAATTGTATACATCAGTGCTATTCAACCTGGGTGGACGGTCCACCTTAGGGTGGACGAAATTCAGTGTGGGGTGGACAGCTTTCTTTGGGTGGACAGAGGATGGACCAGATCATTACCGTTTATGGATAGAATAAAAAAGAAGAAATAAATAATATAATACAAGTGGAGAATTTACATATGTGTAGTCAAAGATAGCCTGTATGTTGATTTTTCTGTAGCTCACGAAATCGTCTGGTGCCTCGATTCAGCCTGATAGCAGACAAACTGCAACACCGGCCAAGCCACTAATATTTGTTTTTTGTATTTTTGTTTTTTGGAGGAAGATTCATGACGTTTTTGTTATAATGGCATATATAAAACATATTGTTTGCAATTTTATTCTTGTTTTAAAATTTATGAAGATAATTTATTTGCTTTGGAACTTCAGTGATAAAATTATGTTATGTATATTTTGAATGAATGAATAATTATATGGAAGAATTTATAACTAAAATTTGGAAATTAAAAAAGTGAATGAAACTATTTTTTCCTGCATATGTAGATTTAAAAATGAAGAATAATTTGATTTTGGAATATATCAAATACAACGCATATTATGGGCAATATTGCTTATTGATTTGCTTCATTAGGAGAGATGCAATTTTTTTTTTTAATTGCACTGATGTATTTTCTCTTGTAATGAGACTGCATTATGTAATCATATGAAATGCATAATGGAAAAATAATAAACTGCAAATTTATAATGAGTGAAATTCCTTTTACTTGCCTACATATTTGTACATTCAAGAATTTAAAAAAGTAAGTATATAAGGTTAGGATCATGGGATTATACAGTTAACCGATTGGGGTGGACAGCTTTTACCAATTCAACACTAGGGGTGGACGACGTCAAAAAAGGTTGAAGAGCACTGGTATACATCCTAAGTAAACCAAACTTCATCAAGATAACATTTCCAGAATTAGGTTAGGTTATAGTATAAATGACTTATGGCTGAAAAAACCTGGACCAGTAACATACGGTACCTCAGTAGAGGTAAGTTAGTAAGTTGGAATGTAATATCCTACTCTTTTTACTGGTGCTTGTTACAGCTGACGTACAGTAGTGGTAGGTATTGACTTAGAAATTTGTAAACCTATATTTTATTATGCCCTTATCCATCTCATACTGGTATTAAAGTACAATAAACTTTCAATTATCTGCTGGTTAAAATAAAGTGCCAGATATTGCATAGTACCCCATATCGGCTCAGTATTCGCCATTGAGCTGTATATTGCATTACCTTCTGTCTCGAGCCTCTGTCCAAAAAACTTTCACATGGGTAAAAGATGAAAATTAAGCATTAAATACAATAAAGTAATGATACAATACAGTAATACAGCGCTGGTTGGCTACGGTTTTAAAGCTAGTTGATACCTCAAGGCCAGATGTTGCCTAGAACCGATGGTTATGTCCTGTTTTGGTGCTGGATATTGCTTTATTAGAGCTGAACCAGCAGTGCTGGATATTGAATTGGGCCAGATATTGTGACGATGGATAATTGCAAGTTTACTGTATCTGGGTATCCCTATTGCTGCCTAACATTTACAACAGTAGGCTTTCTGGGCAGCCCTGGTACTACCTAACATTTACTAGGCTATCTTGAACACCAATTTTTTTGCAAGCTACATCCTTGTTACTCTGATGTTTGCCAGGTTGTCTTTATCATACTTCCCATATTATTAAGGTTGTCAGTAGGAATGTCCTGTGTTAATGGTTTGGTTCTCTGTCCCTCTTGTCTGGTTCTGCATGTAGCATTCAGGTACAGTACAGCTTACTGCCACTGTTTCTAGGCCCTGAACAGTGTTGTATTCTCTATACAGCTCTATCTACTAGTACTATCAGTCCACCAAATGAACATCTAGATCACTCTTCCAATATCTTTTATGACATGTATACATCTGATCCCCCAGGAAGCGGAGAGACTAGAACCGAGTGAAGAAACATCAGGGTTCTCGTATATTGACTACAGTGAAAAGCGCTCTCTGCCCATCTCCATTCCGGACTACTCTTATATCGAAGGAGGAACTGGCGGGGCGGGAAGTGGTGGAGGTGGTGGGGCTGGTGGTGAAAAGTATGTGGTTTTCAACATCTACATGGCCGGGCGGCATCTGTGCGCCCGCAGATATCGAGAATTTGCAAACCTACATAACAACCTCAAGAGAGAGTTCATGGACTTCAACTTTCCCAAGTTACCAGGGAAATGGCCCTTCTCGTAAGTGACCAAGTTTTCTCAGTCTTGTAGTACAGAGTAGTTTGTAACAGTTAGGTGTTGGTGATGTGTCATAGTTTTTAAGTCTTTAATTAAAGGCATAATTCAGATGTATTTTATTTTGGGAAGTGCCAGATGATTTCATTTAACAGAGATAAACTGCCTGAAGTCAGCTGGGTAAAAATAAATTGTAAGATGTTATTCTTAAAATACTCCCCACAACCAGGTTGTCAGAACAACAGCTGGATGGGCGGCGGCGAGGGCTAGAGCTATACTTGGAGAAGGTGTGTGCTGTGAGGGTTATTGCAGAGTCGGATATAATGCAGGACTTCCTTAATGACTCTGATGACCACCAGGTAAAACATATAGCCTATCCAGCTCCTAAATCAATTCTTTATTTGGTACAGAAAATCCTTTCATATTTCCATTTGGTTTTATGGCATCAAGAGATGAGGTGTAATGGTACATTCTTCACTTAAATTATGTAAATTGTCACATTTTATAATTACTCATGTTTAACATTGCCTGTCCCTTAGTACCAGCCTCAGTTTGTATCCTTAGTACAGTACAGTATTTTACATGAAGCATCTGTAGTTGTTGTGGTCTCAGGCTCATCTGAGCATGATTCTAGTGGACTACAGGCTGAAATTGCCCATCTGCATTCTGCCATCCTCCATTCAGGGAATGGAGAAGGATTTGGGGGATGTTATAACTGAGTGCTGTCCTGATTGGGCAGCATCTGATTATATCATTACCACCATGTGAAGACCCTCCCCTCTCTAGTACAATGTGTAGCATTTTAGTGTCATCACACTGATATTAAGTGTCCAGCAGTGCAAAAGATGTAAAAATTATTCTTCATTAAGTAATAATCTAATGTTCTGATATGTGTCTCTGCAGGGAAACAGTATTCGTGTAGACCTGAAGGTGCTGCTGCCAGATCGATCGGTGGTGACAGTAACTCAAGCCAAGAATGCTCTTGCACGCCAAGTTTATCAGGCTGTAGTTGAAAAGCTTCCTATCCCTCCAGAAACTGCCAAGTGCTTCGCTCTCTTTGAAATTGTAGAATACAACTTTGGTAAGGCAGAGATTTATGCATCTTTAATTACACTACACTCACTGTACCATGATGGAGAACTGCTGAAGTATCAGGAGACTAGAGATGCCAGTCTGTGTATCTGCTGCATGTGTTTAGAAAGCAGCATAGTTGGATATTGAGAGAATGCCGATACCAAAGGAGTATTTGCAGTTCTTACTGAATGTTGTGTTCCCAGGCTCATCTGGATTTGAACCTGATGGATTCAGGAATCTGGCTGCTTAAGCTGAATGCTCCAAATCTTAAGATATACAGTCATGACTCGCTATACATTAGGGTTGCATCAAGTGAAAACCTATCCTTTAATGAGGTCAGTATAACAAGGGTTCAGTGGGGATAGGGAGGGTGCCCTTGACCATGAAACCTAAAACTTAAACTAAAAATAAATACTCCTTCAGGCTTGCCTTCAGTATCTTTCAGTGGCACCACACTTTCCATTAGGTGTAGCATCCTTGCCAGACGTGATTTCCAAGTCACAGGTTTCAGTATTTCTCACACAAAAAGTTATAACTTCACTTAATAGGACACATTGCGCTATTTGTTACACTCTTACACGGTTATTTGGGGATAGCAGTGGTGTTTCAGTGAACCTTCATGCACAAAATGGAATGAAAGGCAGACAGTCACAGTGAGTGTAAACAACTGGTCAGCCATCTTGACTCAGTCAGCTGACTGGGAGGCTGCATCATCCACTGACTGGAAGACTGTATTCATGGTAGTCACGATTTCCAAGTCACAGGTTTCAGTATTTCGCACAAATAAGTTATCACTTAATATTGCATACAGTACATACTTCACCATCTGTTACGCACTCACACTGTTATTTGGCAATGGCAGTGGTGTTTCAATGGCCTTTCATGTACAAAATGGAATAAAAAGCAGACAATCATAGTGAATGTAAACAGTGTGTGGCCATGTAGGCTCAGACAGCTGTCTGTCAGGTTTCTTGCATCAGTTGAGCTGCATGAGATTCTTGGAGGTGGCCATTGCAATTATCATTCTAGGGAAATTGTGACCAATTTTTATCGTTATTCCGAAAAAAGGTATAACGTTTGAATTATCATAACAATTTATCATATAGTGAATAGTCATATAACGACACTTGGCTGTACAAGGTTACACTGAAGGTTTGTGTGTGTTGTGAGAGTGAGAATCATGATTTGTTTTGGTGTAAGGGGTTACATTACATAGTTGAGTGTAGTAGAAAGGTATATGGCAAGAGTGTTGAGTTAGAGGCTATGGCATTTACAGAGATAGTAAACATATGTGAAGAACAGAGTGGATTCAGTGAGGGTAGAGGATGTGTAGATCTGAGGCAGGGAAGAGTGTGAGGATTAGGAGCTTGTTATAATTTTTTTTTCCCCAGTTCCTGGTGAATGATTGTGAAAGAAAAGCAAATTCCTGTGCATTTAGAGTACCGGTATTTGATAACTGTTACCTTGACTTTGTGGTGTCATATTCTTATTGCAGTAATAAGCTGAAGATAATAAGGGCTGGGGTTATATGGTAAGTGATTTAGCATTGTTATGTAATAACTGATTATTCTTTTATTTTGATTTGGTATAATTTAGTTTTGTGGATTAAAGAGTAATTATAACTATAATTCAGCCTCATACATCACACAGCTCAAGAAGTAAGGAGATTGTACTTGAATCTCTTTCCTCTGATAGTTTTCCCAAAAGAGATGATAAATCCTTTCTCTGCACCTGTCCAGTCCAAGTGAACAAATGGGTATCAGATTAGAAGGCTGCAGATACTACATCAGCTCATTTATACAAAGTAGTGTTTAAGGAGTATGCCATATCACAAGCATTGTCTTGTTCCAAGTATTTTTTGTTGTCATTTCTTAACAGAGCGTAAGATCAGTGATGAGGAGTTCCCGCACAACCTGTATATCCAGAACTACAGCACTGCTACAGCCACTTGCCTTTGTATCCATCGCTGGATATTCAACCCACACAGAGAGGTTTGTAGTTGTAACCCTTTTACCAGCATATTTTTTATTATCTGTGAGAGATTGGCTTGTGCAATTGAATGTGGAACTTTAGTACTGCTCTAATCTGCATATAATAATATCCCAGCATTGTGCCCTGGAGATAGTTTCACTGAAAATTACCATCCATCATCCAATTCTACGTTGCCCCATGACCGTAGAAGCCGGGAACTAGACAATTTGATCCTGACATTTACGATGAGAGTGACCAGCCTCACTCATCCCTGAGTGGCATTACATGAGCAGTAACCCCAACCATCCTTTGGATATAAACTTTCACTGGCTCAATCCGATTGGAGCACTGTAATTGCCCACTAAACCACCAGGCGCCATAATTTGGTTATATGGTTACCACCCAGTGTAGTAAATGGTTTCCTTGTGTACAGGAAACCATTAGGCTTGTGACTCTGTGTAGAGTCACCAATAGGCAGAAGGAAGAGGAAAGAATGAAGGAAAGACAAAAGAGGGAGTGTAAAGACACCCGTAGGCAGAAGGACAAGGAAAGAATGAAGTAAGAAAGACAGAAGAGGAAGGAAGGCATGGAGAGCGAAGAGGAAAGAGCAGACACCCGAGAGCAGCACTACATCGAGTGAGTGGATGGTGAGCGCCCCCACCGAAAATTACAGTAGCTATATAGTTTCAGCAAAAAAACTTCTGGCAGTTATTTCACTTTCAGTAAATGGGAGAGGGTGATTTCATTGATAGATGACCAGTTTGAGTAGAATTGCAGTATGCAGAGAGTTAACACATCTCTAAATCATAACCTCTCTCCCATAGAACAGTATGGTATTACTGTGTGACTAAAGAATTAGAAACCTACTCATCTGCTTTTTTCCAGCTACGGTTGTGCAGCTCAGATGAAGTTGCTCACGGCTGGTTGTTCTGGACAGCAGTGGAGGATGTAAACCGTGGCCACATCAAGCCCACAGACCAACTCTACCAACTGAAAGCACTTCAGGATGTGGCACGCAAGGATCAGTATCTTAAGGTCAGTACACCTGTAATGTTCCATTTGTTCCAACTAAAGAGAGGCTTTGAGAGAGATACCTGGTAACTGTAGTTCTGATCTTGTATATTACATGATTGAGAAACTGTAATGAATATCATCAACTTTTTAACTGTAGCACAGATTCATTTAAGGCTTTTGGTGTGTAAGCCCTTCTCAGTCAGCACCCATCTGAGGTTAAAGATTCCAGCTCATGGTATAGATTTAAGCTGTGTAGAAGAAAGATGTATGTGTAGTAATTTCAGGCCAGACTTAGAGCATGTAAATATGGTTAGTCCCCCACCTGGAAGTGTTGCTCAGGGCTATGTACCAGGCTTTTGGCCACACACCACACCCTTAGTAGTACCCTCCCAGGGACAGTGAACTCTAAACAGCCATGGAGACATCACTCACTGTTCTCTCTCACAGTCACAGATTTTTTTTTTTTTTTTTTTTTTTTTTTATCATCTGGACCTCCTTTCCCTACGGGAGGGTGAGGAGTAGCAGTGTCCAGACAGCCCAAATTTGCCCAGTCCAATGGGCCATGTTTCCATTCACTTGTCATTCAAGCCCCCGGAATCCTGGCTGTATCGGATACACCAAAAAACATTCACCACATTCCGTAGCTTCACACAAATGTATTCGATAGAGTTATGGTATACTGTATATACAGTACCTGTTTCCACTCACTTGATGTAGTGCTGCTCTCGAGTGCCTACCTTTTCCTTTTTTCCTTCCTTCCTCTCCTGTCTTTCTTTCCTACATTCTTTTCTCTTCCTTCTGTTTACGGGCAACTCTACACAGAGTGACAAGCCAAATGTTTTCCTGTACCTCAGGAAACCATTTCCTACCCTGGGTGGTAACCATATGACTAAATTATGGTACCTGGTGGTTCAGTGGGTAATTGAAGTGCTCCAGTTGGATTGAGCCAGTGCAGGTGGCTCAATCCAAGGGGTGGTTGGGATTTATTGTTCACATAATGCCACTCAGGGATGAGTGAGGTTGGTCACTCTCATCTTAAATGTCAGTACCAACTTGCCTAGCCCCGGGCTTCTATGCTTCTCTTGGGGCAACAGTGGATTATGTAATGAATGAATGAATGTGTTATGTTTCCTTCCTACACCCTTATCATTCTTTTTCTGTGTCTGCGCTCCTCTCTTCCTATTTGTCCCATCTTTCCTGTCACTTTTTATTACTCGTCTTTCTTTTCGAGGTGGCTTTACATTGAGTGACAAGCCAAATGGTTTCCTGTAAGCCAGGAAACCATTTATGATGCTGGGTGGTAACCATATAACCAGCCCATACATGTTCCCTATATGTCAGCAAGTGGGTTGGCAGAGGGTTAGTGCCTCTTACCGTAAAACAACTATCTCAGAGACAAACGGCCACCCCTTATGGGATTATGGCATCTAGCTGTTAATAGATAGATAGATGGATACAAAGCTATCTGTATTTAATTTTATGAATGAATGAATGAATTTCCATTGGAAAAACTTTACAGCATTCGTGAGTTAACCTTCTGCTCCACTCCATACGCATTCATGATATAGCATTCTCCATAATACCTCTTCGTTCACTGACATTTTTTCAGATTTCTAATGCTGTGTCAGGCAAGAGATTGGGAGATGTGAGGATTATCATCAAGCACAGATTGCCCCAGTTTTGTTGTATTAATGATGGACAGATTGCCCCAGTTTTGTTGTATTAATGATGGATGGACTGCTTCATCTCTGTAAAACTTACTCTTACAGGTTGTACGAGGATGTGAGGGATATGGTGATATAGTTTTCCCGCATTGTCCGTGTGACTCGCGGAAGAAGGGCCATGTCGTCGCTTATGTTGGATACAAGTCATTTAGACTTCAGGCTTGCAAGGAGGATGGTACTCTACAGGTCAGTGAAAACTTCCTAAATTTGTAGTCTGTGCCATAATATCAGGGGTATCTAGATCATTCTTCTACCCTTAAATGTTGTGGACTTTGGTAGTGTTAGCCCCAACATGTTGAGGGGGGTAATGTTGGATTGGCTGTTACCATTATAAAACATGGCCATTTTATTACCCGTCATCTTTCTGTATCCAAGTCTCCTTCCCCCAGACACAAGTAATTGACTTTGCTTGGTCAACTGTAGAAAGGTACGAAGTTGACGATGAAGCCATGGCTTTCTGCTTTCTCTACCGCCAAACTGAGGACCTCATCAGATGGGTCAAGATCTTCACACCGTATGTAAGTTTCTAACTCATTTTGCAGGTCTCCTTTATGTATGGACCATTAAAAGGTCATGAAATTGAGGTTATGTTATCAGACATTTTAGTTACTGGCTACTCCCTGTGCATGTTAGCTGTTTTTTTTGAGGTGGTCACACTTGGTTTTAACATTTTCTCATTTTAAGGATTTTGTTAATTTTGTACACAGTACTTTAATACAGTACAGTAAAATCACCTGAAATATGACAGTTTGGTTTTACCATCCCTTCGGCTTGTTTATTGTATTATATCATATTGTATCATTTATAAAGGCTCCAAAATGCTTGCATGCATTAGCCTTGGTTACCTAATGGCAGCATTCTATGCTGCTTGATCTCTGGCAGCCTCCCTATTCAGTCCCATAATCCCTGAGGTTACACTTTGTGACCACTTCCCAAGTTATTTTTGGTCTGCTTCTTGAAACCCCGCCCCCAACATTCACACTTCTCACCTCCCCACCCCTAGTCTCATACCAATAAAAGAACTGGTAAAAAATGTATACTTTTGTTCCCCATTCTGACCCCCCAGTGACCCCCTCTAAGCCTGCCCAAACTGCTCCAGATTGGCCCCAAAAGTACCATACATTGGAAAGTGCATTACAAACACATGTTATGTTTAATTGTGAGTGCTGAGCACTAAGATAACAAGATAAAGCATTTACTCTTCAGGAAAAAGTAAAGATCTTGTATTGAGAAACCATAATTGCATTCTGCCTCATTGATTTCCATTTTTTTTCCCTCCCCCCACCCCAGTACCACTTTATGGAAGAGTGTTTCCAGCGCGTCCAAGAGGAGCATCAGTGGACGTAGGGAGCCCTGCCGCTCTTGCACCCCATTTAGCTCAGTGAGAACTCCGTAGACCAGTTATATCTATATTCTGTCAGTCTGTACCCTCGGAGCCATGGTATCACTGTACTGTGGTTAGAACTGTCTCGGGGGAATGAAGTGGAGAGCTTGCTTAATTATTCCTCTTGTTAAAAGACATTATTGCTTCTGTCAAATTTGTCTTTTAATGGAAATGAATATTTAAGTCATCCTTTTTTTTTTTTCATTTCCCTGGAAAATGAAGCTATATATATATATCATGTTGAATAGGGCTGAAGATGTACAAGATATATCTATATATATATATATTTATTTATTAAGGAGGGATGTACTATGAAAACAGTAGGAGATATTTGGCATTGTTCTATATTGTAAAGTTGAACTTGGCCACTCCTACCCAGAAAGTAGGCCTTTTAGGATTCCCCTGCGGCTTGGATGATGGCATGTTAGTGGCAGGAAGTGAGGGAGGATCAGAACAAATATCAGATTTCTTATAAAATGAGTTCTTCATTACCGTGGTGTAATTAAGCAAATTATTCATATTTGTGAATACTTTTTTTTTTTTTTAGTTCTTGTGTATCCTTTTTCCTTGTGGAGGATAAAAAATTCTTTGACTTCTACTGATCTGTCTGGCAGTACTACCCTATACAGGAACATGTTAGCAAATTCTTCAGTTTTAGTCTTGGTACATGCTTTAATTTTGTTATTCTTTACAGAGCTGTTCTGTATTCTGATTTACCATTCTTTTTTGAACTCGTAGAGTAGATACATTAATCATATTTTCCACAACAGATGATGTCAAAATTATCAGTACATATGTTACCTTCCTTTCTTTTGTATTATGTTGTGCCAAGTAATTGAATTTTCAGCAGACTTCTATCACCTTTGCTTGTTCCTATGATTACCAGTGCAAAAAAAATATTTTAATGTGTCTACTTAAGAGTGAGCTAGCCTATGTAAAGTTATACTCACTTCATTATTGTCAGTATTTTAAATAAAGCAAGAATCACAACATCTGTCACATATTTCAATACACAGTACCCTAGGGGTATGTAGCTGTCTTATAATACAATAATGAAAAGGAAAAATGCAGTTTCCCTGTCCTCCCTCCCTTCTCTAAGCAAAGTTTTCACACTCACTCACCTTATATTCACATGTTCAGAAGCAGAACTACAAGCACCTCACTATTGCACTGTAATGCCCCTATGCTCACACTGATTCACATGAATATAACATATAGTTTGTAGAGGTCACATATTAAGGAAGTCCTAGGGAAATGAAAGTGCAACAGAGAGAAAGAATGGAACTTTCTGCACAGCCTTCATCCAAGCTAGCAATGGACCACTAGACCTACAGACTGAATGCATTAACAAAATGATTGATGTCAAAGGAGTAATAATACTGATATATTTTTAAATCCATGCTGTTGTAATTGTAAAAGTGCACCTTCCCTGTCCTCTCCATCCTTACCTGTTGAAGATATAAAACTACAATATTTTTGTCAACTACATATAGTATATATACATATATCTATATATACTTAAGCAATATAGGGACAGTGTTGTCATGTGTTTATGCCAGATTATTATTTCAATATTACTTAATTTTATTTTAAGGTTATAGTAGATAACTACTGAGAACAGTTTTATTATTATTTGGCTGTGACTTACAGTGCTCCCTCCCCAGAAGAATAAAGAAAACTGAATAAGCATACTAGGTAACCGAGTTTTTTCAAGCTTAGTGGTGTGTGTCAATTTAGGTTTCTTTCATTGCTGTTGATCCTTGAGCTTTGTTTAGTCTGATGTTAAGTGCAACAGGGTGAAGGATTGATGGAGTGGCAGTGACAGTGGAAAAATTATAATTGAAAAAAAGTTATTGGCAAACAAGACAATCAAGAGTAGAAATGCGTGGACAAAATGAACAAAGTTACAGGGGGGGGGAGGGGTGTAAGTTACTGGCCCCTGCAGTGAGATTTAATAAGTAAGCTTCATGTATTCAGTGCTTCCCAATCTCTCTTAATGCTTGATCCTCTCTTCACTCAGAGATTGGTAATATCACCTTTATTATGAGCAAGTTAGGTTTTACTGTTGCTTGTTTACTTTGAGGGTACTATATGAGGCTTCAAGAATTTTACCTTGTTATAGTCAGTGTTAGACTTAATGGTACTTGGATGGCCCTGTATATGAAGTTTCCTGTGATGATTTAGATGATTTTATGCTTGCTGTACAGACGCTGTTTTATTTGAAAGTTATTAATGACAATTATGCAGACTTATTTTTTATGCAATAAGTACATTGTACATTTCTGTTGAATTAACCCAGTATTCCTAAACTTCTCTAGATTTATATGTATGTACACATGATCAGAAAAGTATCACACAAGAGGGGTCCAATAATAATAATAATAATAATCTGCTCTTTTGTTTCTTAAAGTGCCAGTCCCTCCAGGTATCAGAAATAATGAGTATAACATGATGTCACAAGATGAATATGTTACCATCTGAATGTGCTTATGATAACCAGCACTGACTAGGAAATGTCACAAGAAAGAGACATGTGGCATCCTAATGAAAGCAGGAATATTAATTTGGAGTTGAATCATCGGGCCATCATCTCGTGTGTCAGATTGTGCCAAATGTGCACCAATACTTTTTTGATCTAGTGTACGATATGTATGCATATGTAAACCTTCTTACATACATACACACACAGAAACAGACAAGCAAACTGTACTAGTCATGATCAGACCATGTCATTTGTGAAGGGGGTCACACTTTTCCTTGTCACTACAAAACAGCATGTTACTGGAGAGATCACTGTATGTTCAGTGACCCCCTCTCTCCATGTTAAATGTTCTGAGACACACAGATTGGAGCAACATGGTGACTAAAACTGTGACCCCAAACTGAGTTGCACAGTTGTACATTAAGTTATGTGGCCTGTGCCTGGTGGAAAATCACCTAAGAGATTTGGCATGTGGTGACATTATGGCACGCAAACCTCCACTTATAAACAGACGTAAAACAGAAAAACATAAAACTTTGACATTTGAAAGGCAATGAGCAACAACAGTGATATTAAGAGGTTTCCTGCCACCTCCGCGGCCTGGTGGAGGTCCACAGGAATTGATAGCAAGCTCCCACCTCAACTCCTCAGCCTTGGATTTCCCCCTCAGCGCCATCAAAGTCATCTGTCAAGATAAGTGCTGCAGCTTGTTGCTGTATGACTTTCTAATATCACTGGGATGTCTACTTTACTGTCGAGTAGTACAGTACGTCTTTAGAATGCATATCATTAAGCAAGCTTGGCCTACTGTATAAGAGGGGGTTAGACTTGAGTTTAGCACAAGCACATGAGTGTGTACAGAACGGGTTTCAGCAGCCTGAGATGGTTTTTGAATAATATGGTACCCTTTGTTAAGATATAATTGTGTAACTCATGGAGGGCACTATGTATGTGTGTGTGTGTGTAATATATATATATATATATATATATATATATATATATATATATATATATATAAGGGTTAATTTCATGCTGATGGATATTTTTTAGTGAATATATACAGCGGGACCTTTTTATAAATGCTCAGATTTACTGTATTAAAATATAGCACTGTTTCTTCTGATTAAACAGAGAGAAATGTGTAGCTGCTAATTAGGAGGATAGAACATTGCAAATAAGTAACATAGATTCATTAAAACATCAGTATTTGTTGCAGTGGTTACTGTACATTTTTCATTAGATCCAACAAGCATCTTGAAGAAACTTTCTTACCATGCAGCTAAAGATTTGCTATATATTTGCACGACTCGCTTAATACTAATAATACTCTATAAGTATACATCAGCTTGAAATTGCGTAAATGGAAAAAACAGTGTTATCTTTAGTTGTTCTTACTCTACCCTGGTCTGTCTGGCTGAGCTGACCCATTGACCACAAGCAAGCAGCTGTCTTCCTCTGGAAGACAACCCTGCCACGGTCAGAATAGGATCCTTCCATATGGCAAGGTGCAGGGAAAATGGAGGAGGCATAGCCCTCAAGAGCTGTGTATGTTTGACATGTATGAGCAGTAGTCTCAGCCTGGACTTAGCTTGGTAAATGTGATGAGTTCCCCACTTGGGATTGTTGTGTAAGACCAGCTACCAGTCCTCGGCCCCACATTACTCCCGTAGTAGTACAACACCTCCTGGGATAATGGTAACCATCCACCTACAACTTTTTTTGGTGGGCTAATTGGTACTTCACCTTGTCCAAGGGTGACCTGGGACCATGCAGGACAGGGGCATCCATCTTCCCTGAGCCAAGTGTATGTTCTGTTCTCACACCCCAGTTGTCATTAGTAAAATTAATATGTTGGATGGATGAAAGGATATGTAGTTTATTTGAACTATGTTGCTGAATGTACAGTATACTTTCTGAAAGTTACAGGTTTAAGGTTTAAGGATGGTGATGTGATATGAATGAGTATGAGACTGCAAGAGGAATAAATGAAATTGTGTTGGTGCCCACATTAACATACAAGGGTGAGACTTTGGTATGGCATGTTTCCAAAAGGTCTAGAGTAAGAGTGGTGGAAATGGGACTGTTAAGGAATGTGCGGAGTATATAGAGAGGGTAGGATAAAAACAATGTGATTTGGAAAAAGTATGATGTAGGTAAGAAAGCCTGTTGATAGGGTAGATGGTATGGTTATATGGAGAAACTGAATGTAGGTAGGTTCGTGAAAATTATACTCTATATGGGAGTGAGTTTGAAGGTAGATGGAAATGGTAAATGGGTGTGTGAGGAAGCAAGGTATGGAAGTTGACAATGCTAGGGAATTGGCTTTACAACCCCCCCCCCCCCTGTCTGACAGGTGTTATGTGAAGTACATCATTAAGGAAAATTTTTAAAAATATGTGCAGATAGGTAGCTCTGTGAGGTGGTCCCAGGATTGTGGAGGCATGAATGATGTGTGAATCATGTCACTGAACATGTTATTCATAGCTCTCCCTGTTTCATACTTCGTTTCTGGATCCTACTTCACCCCATCTTTAGGTGGATTAAAAGAGGTTGGGATGATGATTATGTTGTATCTTACTATTATTAGCAGCTGCACTGCTGAGATCCTAAAGCAAGATATTGAAATTGAGATATACCCACACAAGAATATTAACATCAAAATAATGTAACTGTACATTCAAAATTCTATAAAATAAGAGCCCGCTGTGTCTGATTTACTTATACTCTGTCTGCCATCCAATACTCACTAGGTAGCCAGTCTAGTAACCCAAAGTAATTTACTCTGTCCTGTCAGTAGTCATAGAATGTGGATCCAAGTCAAGTGCTGGTTGTATATCACTGAAAGAAAAGACAGAGACATTGTGTAATTCTGCAATGCAGTTAGAATATATTTAAGTTTGATATAAAGTACAGTACTTGGGTTGATGGGCTGAGAGTTGTTTATTGTACATATTTTGCAGTAGTGGTGAATATAATTACCGTCAAAGACTTGAGTACAGTATGGAGTCATAATGAATGCCTCAGATAATCTCGTTCCTGCCCATTGACATCAGTTATTAATACATATCAGCTTTTATTTTACCTCATGTCATGGGCTGTAATTTAGCATGTCATTTTTTTTATTATTATTATTATTATGACTGCCGTATACTGTACTGTTTACAATCTTTATTCATTCAGACTGATGTTAATGGCATCTCATATAGTTTTATCTGACAGAATATTTTATGTACAAGAGTATGCAGTTCTATACAGCCAAATGAAACGTAGTTGGTGTATGCTCCTGAAGGTAACAGTTTTTCTAGAATTTGTCAGAGCTATCATGAGGAGGTTTTAATAATGCATTAAGAATATCTGACAAGTATTGTACTGTAGTGGATATTGTATTTTCACTTTTATTAAGGAGATTTCAAAGAGACATTAGTACGGTATCATAAAATGGGAGTGTTTTAATTGATTGCATAATTTTCAAACTGCTATCCCACTGGAATTTAACGTGAAAGAAATTACTGTAAAGTTTTGCTGTATAAATGATGCATGGGTGTGATCTCAAAATTATTGTCTGTTGAAGATATATTTTAGTGTAGAAATAATGTATATACATATAGGAACAGTAATGAGAGAGAAAAAGTCTTATTTAAGTTGATTCTCATGTAAAATATGAAATGACCATCGTCTTTGATGATGAGTTATGCAGAGAATGGAAATTGGATCATTTAATTTTCTCCAGTTGCAGGTTGACCATTCATTAAGTGATGATCTTGACTATTTTTTATTTGAATATTTTTTATGTATTATTAATGTGAAGATCACACAGTAGCTAAGTGTTGAAACTGTGTTATATGATGAGCAGCTGTGTGAAGTGAACAGTGACTCATGTTTAGTTGCATATGCAGATACAGTATGTGAGGGATGCTGTTACCTGGTGATTAGAGTTTCCTTCCAGGCATTGTAAGCAAGTATACTTCTCAAAATTTTAAATCATAAAGTTCTAAGCTTTAAAAAATTGTAATAATTTGCATAAAGAACACAACTTTTAGTATTTTGTAAATATACATTAATGTGCATATTGTATTAATGTTCTCCACATTCTTGAGTTATTGTTCTTATATGTTAATTTTATTTTCTCATCTTGTGTTAGTACAGACATTCCATTTTTTTTTTTCTCATGTTCGTGTCATACTCATGCATAGTGTGACCAGCAGTATCTTCCATTTGAGTGGTGTTAAAATGGATTGCTTTGATTTGTATTGCCTACTTCATCCAAAGAATTCTGGTGCATTTAATTTCGTAATGAACATGATGCATTTATAGGATTTGTTCGTATAGCAATATCCCATTCTGCGAGCTTATGGTATCCATTAAAATGCAAGGTATTTCTGAGATGGTTGAAATGCAAGCGATAGGGTTGTATCTTGCTGCCAGGGTTGAAATGTGAGCGATAGGGTTGTATCTTGCTGCCTATATATATTCTTTGTAAACATTAATTCACTTCTGCTTATGCTTGGCTTTTGCACTTCCGTTCCACATGTTGACTTGGCAAAGTATGAAGTGTAGCACAAGCAGCAAATATAAGATTTTTAAAAAATTATAGTGCCATAGGTAATAATGGTAGATATAGTATTAGGAAAAAAGTATTGAAAGTACGTCAGGTTGACTCTGAATGTTATGGTCTTCGGTCCTTGTATTTTTCTATTGAATTTAACCAGGTCTGCCCCTAATACCTTACATGTTGCTCAGTAGGGGATGGACAGAGAATTCCATTTGTTGATAGTTTTCCTTGCACAGCTCTCATGATGAATTCTTAAACAGGGTATCTGAGGACTTGATGCACTAATTTTAAGAAGTGATTCATGTGGTAATTCCCAGACAAATGTTCTCTGAAATTGTCAAATTTGCAGTGGTTATTGAGTACAGGGTACTTACATCTGAACAGGAGACACCATCCATTTCCACCCTGCCAACCTCAGTACTCAGCTGTTATTTTTTTTCGTCTTTTTCCAGTTTATTGTGTATAATATTTGGAAAGTGTTTTTTAGGTATTTCTCAGTAAAAATAAGATTCTGAAGAGTGTGCAGGTTGGCAATGGCATTGGAAGTGGATGATGTCTCCCATCTGCATTGTTCAAATTAAATACCTTTGTCTCCATAACTGTTGCAAATCAGACAGATTCATTGAACATTTGTGTATTAAAATGACCTCAAGAGTCATCTTCTGAAGGTAATACATCACATGTCCTGGGACACCCAGTGTAATTTAAGTGTACTACTGTATTCTCCCCGTCTCTCTAGTTTTAAGTTTTAGTGTGGAAGGTTTTTGTACCAAAGATTTAAAAATGACAGCAGTTGGATATATGAGCTGTTGTCATTTTTTTTTTTTTTTAATCAGTTTCTTAAGGGTTGATGATTTAAGTACATTGAATTTACTTTGGTTTATAATGGGGAAAAAAAAAAAAAATAATAATCTCAGTGGATGAGGGTAAACAACAGCTGATCATTGTTAAAATTATGTTTTGTTTTGGAAATGTGACAAGGGAACAATCTTTAGTGAACTTAAGCATTGTCTTGTGTGACTAAGTTGTCCATGTAAGCTATCCTTAGCCTGTGCTAATTATGCTAATTTATGTAACAGCACACAGTGATACTGATATGCATGCAACCATTTGATGTATATATTACATGCCATATTTATGATCCAAGGTACTGTGTACCTATTAAATCATCATTAACAGTGTGTATATAAATGTAATGTATTTTATGTTCCTTCTTTAAGTGAAGCTTATTAAACACTGCAGATTGTGAGAGGTTGATTGTGAAGTGCCATTCATAAGGTGTAATATAGCATGGCTGACTCCACACATATTAACCCTTTCCCAACTACTATACAGTACTTGTGCATCACTTAATTTCCTGCCCAAGAATCATTCATCTAACATGCTGTAAGAATATTTTCTTGTGTGCTGGACACCTTTCACAATACTACTGTATAAGGAAAAAATGAGGTTCTGCTTATTACCTGTTTATTAGTTATTGTATTTATTCCAGTCAGAACTGAAGGCAGCATGTAAATCACAAATAAAGTACATGCACAGTATACAGTTCATGTTACATACCACACTTATCAGTTCAACTTTATTAGGAAAATAATTAAGGTACAGTTTCTCTTTTGATCTAGAAGGCTAGCACAGTACTATCACAGTAAATTACTATTTTTAACAGTGAGCAGTATCTTAAATGTACACTCTGAGCGAAATACATTCTCTACAAGGCACCTTTAAATTCCAAATTTTAAAACAGTTGAGAAATTTGGCATGGACAACATATTTTTACTTTGTTAAACTCTTCTCTTCACCTTGCCACAGCAAGACACTGTTTACTGCATGGGATGGCTGTGCAGGGGCAATTGGTTGCCTGTGGTTGATGGGTCTTCTTGGACAGACTGGATTAGCTACTCAACAACAACCTTGTTATGCTAACTGCAGATAACCTTCTGTCTGAGAACATTTCTCACTCATTAACGATAAATTTGCCTTTATTCTGTACAAAATGTAATGTACAAGTAAATCCATGGGTTGAATTGATTATTGGAGACTGTTTCTCACCCTCACAGTGCCAGAGGAAATTTCTCTTAGACAATAAAATTGTTCGACATTAGCAACTTCAAAATGCAAAGTACATCCTCAGACTGATGGTGATATAGCCTGCAGTGTATGTTATATATTGGATTTGCTTCCCGGGAAAGCACAGTATACAAAATTCAGGTCAGTTGGTAAATGCTACACACCTGAAGAGACAAAAGGTAACAGAGGAACAGAAATGGGTGAGGGGAAAAAAGAAATGTGAATAAACAGTATCAAGTTCAACATGATGAGATATAATACATCCACTTGGAAGAAGGTAAACAGCATATGTCCGCTTAAAGGAAAAGGGTAAACAGTGTATACCAAGTTTCCAACAAAACCCTTGCAACCTGAGATTTTCTACACCAAAAGGAATTAAGTCAATATTACTACACCAAATCATCAAATTTAGACTTGACTAATGTTTACATTCCCCTCCCCCCAGGTAAAATATGGCTCTAACAGTTTCTTCACACAGGTAGGAATACATGCTTGGTATGCATTCACAGGTAGAGAAGCAGCCTTTGAAAAGTGTCAGGGTATAAAGCAACTGCTGGTCACATGAATATTATTATTTTAGCCTTTGTTAACCCGTTAACTGCTGTATACAGCCTGGGCTGTTCCCAGTGTGACAGCTCAATACAGCCCTCGTTGTGCAGGTGAATTTCGAATATAGTGCCATGGTGACCATGGCCGACCCATGCAAGCATGTTCGAGCCTTCAAAACCGAAACTGAAAAAGGAAACGAAAACCTTACATTCCAACTGGGAATCAGACACTTCGATGTTCGTCCATGGCTTAACCAAGGTAAATATTGAGCTAATATTTCGTTACTATATACTTTGGCATGTGTTCTCTCAATTCCTAAGACAAAATTTGGTCTTTGGGAACTTTAATTTTTACCCCTATGTCCTTGCACCACGGACACCTCCAAAAAACTGCCATGCGCAGTTAACGGGTTAATGGTCTTGGATATTCTGTAGAGTTTTAAGGTACTAAAATAATCCAGTACATTGTGATCTCCATCATACAACAGTTAACCCATTTCTGCACTGCCTCAAGTTTTGGCTGGTCTGAAGGAAGCCTGACTGGTGGCTGAGCCACCTTTTTACTTCAAGATCATTTTTCCTAGGTTGTGATGCAGTCCTGTATGCATCAAAATGCAATTTCAGGAGGTAATTTTCATGGCTTGAAATCATGTCCATACCAGGTATGCCAATTTAAGAGGTGCTTTTTATGATGCAGTTCATGTAAGTGTTCATCTTTGCCAGATCATTTGTGACGCACATCATCAGTGCACGATGGTGTTGTCACGTGAGCTTAACCCCTACGCTCCGGTTGATGTGTATAGCCGTCACGATTTTGGGCATGTGGCAATGCTGGTTGACGTGTACTGTATAGCCACAAATTCCTGTCACCCTCTGAACTTAAACTTATCCTCACTCATTGACGGGACCACTTGGAGACATGGGGATACTTTCATTTGAAAGAGGAAGAGTTGTCAGTCTTATGTATCTTTAATTTTTTTCTCTAGCTTTTACAGTTTGGCAGATATTAGGGTTTGAAGTAAGGGTATTTTTTCCAAATCACGGAAATCCCTCGTAGGGAGGAGCATGTGACATCGGAAAACCCCTGGCGTGTAGGGGTTAAATGGCATTTCACTTACGTTATAGTATCACTTGTTGGACATACAAATGCAAACACGCACCTTTCTCAGGACAATACAGTACAGTAAACCTTCACTATAACTGTAAAATTGGGGGAAGGCCAGGTTTGTTAAAGCTGATTATTTATTAGCTATATCCGAGGGTTCCCCTGAGGTGGGAGGGATTGCAAATACATTTGAAAATGAGTAAACAGCGTACAGCATGCTAGTGCTATAATTGTAAACTATACAAATTTAACACTAACTTGGCCCATAATTTTGCCCTTTATCAGCTTATTTCACATTCTTGTCACAGCATTTTTTCATGACTAGTACAATACAGTATTACTATAGTCTCATTATAACTCAGCAATTGCAACAGAGATAGGGCAATTTCAAGCCAGGTTGGAGTAATAACGGTAGGAAACATGTATTGCAACCCACTGTACCCCATGTAACAGACACTGTTTGTTTTAGCCAACGAAAATTTGGTGGACCTGGTGGTATCCATTCATCGAATATATACCTGTTTTATTGGGGTTCATTACAGTAAGGGTTTACTGTGTATAGATTCTAAATTTAGGTAGACTTCCTCGACCATAGATAGACTATTGTAACTTAGGCAGACCTGTCATCACTTTTTAAAAACTGTTAAATCTACAAAATTTATTGCAGTCAAGATACACGCCTCTTGGAACTGTGTTGGTCCTCCTGGGCATAGTAACTGTGCTGGTAATTCTTCTCATATATTAGCTTAGCCCAAATGCCATGACACATCCTGATCAACCTGGGGTCTTGTAGATCAGATGGCAGCGAGTCCACCCATCGGTATTCACGGCGGATGATACTCTTAGCCATCTGCCACGAAGAAAAAGGGCAAGTGAAAAAGAAAATTATTTTAGAACAGTACCTCAATTTCTCATGGCAATAATCTAGGTCAGATCCAGGAAAAAAAAAAAAGAAAAAAAAAATGTAGAGGCTACTGTATTAAGAGAATACTCAATGAACCATTCATCATTCAGCCTTCTAACTGGTTCCATTCAACCGTCACAGACATAAAGCTATAATGAAAATAAAAATTAACAATACATGTAATATAATTTAGTTCTAATGACCAATATTTAACCATAACAATATCAGTTTAAGCCTTAAAAACATTAATGACAACATCCAACAGGGCAGCACAGTAGAGAAGTACCAAATTATTTTAAATGTTACTGTGTGCAAACTTACTCTGAATCTATGCTTTTGTATGAGGGCTATAGCTGCATACAGTCGACATCTGGACACGGCCATGGGGTCGCCAAGGCGCACTGCAATCTCCAACTGTTGTACGGAGATTTTGCCTGCCCTCTCAGCAAACTTGGCATCATAGTCACCCAATGCAGAGCAAGCACCTCCAAGTGTAGAAAGCCATGACATGGAGGTGTCCAGATGCTGCCTTTCCTGAGCACATCGGTTCATACGTAAGCACCATCGATCATCAATTATGTAAGGTACTGTATCCTTTAGCTTCCATAAAATCATTAACCGTTCTCTTGTGCCATTAGGTGAGTTATCCACATATTTAGTTTTCCATCTTTGTAACAAATACTGCAGTACCATTTGTCTGTACGCATGAGAAATCTGTAGCTCCCTCAGAAACACAGCAAAATAGAGTCCTTCAGTTTCATAATGTAAAGATAATGCTTTTCCACAACATTTATTTACAACTAGATCATTCTTTCCTTTAAGCGCTGAATTTACACTTGTCCAGTTAGTAATATTCACTGAATAGAAGCTGGTACATATTTGTGACTTTAGTATTTTATCAGATTCATATTCTTGATTTGTAGATTCACTGCCAACATAGTCTTTTTCTTGGCAGTTGGCAAAACATATACCACACATCTGTGTAGATGACTCGGAAGAATTACTATTATGATGATGGTTCTGAACAGGGAAGTGAGAGGTAGTGAGCATACCAGCTTGTGTGAGTACTACCATGTCCCACCAATCACCTCCTGCAGCCACCAACACTTGTACCTCCACTGCCATTATATTGGTAGTACCTGAAGCAAAATTTATATAAACATCATAAATGGTTGCAAGAGGATGATGAAAAAGGTTGTGGCAAAACCTTGTACCAAACTTCCTAATATGATCCTGTACTTAGCATGCAGTATTTCTATATCATCCGAACTAAATAAGTATTTTACGTTTATGGGGTAGATGAAAATAAGAAATATTTAGACTACCATGAAAAATCCAGTATTTCATATTACATAAGTGTATTAACTCTTAAAAAACTTTCCGAGCTTTTATCTTGGAGTACAGTTATGTGGCTGGCCCATCAGCTGGGGTCTATCCCAAAGTGCATGAAATTTTCTGCACCATTTTGTCATTCTCATTCCCAATTTTATTTTTAGTGCATCATCCTGATTCTGGTAACCTCATGCTGGGACCTGTCAACTCATCTGGCTGCCCTCTTCAGTTGGATTTGGTACAGTAACTGTAATGTTAGATAAGCATTTGCTGGCATCCCCATGGGCTGAGTGTTCTCTAGCACAATGGTACCTCTGTGCTACACCACCATCACATTGCAAAGTGCTTCTGAGCTGTCCTCTTGTGATTCAACATAGCAAATGGCAAGCTGTCCTTTCCACACTATTTTGCAAAATATGACTTATGAACAGTTGAAAAACTGAAAATTTCATACATGGAACAGGACAAATTATGACCATGAAGAGTGTAAGAAATATAAGGGATTAGTTTTGTGAGGTAATAACCCAGAACACTGGATGGGTTAGCTTAGGTTTGCTATAATGTTATTCTAGTTTGGGTTCGGTTCTGTATTATTCTGAACAATGATCAGGCAGTACTCCTTTGTGGTACCTGTGTACCACACAATGAAATGTCCGTGGCATGCCACAGAAACTGAGCATGGTACATTCATTCATTCATTGCCAGACGCCATGTATCCCAGACAGGGTGGCCAAGGGCTTAGAGTTAATTGTTTTTACAGGGAGGGGCACTAATCCTCCACCAACCCCACTTGACGTAGGGATGCCAACAGCATCTGGTGTTCCCAGGCGGTCACTCATCCAAGCACTAACCAGACCCAACGTTGCTTAACTTCGCTGATCGAACGGGAATGCTTACCACTATTCAATTAACTCATTAACTGCTCATGGCGGTTTTTTGGAGGTCTCCGTGGTGTGCAGACACATGGGTAAAAATGAAATTTCCCAAAGGCCAAATTTTGTCTTAGGAATTGAGAGAACACATGTCAAAGTATATAGTAACGAAATATTAGCTCAATATTTACCTTGGTAAAGCCATGGATGAACATTGAAGTGTCTGATTCCCTATTGGAATGTACCGGTGTGGTTTTCATTTTCTTTTTCGGTTTTGAAGCCTTAAACATGCTTGCATGGGTCAGCCTTGGTCACCACAGCACTAGCTTATATTCAAAATTCACTTGAGCAGCCAGGGCCCTTTTGACCAGTCACACTCGGAACAGCCCAAGCTGTATAGAGCAGTTAAAGGGTTAATGTGTTAGATTGGACTTCGAGTGCAGTATACCACACTAATCAACGGAAGTGTTGGAAGCGACCTGGAGTGCAGTATTGCACCTACATGATATCCTTGTATTGGCATCAGCATCGACGCCTTTAAATCAAGATATGATAAGCATGTGGGTATAACACATAGGTTGGCTGGTACAGCTAATTGAGGTGGGGTCTACACAAGATCTCTTCTTATTCCCCTACTAACCATGACTAGGTAAGCCATGATATGAAGGGGTTAACCTAATCCATCCAAAGTAAAAGTGAAAAGGTTCTACAATTAAGTCAAAATTATTCATATCCACAACTCTTTTGAGCTATTACTTTACAATTTGTAAAGAAAAATTAGGAAATGAACACTACAGAATTGCATAGGACATAACGCTATCTACATTTAAACCAACTGAACAAAACAGCACCCTCATACTGCTGCCTTGTATAACTTTACCAGTAAATTAGAAGACCCCACTAACCTATAGGTAGGTATTCACTGGGGTTTTCCAAGTTTCCAAATTCCAAACTAAATGTTACTACAATTTTAACAAATGATAATAGTCTACGCTGTTACAAAATAATGTTATGATGTCTTAAATGACTTTCACTCCACAATTCCATGTCTATATATCCAATGAAAGCACTAAAATTACTTGATAATTATTGAGGAATGAGGAATAGTATTACAGCCACACAAGCATCTAAAAAGGAAGTATCCAAGCTGGTTTTGCTTTCAGGCCAGCTGTGTGAACTCGTCTTGGTCTTGATATCACCACACTCCCGGGAAGAAAAAAATATAAATATATAAACTTAATTAAACGGTAAACTGATTCCTCTTACCTCTTTCCAGAAATAATACTTGCACAACAACGACAATTCCCCGTCAGACAATTCCCCATCACAGCAATTCGCATCCTTCCGTCATTCTATAAATTTAACAAATGTTAATGAATACCGTAATCATTAATTTTCGTAGGATACTATCAATGTATAGGTGCACTCAATAGCGTTAAAAAGATCATATAACTGTCTCTCCAAGGCAAGGATCTCCCCTGAGCTACATGGCTCTTTGGTCCTAGCCCGAGGAATTCTCTCTCTCTCTCTTTACGTGTGTCTAGGTTCAGGACGATGCTGTGTGCTGTGTGCTGTGTGTGATATGAAAATGAGTGTGTGTGAAATATTTACTTTCTGGGGGTGCGATCGAAGCAGACAAATAAGAGGGTCCAACTACGCAGATCAACATATCGTAACCGGCTTAACTCCGAAAGGATGAAGTGGAAACAGTTCTCAGTCTGCTAAGCCCTATATTGTAAAACAAATTCCAACATTGCTTTGGAAAATGTGCGTATTCACACAACTTACGGAGTAACTAAAATTCCCATGTATAACGGAGGAGGGATTACACAAGAGATTCCGATCCTTTCTTTGATTCAAGTGTGATCATCTTTTCAGTGGAGGTATAGATACTTAAAATAAACAGTAAGAACGGCCTGTGATATGATGCTGGTGAATTTCACGTGGACACACACTGGATGGTTGTGTTTTCGTATTGTGGACGAAGTAGACGCCATTTCATTAAGGTAGGTCATGTATTATGATTATGTGACTCAGAGAATGGCTGAAAGTAAGCTGTATCCCCCAATCCCGAGTCTGCTGGGGTCCCCTTAAGCCGGCATCAGTATATTTAAGATTGGTAGTACGAGATGAATGCATTTGTTTGGGCGTACTACATCAAAGAAATCATGCTCTGGTAAGATGAGTAAAATTAGGTATTGGATAAATGCAGTTTAAGAAATGAAGATACCTATTGAGGGCCAAAGGCTGGTGGGAACTAGGAATACTAGGCTATACAATACCCATATTCTCTTAGCCTTTTACAAAGACTTAATTCCGTTTTTACTCTTTGGCAGGATGTTCTGAATAAGTGCCAATTCAAAAGCTACACCTCAACGAACCAGTGCTGACCTTACACGGAGACCTCTGGCAGATACTCAAAACCATTCACCTAGCTGGGCCGTGCAATGTAGTGAAGGATTTTATCACCACCTCCTTATGGCATGGCAGTGCCTGTGCATTTCTTGTTGTGGAGATGGGTAAGGAGTTTCTTTTTCTGCTCATGTTATTTTTCTGCAGTAGTGCTATCACCCTCCATAACTTCATGACCCCCATGATGGTAGAATTTTAATTCCCCAGAGAATAAATTTTTACTTTTAGGCAGACACAATTTTGTGGATAAAAAAAGTTTTTTTTGATTATTTTTTGGTGGTTCATTTGATTTTGACTGATTTCTCTTGGAACTGGCCCGTTTTCCTGTTTTTCATGCTTCTTCCATCCCTCTGTTGAAAGTGGGAACCCAAACAGAGAAAAGAAGTACTTTCACTGGAAAATGACTTTTAATATCACATGATTTGCTTAACAGATCAGAATATCCATGTTTTATCCAAACTAGCCACATCTGACAACCCAACTGGGTGCCTTTGTTCCTCAGACCCCCTAGAGCATTAATTTAACCTCATGTAACACAATCAGACTGCATGGAATAAAAATGAGGCAAATCTATCTATCTATCTATAGCCCGACGCCCTAATCCCGCAAAGGGTGGCCGCAGACAAAACGCCTCCAAGTCACTCTGTCACCCACCATTTGACTCCCCTCCCCCCAACTCACCCCCCCCTCCCTCATATACCTCTCAACTCCATCCCTCCACCTCATCCTCGGTCTACCCCTCCCTCTCCCTCCCTCCACCTCACCTACATACACCCTCTTAGTCAGTCTTTCATTCTCCATCCTCTCCACATGTCCAAACCACCTCAGTGTATTTCTCCTAATCTTTTCAACCACATCCACATCTACCCCACAACATTCCTTCACTTCTTCATTCGTCAACCTGTCCCTCCACGTCACTCCACATGCTCCTCTCAAGTAACTCATTTCCACTGCTCTCACTCTTGACTTGTTCCCTTCTTGCAAGGTCCACGCCTCGCTTCCATACGTCAGGGTAGGGATCACAATACCATCATGCAGTGACTTCTTAACTTCCATACTCACCTCCCTATTTCTCATCACTGCTTTCAGTGTACCAACAACCTTCCTTCCCTGCTGTACCCTTTCATTTACTTCATCCCCCAAAGTTCCATCCTTACTCATCACACTACCCAAGTACTTGAATGCACTCACATTCTCCATATCCTCACCATCCAACCTCACTGCACACTCTGTGACTTCATTCCTCTCAAACACCATAACTTTACTTTTGTTTACATTAACTTTCAGCTTCCTCCTCCTACACACTGTCCCAAATTCATTCACCAAACCTTGCAACTCCCATTCATCTTCACTCAACAATACTGTATCATCAGCAAACAGCAACACCGGAAGCTTCCAAATCTCACCCTCATTCATTAGGGCCACCCCCACATCCACTGCCCTACCTTGAACCTCCTTTACAACCCCATCCATATATATATTAAACAGCCATGGAGACATTACACACCCCTGTTTCAGTCCCACATTGAGATCAAAGAACTCACTCAGCTCACCATCCACTCGCACCGTAGCCCTAGCTCCCTCATACATACTCTTCACAGCACTCAACAATTTCCCCTCCACTCCATATATTCTTAATACCTTCCACATACCTTGCCTATCTATTCTGTCATAAGCTTTCTCCAAGTCCATGAAGGCAGCATACACTTTCCTTCCCTTCTCTAGATACTTCTCCACTAAACATCTTAGAACAAATATCTGGTCTACACACCCTTTTCCCTTCCTAAATCCCCCTTGTTCTTCTCCAACTAGCTCCTCTGTCATATGCCTAACCCTATCAATGAGTATTCTACCATATATTTTACCAGTCACACTAAGAAGGCAAATACCCCTATGGTTACCACATACTTCTCTCTCCCCTTTTCCTTTGTACAGAGGAACAATTATACCTGATTTCCAGTCCTCTGGAACCCTTCCCTCTTCCCAAGCCAATCTACACAACTTCCATATCCACTCCACAACAATCTCACCCCCATACCTAAGCATTTCACCACACACTCCATCAATTCCTGGGGCCTTTCCCAACTTAATCTTCTTCATCGCTTCCACTACTTCCGACCTACTGATCTCTTCCTTCCTCCTCTCATCTCTTCTTCTCCCAGCCATTCCCCAACCACTTATACTCACACTGCTTTCACTCTCTACATTCAACAAATCCTCAAAGTGCTCCTTCCATCTCCTCACTTTCTCTCTCTTCTCCACCAACAATCTATTATTCCTATCTTTCACTCCCCTACTATTTCCCCTTTCACACTGCCTTACTTTCTTTACCTCCTTCCAAAACAATTTCTTACTCTCCCTCCATTTCACACTCAGATTCCTCCCAAACTCTTCATCCACTTTCTTCTTATGAGGCAAAGAAGTTGGTAATTTTAAGCATTACTGTGATCTAACTTCATCAGACTAAGGAAATGGTAAAGGGAAAGGTTGCTGTTGATGAGATGAACCTGTTGAAAACATTATTAGATGAGATGAACCTGTTGAAAACATTATTATACCCTGTGTTAGTGGTAGGTGGTGGCGACCGTCATCCACTCTCTTGATGTAGTGCTGCCTACTTCTTCCTTAGCCTTTATCATTCTTTTTCTGTGCCTGCCCTCCTCTCTTCCTATTTCTCCCATCTTTCCTGTCACTTCTTATTACTTTTCTTTCCTTTACAGGTGGCTTTACAGTGAGTGACAAGCCAGATGGTTTCCTGTAAGCCAAGAAACCATTTACAGTGCTGGGTGGTAACCATATAACCAAACCATACGTGCTCCCTACGTGTCAACAAGTGGGTTGGTGGAGGGTTAGTGCCCCTCCCCGTAAAACAAATAACTAAAAGTTAAATTGCCACCCCTTATGGTATTATGGTGTCTGGCAATAGATAGATAGTTTACCAGTGAGTATAAGAAATACAGCACATACTCATTATATGATCACCATAGTGTACAGTCATTTGCTTATGATGTCAGTAAGAATTTAACTTTTACCAGCATCTTATCTTTTCCTTGCTTATACACATAATTACAACACAAAATTCATTCAGTGATTGGTTTTCAAAAATGCATCGCAGTCATAAAATGAGGATGTTCTTGCACCCAACAAAGCATCACAGGATTAGCAAGTGGAATAGCTGGTGAATATCCAATAATGAAAGTAGTAGAACTAAATTAGTTTCAGGAAATGGTGTATATTGATTTTATTTCATTAAAACCAAGAAACAGTGTGCACCAAAACGTGTGCTGAGTGATGTATGGTATTCTTGCCAGCAAACTAGGAGAGTTCACAATCTAACCAGATCTCTCCTAGTAAATAGTACTATTATACAGTATTAAAGTTTTACACTTTATTTATTTATTTATTTATTATTATTATTATTATTATTTTTTTGGTGCTTGCATATGTGAACAGCAACTCTAGATATATACAGTATACCAGTATGGTTACATGGCATGTTTTCCTTAGATTTATCCTTTTCACAGACTGATATCTGAAAGCATCAGCCCGGGAAGGATGGCACCAAGAAGAAGGCTGCAGTCTTGGCTGAACTATGTCAGTCATTTTTGTCGAGAGGCACTGAATGGGGGAAGAGTCGTTGCCTTAACACTTCCATGATGGAGCCTTCATGGATGGAGGGAGAAGGTGAGTGAAGTTTACACCCCACAGCATTTACCCTGAGTGAGTGAATGCAAATTGCAAGGCTTGAGGAATGAAAATGTTGATAATGACTTCTGTATTTCCCTTTTTCTGGATCATAACTACTCCATGCATAATAGTGAGAATAGAACTGAAGATGATGATGATGATACTGATAATGATTTTTGTTGGCAGATAGAGGAGTGGATCCCAAATCTCATCTTGCCATCTTGTTCTGACTTCAAGATTCTCTGGGATTGATGGAACATGCTGACAGCCGATACATCAGAGTGGAAGAAGATAGGAGAAACCTTTATTCCGCAATGGACTAATGTGGGCCGCTGCTGCTGATGATGGATGGAAATTTATCAGCTTACAACCATCTGCATCCATTCATCTTGCTGTGATGTTAAAGGTAAACCAGATTTCATTTTTATTTGCTATGTACTGTAGATGCAAGCTTGGTCAGTCAGCCACACCCCAAGAATTTTTATACTCAAGGTAAGCCACTCTAGCAAAGGCCCATATGGTACGTCAGTTTAGCATCCTAAGGATTTTCAGGCATAAGGTTCTTCACTAGTTTAGCAAAGTCCCATATGATCCCACATGTCTGGTGTTGCTGTATGTGTTAGAATTAAGGCCATTCTTCTTGGTGGCACAGGAGTTTTTGTAGCATCTCTTCTTCAGTGATTTTCTGTTTGCATACTGCTTGATAACATTTTTCATGTAGCTATACTGTTTATATCATCTTAATATTGTATTAGCTTAGTCTGCATCAATATCATCATGGTCATTACCACCCATACTTCTTGTTTTACCCTTGGATGAGATAGGGTGTAGAATCAGAAAAAAAAAATGAAGCAGAAAATAACTATGGTACTGTAAGTTTGTCCCGTTGAATGGGTCAAACTCACAGTTCAGGCCCTTGAGTAATGTCAGTTAACATAGTAGTATGTGCAACCCCAGGCTCATTTGACTGTGAACTTTTATCAGCAGTCTACCATCCTCCATTTGGAGATAAGGAGGAAATTGAGGAATGTTTGTTTAACCAGGCAGAGGAGCCACCTGGTTTTTTCATTGCATAAAAGAGGATATTGAAATGTAATTTAATATAAAAATGACATCATGTTTCCACCAAAAGAATTCCTGTATTGGGGTCGGCCATGGTACAGTTGTCTCAAGGGTCCCCTGTGTTACCTCCTGTCAAGATGTGGCAGCGTCACAGTATTAGTGTAAATACCCATGAATGAAAGGGCATTCGTACTGTAACGACGGACGTGAGTGGTGGGTAGGCATGCCGGACATCGTAATGGCTGGGAATATTATGTAAATAGGGGTTATTGAAATATCACCAAAGGTAATATTTATAATGCATATGTTAATACAGAATACCAATAGGACTGTAAATATAGGTAATAATAAAAAATCTATATCACGAAGGTTGTCGCAGTTATGGTCATCATACGTCAGCCAACCTCATCCCTGCATGGAAAAACATGATAGTTCAGTTTGTCTCAAGTATCAAGTCAATGAATATCTATCTGTCTATCTGTCTATCTATCTATCTATACAGTATATGTATGTATGTATGTATATATATACATACATACAGACATACCCCGGTTTAACGATGTAATTGGTTAGGTAAAACCCCATCGTTAGACCGGGTATTGTATATTGGGATATGTTTAACATGTAATGTGGAGCATTTACCAGCCTTGGGTTTCCCTCCAAAGCAAGCCCAAAACCCACCCAAAAGAGCCTGAAAACAAGTTTAAAGCCTATCTAAATGGCCTAACAGCTGTCAAGGAAGCTAACCTAAGCCTAACACCTGTAAATAACTCACTAAAACCAACAAATAAAATCTGAAAATCGTCAAATATAAGTCTGGAAAAATCAAGCTTGGTAAACTGTACCCCAAAATGACTATGTTCACTCCACCTATGGCTGAAACACATTAATCTAAGGCTAAAAACAGTGTATAAATCAACCTAAATGTTTTGTTTTGTTTTGTTTCATTTTTAAAGGCTCCAACATGCTTGCATGCGTCGGCCTTGGTCACCTAATGGCGGCTCTCCATGCTGCACGATCCATTGCAGCCTCCCTGTTCAGTCCCTTAACCCTGAGGTCACACTTAATGACCTTGTCCCATGTCTTTCTCGGTCTACCCCTCGTAAACCTTCCCTCAATATTAACACTTCTCACCTTTCTCACCCAATTATCATCCCCCATCCTCTCCACATGTCCAAACCATCTCAATCTACCTCTGCTCATCACAACCTAAACACACAATTTTTGTCTAAAATATCATCAAAATAAGTAAAAATATTCAAAAACCATCGTTAAGCCGGGGTTTGGCCATTGTTAGGCGGGGTATGGTGGTATTTCAACCTCCATCGTTAAGCCGGGGTATTGCATCTAGGGGTATTGTATATCAAGGTATTATTGTATGTATGTACTGTATGCATGTGTATATATATATATATATATATATATATATATATATATATATATATATATAATCACATAGGCTTGTATACAACACTAAGTATAGAACAGAATTAATAGTGAAGGATTACATGGAAGGGTTAAACTAATAGTCAACGATGTAGGCCTACACGAAAAACATATCATAATTTGGAATAAAATGGATGAAACTGAAACTGACACCATTCACGAATGGAAGAGTGGATCATAATTCCTGAACCGGAAGATCAAAGATGGATCACCACCGCATTAATTGTAGGTCTGTGTATAAAATGAATTAATAAATGCAGAAATAAGATAGCCACTAGTTGTTTAAACGACCAGCAGCCAGAAACACCAGTGGCGGGACCAAATTTCAGAGTATGGTTTCTCCATTCATAAAATCAAAAATTCATAGGTCAACTTCGTAAAATGGGGACCTCCTGTGCTTCTAGTCATATTGGATTTGTCAGATAGTGATTCAAACTTAATTGCTTTTAAGCATCACCTGTCCATTTGTCTGTGACCAGTATATTCCTGTTCATAAAATTTTATTTTTTCCCCTTTCACGTTGCATTGCTTTATATATTAATAATTTAAGGATTATGCATATCGTACATGATTCCATTTTTTCTGTGATTCATAATGGTTTCAAAGCTGTCCCATAGCAAGATCTATGAGAGAGACTAAACCCAGATTTCACATGTAAAAGTGTGTTGAGGATGACTGATGTATGATGACTATAACTGGGACAACCTTTGTGATATATATATACAGTAATTATTTATTTTTGCCAGCATTTATATTCCTACTGGTGTTATATATTAACATATGCATTATAAATATTGTTTTGACGATATTTTAATCGCCCCTATTTACATACTGGTACTATTGCCAGCCATTATGTTGTCTGGCATACATACCCACCACTCGTGTTTGTCGTTACTGTACGAATGCCCGTTCATTCATAGATATTTACGCTACTACTGCAACATTGCCACATCTTTACAGGGGGTATAGGAATTCCTTGGGGCAACTGTATAGCTGATATACTCAATGTACTGGAAGCTAAACCAAGAGCCAAAACCAGCTATATAATTACTTCCCAACAATTGCCAGAAGCTGTTGGGGAAAAAAACAGAAATTTGAGAATTGTAATTTGATTTGTAACAGTTTGAGAGTCTCCGCATGGATTTTGACTCTTAAGTATAGCTACTTGGATAAAAGATCTTATGCAGTATAAATAACTAAGGAAGAGATCTTATGATATCTCCAAAGGCACTTAGAATGTGACCCTGAGTAGCGTAGGTGGTAGGGTCATATTAAAACTGAGTGTGTGAAAGTATGGACAAGCTCATAGCGTTTGATAATTACTTCTGAAGCTTGAGATGATGATTGAACGTCTGACTATTCTGTATTGTTGCTGACTACACTCTAATGCTGGGTCCAGGCTGGTCATATCTGACAGTTACTGGTGTCCCCTAATGTGATGATACTGTCTGACCTTTCTGTACCAGTGCTGACTGCATTCTGTAAGGTGAAATGCAGGATGATCACACCTAACAACTAGAGAGCATTCAGAAAGTGCATATCTTCACCAGTGTCAGTGTAATTCTTGGTTTACAGTATAGATCACCCTCCACGCAACCTCACTGGGGGAGGTAATTAGTTTAACGGTCATAGTCTGCCCTGTTAAACAGTCAAAAAGAAGGCATACCCCCACTGACAACAGTTGAATTTATGATTCACTCCTGCATCTGGTTCCACACCTGAATCTAATCATCTTCTTGACCCAGTGCCCACATAGCCACCAGATTTTGATGAAATCCGAGAACAGCTTTTTGAGATTATCATGTCCACAAACAAACAGATAGACAGACATGGATGAATACATATGTGTCTCCAGCTTTATTGGCAGAAGTACAGTAATTACTGGTGTTCCATAAATAATCATGAGAAATTAGGGACTTACACCATCGTACACTCAGTTTTAGAGTGGTTAGTCAAGGTTTTGTCAGTAAAGTAAATTCACAGACTCCCACTTATTAGCTTTTTATTTTCATTGAGCTGAGGGGGGGGGAAAGCTTAAAAAATTTTAATGGGTGATCAGAAGTTGTTTGTTATATGGAATCTTCCCCTCCAATGTATTTGATGCAAAGTAACTCACCATACCATGCTTTACCTTACCCTGCCTTTCTCTCTCTTACCTTAGTTTCCTTACCCTACCTTACTTTAATTGACTGTGACCTACCCTACCTCACCTTACTCTGTCTGACTGACCTACCCAGCCCAACCTTACCTTACCTTTCCGTAACCTTACCTTACTGTGCTTTACCTAGCTTTACCTTATCCTACCCTACCCTATCCTACCTAGTCTTACCCTACCTGACCCAACCTTACCCTACCCTACCCAGCCTTACCCTACCTGACCCAACCTTACCCTACCCTACCCTACCCAGCCTTACCCTACCTGACCCAACCTTACCCTACCCTACCCAGTCTTACCCTACCTGACCCAACCTTACCCTATCCTACCCAGCCCTACCCTACCTGACCCAACCTTATCCTACCCTACCCTTCCTTACTTAGCCTGACCAGATCTTACCTTGCCTCACCTTACTTTACCTAACTGTATTATACTCTAGCCTATCTAACCTTCACTCCTATTACCCCATCCAAGCTTACCCTACCTAACCTTGCCCAACCCTATCTTACCATACCATATCATACCCTACCCTGCCTAATATACCTTACCCTATCTAACCTTCCGTATCTTATCTTACCCAACCAACATTGCCTTACCTTATCATACCTTACCTTACCTTACCATACCATACCTTACCTTACCTTACCATACCATACCTTATCTTATCTTACCTTACCTTACCTTTACTCTGCCATACCTTACTGTACCTTACCATACCATACATTACCTTACCTTACCTTACCTTATCTTACCTTACCTTACCTTACCATACCTTACCTTACCTTACCATACCTTACCTTACCATACCTTACCTTACCTTACCTTACCATACCTTACCATACCTTACCTTACCTTACCATACCATACTTTGCCTTATGTTACCTTACCTTACCATATGTTACCTTACCTTACCTTACCATACCTTACCTTACCTTACCTTACCTTACCATACCTTACCATACCTTACCTTACCTTACCTTACCTTACCTTACCATACCATACCATACCATACCATACCTTACCTTACCATACCATACCTTACCTTACCATACCATACCATACCATACCATACCATACCTTACCTTACCATACCTTACCTTTACTTTGCCATACCTTAACTTACCATACCTTACCTTACCTTACCATACCTTACCTTACCATACCTTACCTTACCATACCTTACCTTACCTTACCATACCTTACCTTACATTTTCTTTGCCATGCCCTATCCCATCCAGAGCTCATGTAAGTGGTAACATTCTGGATCACCTTGTTTAATGAGTTTTTTGGATTTTGTGAAACAGAAGTTTGGCTTGAATTTTTAGAGGTTGGACAGATTTTATTTGACTAGAATTTTTAGAGGTTAGATAGATTTTATTTGGCAATAATTTTTAGAGTGTAGACAGAATTCATTGTTTTATATTTTCTGTGTCTTTAGTATGTGTATTTGTGCATTTCTTATCGATATTTTAATATATTATGAGGTCACATGGAATAAATTGTATACGTGTATGTCATCAGTATGCTGTTATTGAGTAAAATCGAGTTATACCATTCACACTTGCAAATGTGGAACTTGTACGAGTGAGCAAGCTTGCTATTGTCGTTATTTTAGCAAAAAGAATTGTGCCATCCCATTTGCCTTACACTGTCGCACACTTTGTAATATTGGAGAACACCATTGTACTTGCAGCTCTAAAATTTTAAAGAAACCTCTATTCTATCTATCTATCTATCTATTGCCAGACGCCTCAATCCCGTTTGGGGTGGCCACAAACAAATCGCCTCCAAGTCGCCCTGTCCCCCGCCATTCCACTTGCCTAATATTAATGCACACTTTGAAATTTTGAAGAAAACCACTTACGGTAGTGATACCCATAACTTTCAACATGTTTTCAGATATTGTGTATAGATGTTCAGTAGCTTGATAATTTCTGAGACAACTTAGTTTGGTGCTCAGAGTGGCACATTTTGGCTTTTTTACAGCAGTATTGTGGTGCATATTGAGAAAGCTGGGTTTACAAACATGTATTACTTTATCATTAGCTTTTCAGCAGTGTGCGTATATCCACTATAGCTTGATAGTTTCAGAGATAACACAGTTTTGGTGGTTTGGTTTCTTTTCTCAGTCATATGGTGGCAAATTTTGAGAAAAGTGACATGTAGCATGTATTACCTCTTAAGCTTTCCGTTGATTTGCATAGATCCACTTGTGCTTTTATGGTTTCCCAGATGCCAGTAACAGTTTAGGTGCTGTGTTTTACCACCCAGCTACATGTCTAATAGTGTTCTCGCTGGCTTGCTTTGCTCATTCACTCAGTCAGTTAAATTGCTAAAGAAAAATATACCAAGAAGTCACCTACTGCCATCAGATTATGATCTTTCGTATGCAGTCAGTTCCATGTGGCTATGTATCTTTGCGTATTGGGAGCGCTCACAAAATAACTTGTGATAACTTTTCTCTCGTAACTATACCTGTTTCACATTAACTTGGCCTAAAATTGCTTTCCGTCCATCATGATTGCTGAGTTTTAACATTAGATTAACACTGGAATATGGTTCTAGTGATATGAAAAGGATGTAGAGCCTTAGTATTGTCGTTTTGCCAGTGAGCTGTAACTATAAAAATCTGGCATCAAGAAATAGGCGTCCATACCGCAGATGTGGGACATGCCTGAGTGAGCAGGGTTGTATTCTGGGCCTGTGGAGGCTACATTGGACTCTTTTTGAAAATTAGTGATACCACTGGAAGGCAATTCTTATGATATTTTCAAAGTATGATATCCTGTGATTGCCGTAATAACTGGGGAAAAAATAAAAATTCATTGCTCTTGCCCAGTGAGAATGTTTTGAGCTTTTTTTGGCTGTGTTTGGCTCTTTTGGGGTAAAAGTTTGGTACTAATTGAAAACATTTGTTATGACAATTTTATGACAGTTTCACAGCGGTACAGTCATTCCATAGCTGAGAAGAAAAGGAAATTGTGGTGGTTCTCAGGCAGGAAAATTTCATAAACCTTATGGGGCAAGAATTTTACACATTTCAGCCTGAGTACTGTGGTGTTCTCACTCACTCTGCTCATGCCAAAAGTTAGTCACTTTGTCATTAGTCACAAAGTGATGTGGAAAGAATGTACAGCCATACCTATAGTGCTGTTTGTCATTTTCTACACTGAGCTACATGAAATAAGTTGCAAAATGACAAAAATCTGGGCCAAGTTAAGGTGAAAGAAGTAAGTTATGTTTTTGCCAGAAGAACAAGTGACAGGGAGAGTCTGTGCCGTCTATTCCTTGTCCTTCCAGCAAAAACTCAATAATAGTTACGACTGTAAATTGATCGTAAGTTTGTTTGTAAATCAGCACACATTTATGGCCTCACATCATACAGGGTGGTGTATGTATTACGCGTCTTAGTTGAGGGGATGGCTAAGTTGTCTATACCATTGTTTTCCCTGCATCATTTTCTGCTTCCACATCCCTTTTAATGGTCAGTGTTATAATATCTGCTTTTTCTTGTCCATTGATTGCATAATCCTTTTCTTGCTTAGTGTTATAATATCATCTTTTCTATGTCCATTAGTTGTATAATTCCATTTATGTTTAGTGGTGAAATATTTGCTTTTCAATGTCCATTGATTGGTTGATTACTAATTTTGTGAAGCAGCCAAATCGTCTTTGCCCCTCTCGTAACCGGACTGCTGTCCCCGTAAGATTAGACAAGTGTAATATATGGACTACCCTGTATTAATTACAAGCCAGCATTGACTCGATTAATTTGAAAATTGCCATTTTATGGGCATCATAATCTGTAAATTCAGAGTTATGGTATATATAATTTTTTCATTCATTCATTCAGTATCTTTATATAAGTAAGAAAAAGTAATTTGTAAGTCAGAGCTATCATTGCTTTTATGTGCACAGAATTATTCATAAAGTAATTCATTGATGCCTCACTCTTGTATCATTGGTATCTAAACATCACAAAATTTTACTAAGTCCAAAAACTTGCTTTTGCTAATATTTATTGGCAGCTTTCAAATCGAAGATGGCGACAGTTATTTATTATCGGTATCTCCATCTCAAAAGAAATTTCTAAGTCGAAAAATGCCGTTAAAGAATACCAAGTTGAAATATCCAGTCATAATAATACTAATTGGTATCCCAAAATTTTACAAAGTCAATAAATTTGCCCATAAAAATACTAGTTGGCAATTTCAGTTTCAAGATGGCTGTCCATGTGTGTTGATGCTGTGAGCCTGGTTGATACAGTTGCAGACAGAAATACTCCTCCATGCTTTTAGTCCATGAAATATGAAACTCGTACATAATATTCTGAAAGCCTTCTTATGCTTGAAGATGGCCTCGCCAGTTTTCAAAAGCCATTGCTCACTTCCTGGCTAATGATCGTTCATGAAGTGGATCAGTATTTATGTCCGCAACTGTACACACTCCCACTTGCTGGGTTTTCCTCCATGTGTCCTTTCCAAAACTCCCCCACTCCTTTGCCATTCCCCCCCCCTCGCCCTGCTACTTGTAGCAATGGGGAGGGAGGAATGGGGAAGGGGTGGGGAGTTTTTGGAGGGTACATATTATTATATTAACACCTTTCTCTTGTTTCAGATTGTCTCCGGACACTCTTCAGATTACTAAAGGCTCGATGCGAAACCTGGTTCCATTAATCTTCGCAATTGACTTAGGTACATTTTTTGGCGAATTTTGTGGCCATTTTTTGTTGCTCAGAAGTGTTTTTTTTTTCATATTTTGCTTGTATGGAGGTATTCTTTTCATTTTTTTGCTGTTATTTTTTTTTGGTATTTTTTGAATTTTGTTTTTGGTTTAAAATTTTCCTTTCAATAAAAAAATGTTAGTAGATTTTTTAAGTTTTTTTCTATACTGTATTACTTTCTTGAAATATTTCAGTCATATTTTGTTACTCAGATATACTAGTCATTTCAGTGAGGCAGATTTAAAGGTTAGTTGACAAACTACATTAAGATAAGAAAACAAGACAGTAAATTTCTATTCTATATTGCATATTAAAAAAAATACATTATAAATTAATACAAAAGTAGGGACATCTGGTACGAGCAGATGAGAGTTCTTCTCCATCCTCAGCAAGTCTCCACCAGAGTTCTTCTTCATCACTCAGTAGGGATACCAGAGTTCTTCACCATCCTCAGCAAGGGGTCTCAACCCAAGTTCATCACTCAGTAGGGGTACCAGAGTTCTTCATCACTCAGCAAGGGTCTCAACCAGAGTTCTTTGCCATCACTCAGCAGGAGTCTCCACCAGAGTTCTTCGCCATCCTCAGCAGGGATACCAGAGTTCTTCATCACTCAGTAGGGATACCAGAGTTCTTTGCCATCACTCAGCAGGAGACGACACCCACAGTTCTTGATGATCACTTGGCAGGAGACCACAGCCAGAGTTCATCATCACTGCAGGAGACCACAGCCAGTGTTTTTTATCACTTGGCATGGGGCACAACCTTAATTCTCAGTTGTCCTCGGGAAGGAAAGGAAGAGTTGTTTGCTAGGATAGCAGGGTCACCAGCAGGCACACAACACCTGTGGAGCAGAAACTTGTTAGTTTAAATCCACATTAACTTTTAATATGCAAATCAATATTAAACACTATATCTAACAAACCTTTTAAGAGTAAGAATACTATACTTGCCAACAGTTCTCCAAAACTCTAAGCAGAGCACAGCCACCATAGTCCTTGGGCATCACTCGGCATGGCCATGACCACCACTACAGTCCTTTATTGGTATTTGGCAGGGGCACGACCACCACCAGAGTCCCTCAGCAGCACTTTGCACGGGTGCGACTACCACTGGAGTCCAGGAGCACTTCTTAGGGGTATGACCACCACCAGAGTTCTTCAGTGGCATTTGGCAGGGGCACCACCACTACCAGAGTTCTGATGCATCACAGATAAGATGACCACCAGAGTCTTTGGGCATCACTTTATGGATACAACCACCACCAGAGTCCTTGGACATCATTTGACAGGGGTACAACCACCACCAGAGTCCTTGGGCATCACTTAGGGATATGACCACCACCAGATTCCTCAGGCATCACTCAGCAGGAATACGACCACCACCAGAGTCCTCGGGCATCACTTAGCAGGGGTATGACCACCACCAGAGTCCTCAGGCACCACTCAGCAGGGGTACAGCCACCACCACAGTCCTCAAGCACCACTCAGCAGGGGTACAGCCACCACCACAGTCCTCATGCACCACTCAGCAGGGGTATGACCACCACTCGAGTCCTCAAGCACCACTGAGCAGGGGTACAGCCACCACCAGAGTCCTCATGCACCCCTCAGCAGGGGTATGACCACCACCAAAGTCCTCAGGCACCACTCAGCAGGTGTATGACCACCACAATCCCCTGCCATCACTTGGCAGGAATTAATCACTCTACAAAAGCACAACTGCATGGGCATGATGACCCAAGTTCTGTGGCAGGGACACTACTCCAATTCATTATCGCTTGGTATGGAAATCGCCCGAGTTCCCTCAACACACTCAACACCTATGGAGCATAAGTGTATTAATTCAGATCTATCAGCTTTTTTTATACAAATATCAATTATAAACAACTTTTAATCAAATAAACATTATAAACACAAGATGTACACCTCAAGTTTAACTGCACCCACCATCAGTTCTCAGTAGCACTTGGCAGAGCCACAAGCAGATTCATTACCACGACAGCAGGGTTAGTGGCAGGTACAAAAACCTACCGAGCTTCAGTGTACCAGTTCAAATCCATGCTCCACTGGGGCACACAGTCCTGCACCACTCGGCAGGGGTAAGACCAGAGTAGGACAGCAGCAGCAGCAGCCAGCATACAAAACCTATGGGGCAGAAGCATATTAGTTCATGTTATCTTTTAATACTGTTTAAACAACGTACACAGTAACAAACTTCATACGGTCCTATGCTGGTAAGCTTAGTATAGGCTTAATGTATCAGTAGCTCAGACTAAGGTGGTTTACATACGACACTGCTACACGCCACAGGAGGTCTTAATACAGGTAAATACAAGTGAGAAAAGTGTTGTAACCTCCAAAACGGTAATTTAAAATAATGCTATTAAATATGCTGTTAATATTTCACACAACTCTTTAGCATGAACCAAATGACAAGACTATAGTTTCCACAGCTCTTTTGTGACTTTATAATGTCATCTCTGCATCTTGAATTCAGATTTGTGGCAATAGGTTAACATTATTAGAATATGGTGCTAGTCATGAGTTAGTTTTGGAAAGAATAGAGAACCATGGCACTGACTTTACTGCTTTCAACCTACATTAAATAAACTGCAGAAAGACCAAAACCTGGCCCAAGTTGGTGTAAAAGAGGCACAGCACCATATCACCATGAGGTGGGGGTTATGGGCTATCACACAATGGGGGGAGGGCTCTGGGCTATCACACAATGGGGGGAGGGCTCTGGGCTATCACACAATGGGGGGAGGGCTCTGGGCTATCACACAATGGGGGGAGGGCTCTGGGCTATCACACAATGGGGGGAGGGCTCTGGGCTATCACACAATGGGGGGAGGGCTCTGGGCTATCACACAATGGGGGGAGGGCTCTGGGCTATCACACAATGGGGGGAGGGCTCTGGGCTATCACACAATGGAGGGAGGGCTCTGGGCTATCACACAATGGAGGGAGGGCTTTGTGCTATCACACAATGGAGGGAGGGCTTTGTGCTATCACACCACAGAGGGAGGAAGGCAGGGCCGTGCACTCTGAGGGGTCTGGGGGTTTATTCCTCCCCATTTGGAAAGAATGAAAAATTCAAAAGACAATACTACAAACGCAACTACCGGTAATTACATTAATTAAATCCTATTAAGAATGTTCACGAGACAGAAAAATAACAGGGTAAAAAGCTCTACTAAATAGAACGATTAACAGCAGCGCTCACAAACTCCAAAAATTGCCGATATGCACCTAATAATTTGATAAAGAAAAACTCTCACCTAAACTACAGTTTAGTTAACCGATTTTTTTTTTTTTCACTCCCTTTAAAAAATCCTGTGCAAGTCCTTGGGCTATGGGCTATCACGCCACGGGGTGGAGGGGACAAGGCTATGGGCTATCACGCCACGGGATGGAAAGATGGGCTATGGGCTATCACGCCACGGGAAGGAATGGAGGGCTATGGGCTATCATACCACGGGATGGAAAGAAGGGCTATGGGCTATCACGCCACGAGATGGAGAGGAGGGCTATGGGCTATCATACCACGGGGTGGAGGGGAGGGTTATGAACTATTACACCTCGGGAGGCGAGAGAGGGCTATGGGCTACCACACCGCGGGAAAGGAGGGGCGCAATGGACTACCACACCGCGGGGAGAGGGGCTCAATGGATTACCATACCGCGGAAGGGGATACAGCGGGAGGGGAGGGGGGGCAATGGGCTACCATACAGAGGGAGGAGAGGGGGGGCAATGGGCTACCATACCGCGGGAGGGGAGGGGGGCAATGGGCTACCATACTGCGGGAGGGGAGGGGGGCAATGGGCTACCATACTGCGGAGGGGGAAGGGGGCTATAGGCTACCATTCCGAGGGAGAGGAGGGGGAGCAATGGGCCACCACACCGCGGGAGAGGAAGGGGAGGCAATGGGCTACCACACCGCAGGAGGGGAGGGGAAGCAATGGGTTAATACACCACGGGAGGGGAAGGGGGGCAATGGGCTAATACACTGCGGGAGGGGAGGGGAGGGGGGGCAATGGGCTACCACACCGCGGGAGGGGAGGGGAGGGGGGGCAATGGGCTACAACACCGCGCGAGAGGAGGGGAGGGGGGGCAATGGGCTACCACACCGCGGAATGAGAAGGGGGGAATGGGCTACCACACTGCGGGAGGGGAGGGGGGCTATGGGCTATCACACCACAGGTGGGGGGCTATGGGCTATCACACCACAGGTGGGGGGCTATGGGCTATCACACCACAGGTGGGGGGCTATGGGCTATCACACCACAGGTGTCGGCATATGGGCTATCACACCACAGGTGGGGGGCTATGGGCTATCACACCACAGGTGGGGGGCTATGGGCTATCACACCACAGGTGGGGGGCTATGGGCTATCACACCACAGGTGGGGGGCTATGGGCTATCACACCACAGGTGGGGGGCTATGGGCTATCACACCACAGGTGGGGGGCTATGGGCTATCACACCACAGGTGGGGGGCTATGGGTTATCACACCACAGGTGGGGGGCTATGGGCTATCACACCACAGGTGGGGGGCTATGGGTTATCACACCACAGGTGGGGGGCTATGGGCTATCACACCACAGGGTCTATGGGCTATCAACCACGGTGCTACGGACTACCACCATGGGGGCCATGAACGGGGACTACAGGGACTATCACGACTCACGGGCTGTACTGTAAATAGCGGTATCATTACTTAAACTACTTTCCAAAACAGGGCCACTCTCACTTTCATATTCGTGCTTGCAGAAATTATAATAGCCTTGTTCACGAGGATGGAATGAGTCTACTTTCTTCCTGGTCAAACCAACTCTCCAATATCACTATACATGCTATCAAATGCACGCAAAAGTAACGCTTAAGTACCTAAAAAAATACTGGAACAACGGGTCTAACAACAAAACACCACTACATACCGCGAGGACGAGGAGTAGCCTGGGTGGAATAGCTCCTGCGGCAGTCCCAGCGATCCGGTCAACATCTGAAATAAAACAAATACCCACCTTTAATGACATTTGCCTCATCACCTCTGAACCGCCACTTCATTACCACCTTTACCCAGACACGAAACTGTATCGTTTATAGTGGACGACTGCTTCGATACGGTATCGCATGTTCAAGTCTTGTATGTAAAATAAATCGCTAATGCAGAGGAGATACGAAAGCCACCACCACCCAACTGTATTGTTAGCTTCAGTATCTGAACACTAGAGGTCGGATGTCGTATGCTAAAGTCTAGTATGCAAAGTAAATCGCTAATGAAGAGGTGCTAGGAAGCCTTCTGTGCTAGCTAGAATACGGTCCTTATTTTTAATACAATAGCCAGTCATAAGGTAACAAATCCTCCAACTCACAAAAAAAAAAAAAAAAAAAAAAAAAAAAAAGGTCGTCCCACAGAAAGGGTTGTATAATCGAGGGGAGAGTAACTTACACACACATACACACACACACACACACACACACACACACGACTAAATAAACTGAATCTACCAACACTGCAGGAGAGATGGAAAAGAGGTGACATGATAATGCTATGTAAGTGCATATGAGGGAAGGAGAAAATAGACATAAATGATTACTTAACATATGGAGAAGCATCAGCAAGAGGACACTGCAAAAAACTGCATAAGAAGAGAGGTGATAAAGACGTAAGGAAATTCAGTTTCCCAAACAGAGCAATTGATCAATGGAATGCACTACCGAATGAAATAGTGTGTGCCAAAACAATTCACAAATTTAAGGATATGTACGATAAATATGGTTTAAGACACGGGACAGTACGAGCTTGACTCATTCCTGTAAAGATACAATTAGGTAAGAACAATTAGGTAAGGTAAGAACACACACACACAAAACCAACGGTTAAATGCTGTTGAAACCAGAGTACTATAAAATGATGCTGGTCACAAAGAGGTGCTATGAAGGAGACGTTATGCCGTGACCACTGCCCTTTACTCACAATGAATTACATAGAATAATATGGAGAGAGAGAGAGAGAGAGAGAGAGAGAGAGAGAGAGAGAGAGAGAGAGAGAGAGAGAGAGAGAGTTATATCGTCAAAATGTTCTTTGTCTCCATGAAAATATTTCTTCATTGTACTGTATACTTAATTTATTGTTTTATATAAATATATATTAATAATTTTATTTTTATTATTATTGCCTTGTACCGTATCTTAAAACTCTTCTGAACGTGAACCCTGTGGACTGATGGATGAAGCTGCGTGTTCCCTGCAGTCCACATCCTCCTTTAGGGGGATAGGGAAGAATCTGAAGGACGTTTGTACAGTATCACCAGGCACTTCCATTGCTCGGTTATATCAGTACCACCACGTGCAGGTGTCCCTCTTGTGTATCAAAGACATTAAACATTACTAGGGATCGTTCTTAATCTCCCTCTCTCTCTCTCTACGTTAGAGTTTAAGCATCCATACATCTTTCATTGTCCACTTAAAGGAGCACACAGGAGTACATTACCCCCTTCAAGGGGTACACAGGGAGTACATTACCCCCTTCAAGGGGTACACAGGGAGTACATTACCCTTTCAAGGAGTACATTACCCTTTCAAGGAGTACACATGGAGTACATTACCCTTTCAAGAGTACATTACCCTACCAAGGAGCACACAGGAGTACATTACCCCTTCAAGGAGCATACAGGAGTACTGTACATTACCCATTCAAGAAGCACACAGGAGTACATTACCCTTTCAAGGAGCAGACAGTTCCGAGCTCTCGTTGGTTATGGAAGCCCCCAAACACCTCTTCCTCGGTGATTTATTTTTGGATATGGCTGGTTACTATCTTTTTGTATGTTATGTGTATGATGAGTATTGCTATGTCTGAAAGATTTATTTACGGTAACACAGAAGAGGACAGTAGGGTGTAATAAGCAAAATCAATAGCTAAGGAAGCGGTGTTAGGGAGCCAGAGAGTCCAGCATTCACGCCCTACGATACGTCTAAGGCCGAACTGACCCTCCACTGGCCTTGACCTTCAACTGGTTCTCAAATTTTTTCTTCCTTGCTTGACCCTCAATCATTCCAATGTTTCGCTCAAATTTCGAAAGTGATCAAGCACCTGTTATCTTGACCTTTAGCTGAATGCTCTAAAATAATAATAATAGTGTTTTCCAGAATCTTGCTTACGAATGTAAATAAATATGTGAGTCTGAGATTCTCAGCCTACTGTATAAAACACACACTCACACTCACACACACACACACACACCTGAAGTCAAGAACTGATGCATAACATTGCCGGACGACCCATGCTTGGCAGCTCATGCAGTCACAGCTGTGGCCAAGGGTGCTATGACAAGACAATGGTGGTAAAATAATAATAATAATAATAACAACCACAACAACAACGTCCCCTTTGATAGGGCGGTGTGCTGTCAGCATCTTTGGCTGCTAGCCTACCCTGCTATTATTTTTCACTCCAGTACCAGGTATGTAATATACCCTGGATATCCAGTGACATCTTTCAACGCATACTACAGCTAATAATTATTATATGGCATAATTTTATGCCCAATGATTGTATAAAAAAGTGTTTGTTGAGGGAGGTGTACGGCAAAATCCACCACTCCTTTTTGTTATTTCTATAACCACTGACATTCTCAATAATAATTGTCAAATCAAATTAAACAACTTACCCTGCCACACACGTGCAGTGAGCACAGTGGATGGTCCCATGTGTTTTAAGCAGGCACACCCAAGCTTCATGACTACCAGATAGAAAGGGAACATCTGATTGAACTTGATAATACAGAAGGGTCTGCACAAGCCCACTCACAAAGGACAACCATCTAGAGATTTCTATGTTTTCAATGTTTCCAGTGTGTATATTCCAGGTGTTTCAATTAAATACAGAAATGTTTCCACAAGTTGTGTCTGGCCACACTAACCAAGAGGATCATCCACTCATCCTTCAACCCACCACCTTCTTTTGTTGTATTAGCACTCAGTACCTTTTACAGCAATAAATATTTCAATTCAATTCACAATGCGGATCGGGCAAAGTTTCAGTTCCACTTTCTAATTTCAGTTTAAGTTTGGATAAACAACGTTCCCTAGCCACAGTGTAAACGCTTACGCATACGGAGAGATGGAATGGAGGTATCACTATAACTGTAGAGTAGGCCATGTTCAATTCCATGCATGAACCTCACAACACGACGCACAATTTTTGTTTACAAACGAATGTCCAGTGTCTGCCCAGCGGCCGGAATGTCTCTAAAAGATGATGCGCGATTTGACTACCGTAGCTTACAGGCGTGGGACGACAACTGCTGCATTCACTTCTGTTTTTACTTTCGCTAAAAATAGTAGTGACGGTGTTCGGTATCATTTTTTTTTTTTTTTTTTTTTTGACATTGGGAATTGTCTTGTTTTTTTCTTTTTCTTATTTCTGTGACGGGGAATCGTCCTGACGAGGAATTGTCCCGGAACCAATACAACCACCGGGGAACCTTTTGTTGTTGACATCAGTATGGTACATTCGGCTCAAAATATATCAGTGTATTTTGTGTGCCAAATTATGATGTATCTTACCTGTTTATTCATCGAACAAGGATTCATGGTGCAAAACTGAAATACTTTAAATGTTTTTTTTCGTGCATTTAAAATTCATGTTTATTCTTTGTTACTAGTACATAACAAGTCACAGTAGCTTTAAAATATTCTGAGGCAAGTGATCAATGTACAAATTAAATACTACGCGATAATTTTGCTTTGAACTGATACATATTTCATTTACATGCAGAGTGAATAAAATCCAGATGGACGGCAGTGCCGCATCGGACACAGCTTACAGCTTAAACGACCATCAACAGCAAGTATGGCCACCGAGCGGTATAGTTTTTCCCTTACAACTTTCAGGTAAGGTTAGTGTTGGTTTTGTTATACCTTAAAATATGCTGTACTATTCCACGAGTGGTAAATGTTAATATATGCACTTTACGTAGACAACAGTGACTTTAATTGTTAGTACAGTACTGTCCTTAGATTCATGACTGGCAAATTTTGAAGGATTTCTTCATAAAAATAGGTTTCTTTTAATATAAACTTACAGAATGAGTTTTGTAAAGTAAGCTTAGAGTGTACCTAAAGTGATATGTCAAGGAATTTTTTTTAGATTTGATGAAACCTGGCTTATAAATATAGGTGTGTGGCTCCCAGTGGAAGTCAAGCCAACAAGGCCAAAGGCTTGTAATTGTAAAAATAAGTAAGTTTTCAGCCTCATACTTTGTACAAAAGTCAGTATGAAATAAGATTCCACATTATTTTAAGTTAGTATACTTGGTTCTTACAAGTTAATGACCCCCATTAAGGGTGCCTAACAATTAGTAGTAAAGTAAATGCCAGTTTAGGCACAGCCGGTTTATTATGCCTGCATTTGGATGCTGTATTGCAAAAATTCCTGGTGTAAATTTAGGACAGCACCTACTTGTATGCATGTATTTTCAGGATAATATCACCATCTCCATTGCTCTTCCCTCTCCCTTTGCCAGCCCCTCAGGGAAGCTCGTGCAGATAGAGTATGCACTGGCAGCAGTGGCAGCTGGGGCACCGGCAGTCGGCATCAAGGCCAAGGATGGAGTTGTTCTTGCTACTGAAAAGAAACACAAATCTATCCTGGTTGAGGAGCATTCCATCATAAAAGTTGAGGTGGTTACTGAGCATATCGGCATGGTCTACAGTGGTGAGTGTAAATTCGTATTTTACTGTTTATAAAGGCTCCAGCAACCACTCCTTACCCCAGCCGCAGAGCTAGTTCCAACCCCACTTCTAGCATATAGCATATCCCCCAAATAGCAAAACTCTTCCACACACTCAAGAAACTCACCAGCCAAATCAGTCCTTTCATGCCTGACAATCTCTCTCTGCTCTCCCCAACGTGCAGCACATATGAAATCAACATTGTCTTGTAGTCTACCAATAATTCCTCGACATCTGTTATGCACCCACTTATCACATTTTTTTTTTTTTTTTAATGCCAAATTGTAATCATGAGAAAAAATACACTTCCCAGATTATATATACTGGTACTCCCTCATGTATTCCATGATAGGAACTTTCAAGAATCATTATTCGCACACATCAAAGTTACACACTTATTTATATATATATACCGGTACCAGTATATATTGATGTAGGAGAAGGAAGGGAAAAAGGAGTATTTGAGAAAGTGGGAGAAGTATGTGAATGTCTGGAGCAAAGGAAGCCTGGAGGGATTTCTGTAAGATGGTGATGATGACAGTGATAAGTCCCAGTGCCATACGCTCTTCTGCCACTGTATTAGCCCCTCATCTGGTGTATTACTGGCAGAAATAAATAGAATTTTTAGACTTGTTTTAATTGCATCCATCCCGTCCTTTGACAGGGATGGGACCTGATTACCGACTGTTGGTGCGGCAGGCAAGAAAAGTAGCACAGCAGTATTACCGCCTGTACCAGGAACCTATCCCAACCACGCAGCTGGTGCAACGCCTGGCAGCTGTCATGCAAGAGTACACACAATCAGGGTGGGTCACGTAACAGCTTGGTATGTAGGGGAAATTGTAGAGAGGGATGTATTACCCTGTTTTAGTTTGTTACTTGTGGTTGGTGGGAGTGTCCACTCAGTTGTTGTAATTCAACTGATGTTACACACCACCACCATGTTTTTCTGTGCCATACACTGTATAACCTTGAATCCATCCACAGACTGCCTAGTGTGTTTAAGTATGCATCATTTCCCTTCTTCTCCCTCTGCTGTATAGAACATGCTGAACTACTGAATATGTTGAGCACTGTACAGTACCTGTACTGATAAACTTCATACTGTACCTCACTGGGTATGGTAGTCCTCTATCATTTTTTATTTTCTAGCCCCGGGCTCCTATGCTCCTCATGGGGCAACACAGGATCGGATGGTGGATGGATGGATTATTTTTTTCTGCACTTTGCATTACCCTCATCTCCTAAAGTAAGAAAAACGGTTTGGATGACGATGATGATGCCTCCTGTGATTACAGTGGTGTGCGTCCATTTGGTGTGAGTCTTCTGATTTGTGGGTGGGATGCAGACCGACCATACCTCTTCCAGTGTGACCCCTCAGGTGCATACTTCCCCTGGAAAGCAACAGCTATGGGCAAGAACTTCATCAACGGCAAGACATTTTTGGAAAAGAGGTTAGACTTTCTGTATCGTATATTAGGCCAGGTTCACTCTGAGTGGATGTGTGTAACCCTCCTTCCATTCTGAGGGGGAAGAGAATATGGTACCTAGTTCTGTATGCAGAGATGATCAATAGTAGTGGAGTCATTGGAGTGAAGTGTTTGTTGGAAAAAGTAAGAAAGCTTGGATGAGTGGATCTCTGCCAGTAGAGTGATAGAAGGCTGTGATTGTCTTTGTACAAAAATAAAGGTGATCAAAGTGAGTACAAAAATTATGTTATATACTGTAAGTCTGGTGAGTTACAGGAAAGGTATATGAAAGAATTATCATACAGAAGGTAAGTGAGTGAACAAGTTGGTTTTATGCATGGTGGGGTTGTGTGGATCAGCTATTGGTGCTTGCAGTGAGAGATGGAGAAAACTTATGAAAAGGACTGTAAAGTATTTATGGCATGTATGGGTCTGGAAAAAGGATATCAAGTACAAGGTAAATAGAAGGGGATTGTGGAAGGTTTTGTTTTATGATTGTAGTGAAGCTTTTATAAGAAGTGGGCATAAGGGAATAATTTACTATTAGCTATTGTGAGAATAAGACCAGGATGTGTGGTCACCATGGCTTTTTAGTATACGTGTACAGTAATCCCTCGATTATCCAATGTAATGGAGCCAAAGGCATGTCCGGAAAGTGGATCTGTCTTGATAATGGACTTCTTCCCTGGCCCCTCTTCATACATAACCTAACTTTGAAAACCATTGAAAAAGGCCACTACAGTATATTGTACAACACTTGTTCTTGTTGTTTAACACTACTCTGCCGGGCTAAGCAGACCTATAAACCACAGCCAAGCAGTTACCATGGTCAAGCATGGAAAATAATACTCCTTTAAGATGCGGGAAGCTGACCATCCCACATCAAGCACACCTAGGATCTCCCACTTCTTCTCCAGTCAGCAATACCCTCTTCCTTTTTCCCTGGTGGAGGGACCATCATCACACACCCAGGGAAGAAGCATGCAAGGAATAGCAAGGCCTGAAGCAGGTAGGGAAGGATCACAAAAGCCACCACTTGCACTGCCATAACAAAAGTCTGAGAGGAGCTGTTCACTGAGTGGGAACCGAGAAAGACTGAGGGAGTCTCTTGCAGATGCTGGGTGAACTACTGAGCCAGGTAGCGTGGCGCCACCAAGGTATCCTGACTGGGCAAACAGAAATGTTCATGCGGCCATAATTTCCACGTGAACGTAAATATTTTGTCCAGATAAAATGGAAAAATGTAATTACAGCGATTTAATACAACCAGATCTCAGCGTCCTGGTAATGGATCCTTTGGATAATTGAGGTTTTACTGCACATGTATGTGGATGGGGATATGTGAGGTAAAAGTTACGGAGAGAGGGATGAGGATAGTAATGAATAGTGGAATACAGTAATAATTCTCGTACCGGGATGCCTGTTATCTCGAATGCGATGTTATGTAGAATTCATGGGTGGCAAAATTTTTCAATGTTCTAAATAGCACAGGTTCAAGTGGGTGCTGTGTGGCTGTGACATCATCAGGCAGCCCCATCACTAGCTAGCATATGCATACCTTCAGCTTAGACTTACATAACCATAACCAAGCCTTGCCAAGGCTTAACCTAAAGTACAGTAATTCAACCTAACCTAAATAAAACCTAAGTCATCTTGCTCAAATACACTGAAATGCAAAACTAAATGAATCTGGCAAAGCTGAGTAGGTTTTAGTAAAAGTCCATCATTACACTTAAGAAATGAACATGCACTGGGACAGCGGAACATGGGTGTTGTACTGTATTTTGTAGGAAAGGCTATAATTAAAGAAAAATGAGTTTGGTATGGTAGGATCTTGGGCAAATTAGTCTGGATATGAGAATTATTACTGTATGTGGTATAAGAGTTGCCTGCCATGTCAGGCATGTACAATCCAGCTGCTAGAGTACATGCATACTCTCTGTAAGTTCATCCTTTACCACTGACCCTTTCTCTCTCAGGTACAATGAAGACCTTGAACTTGATGATGCTGTACACACTGCCATCCTTACCCTAAAAGAGAGCTTTGAAGGCCAGATGAGTGGTGATAATATTGAAGTTGGTGTGTGTTGTTCCAAAGGTTTCCGTCGTCTGACCCCTGCTGAGGTTCAAGATTACCTAGCCAACATTGCGTAGACAGTCGTGTGTGTGTGTGCATGCAGTGTTATCTTGGAAAATCTTCTTGCTTGATGTCACTGCTAGGGACAGAGGAAAGCCTTTAAGAAACAGTGGACACATGAATAGATAAGGAATGCACAATTGGATTTTTTTTTTTTTTTTTTTTTTTTTTTTTTTTTTTTAAGCATATCAAAATGTGTCACTGCATCATCAGTGATGAAGTACATTTCAAGTAATGGTACTTCATTATTCAGAGTATCCAATTTGAATATTATTTAACTTAAGACTACTGAACTTAATTACTTTTGAATTTCAGAAGTGAGTTACATATTGTTGGCCTTACTATTTTCCTTTTTTTTATTTTTTTATTACTGGTCTTTTTTTTAAGTGAAACTTTCTGATTGGTTGAAAACAAAGGCATGTGTATAAGCAGGGAAGGGACATAGTTGTTAGTCCATCTAAAATATACTACTGTTTTACAAAATCTGTTGTACTGTGGCCATTTATAACAAATAAATATAGTACAATCCATGACTATCATGTAAATCAGTAAACATTCCACAGCATCATCATTGCCGATGCCTTGTTTCCTCCGGTTACTTGGAATATTTGGTATGACATAAGACATTCCAAAACTCTGAGAAAGTGTTCAGCATAAAATATGTCTGAAGACTGGATCTGAGTTACTTTCAGGCCTTCTTTACAATCTTTAGAGTTATTTTATGCTTTTGCTGTGATCTTTGTTCTGTTCTTGCCATCTTCAAATGATTATTCATCTTGGCATTAACTTAGCTGTGGTGGTTGAGTGGTAAGCCCCACTTACTGTCAAGCTGCCAGCCCATTAGTGCCAAGGTTCAAATCCTGGTGTGGGCAGCTGGTGTCACACAACTGTGTGTCCAACCACCATTTGTGGATTGATAAGTAAAATAAGTACCTATGGGAAGGAACTGTGGTGACCTTGTCTGTCGATCTATCTATCTATTGCCAGATGCTTTAATCCCATAAGGGGTGGCCACAAACAAATTGCCTCCATATCATCCAGTCCCCTGCCATTTCACTGTCCTGCTCCTAGGTACCTCTCCACTCATGTACCTCTCCATTCCATCTCTCTATCTCATCGTTGGCCTCCTCCTCCTCCCCCTCAGTGACAAGAAATAGGGAAATAAACGTGTGGGTAAAGTAGCTGCATGACAGTATTGTGATACCAACTCTATGAAAGTGAAACTTGGACCTTGTTGGAAGGACACAAGTCAGGAGTGTGAGCAGTGGAAACAGTTATCTGAAAGGAGCATGTGGAGTTACGTGAAGAGACAGACTGACAAATGAGGAAGTGAAGGAGCATTGTGGTGTGAATATGGATATGACAAAGCATTAGGGGAAATACACTGAGGTGGTTTGTTTGGTCATGTGGAGAGGATGGAGAGCAAGAGACTAATGAGAGTGACCTTGTACTGCAGAAAATTGAGTGAATAACCAGCCATAGGCTCTGAGTCCTTTGTTATGAAGATGAGCACTGGGGCCAAGGGCCTCATGGCATCTGATTCCCACCTTTACCTTTATTAACAGAAAGGTCTGATACCACTTAACTTTCTCGCTATGACAAATTTTCCAAAGTTAAATAAAACTGAAAGTAGTGAGAATAAACAAAAATTAGCAGAGCTTTTTTTTTTTCTTTCAAGAAGGAAGGAACCAAATGCTTGAAGCCCACAAGACTGAGAACTCCAAGAAAAAATAAAAAGATAGCAGAGAGCTAAATTTAAGATTTGTTCATTTTGTGATGCCTGGGACCTGGACCTACTGCATTTTAAAAACTGGACGTCATAGTCAGTAAGAAATACGAACAAAGAAAGACAGTTACAGAGCTGACCTGTTGCATACATGAAGGACTGGGAGGAAAAGTAAACTCTTGCATTAGAGACTGGACAGAAAAGGGAAATGAGTCTGATGCTAGATGGATGCCATGCACCTGCTACAGTGGTGGAGGGATGCAAGCAGACAATTCCGAGGAGCAATGACCATCGAATAGAAAAGAGATGAAGACGCAACTGTACTGGGAAAAGACAGAGGTTGAATGGGACCAGTAAGACAAAAAGCCTTTGACTTCACCTTGTTGAGAAGTACTGTATGTGGGAAGCCTCCCCACATGAGAGCTGTGCTCTACACACATGCGAATATTACCCCTGTATAAAGTCAACAACTGTGCAGAGGTAAAGAAGGCATGGAGCCGGCTTAGCACACCTAATCTCTTGGAAGCAGATTTAATGAGAGAGAATATGATCTTTCCAAGGTTTATCCCGAGAGAATGAAACCCCACATATGTTCACAGATGATGCAGGATTGAGTTGGACATTGTTAAAATTCTGAAGATACTCCTGAGGAAGATTCTGATGGTTCAAAAGATGGTAGAAGCGAGTTTTTGATGCATTAAAAAACGAGATCACCCCAATTAGAGATATGAACCAAGTCAGACTGATTACAGGGGTTATGAACCAATTAAACCTACTGGTTACCCAAAACATGATAAGCATACTACATAATACATGGATGTCAGAAACTCACTGTCTTTAGACTAAATCCACCAAGATATTTAAAACAATTCAATATAGTTAGTACATAAAACCAACTCTATCTACATTCTCTATGGTGCTTTCCCCTCAGGGACCTGTTCTCACACTGACCAGTTTTCTCCCCAGGGATCCAAGGACCAATTTTCCACAAGGACCTATTCCCCCCCCTCCAAACATCTATCTTCCACCATGGTTTAATATTTGCCCATGGACCTATTTTTTTTTTTTTTTCCCTATTTCCCCCCCAGGACCTAGTTCACACCATGGGGAAACATGGCTTAACTACAAGTGTACTTTTATGACTGCTCTCCGCTTTGATAAGATATAAAAACAATGCATCGAGGAAAATTTGTTCAGTCAGAGGGCAGCCAGACATAGACTCTCTTACTTTCATAAACCCAGTAGTGTTTGAAACTAATAAGAAAATAAGTAACAGCCAATCCCCTCTTACAACCTTTGGGGGACCGGGGACACTGGGGTAAGAATACAATTTATGAATATAGATCTATGTTTTCATCTTGGGAGTATTATTTCATCATAAAAAGCATTATTCCTATATTTAGTTGTCAATGCTGTAAGCAACTGGACATCTTGAGAAATAAGTTTTGCTATAATACTGTACACAAGAACCACCATGACTAGAAAAATCTTAGTATAATCCTGCACAGCTCCAATTAAATTAAAAAGTTTGTCTTTTGTGCAATAAAATATAAAAATTTACATGCAATGTTGTACTATTCAACAGTTAAGGCAAGCTGTATAACATACCCTATACCGTACCTTTCATCTAGGCTAATACATGGAACTTAGTTAAGTGGTGGAGAAATAAGAAGATACCTGACCATACTCTTAAACCTGAGAGGCTGACGGTGTTTGCAAGTCCCAAATTTCTGCCAGTAATTCAATGAAAAAGTATTAGGATTAAATGTGGTTGCTTGCATGCTACAGGAAAGAGCACATTAATGACAGGTACAGAAGTCAAACTTGCTTTACTCTTTGTGGTTTTCACAAATGACAGTCAAAAACTGAGGAAATGCTGACACCTTTGCCAGCACTGGTTTAAGAATGTGTCTGACCATCTGATGATACCAACAGATGTCACCAGGGTAGTGAAGGCAATGCAGCGCTAAACTGCACATAGCTGTGGTATACCTGCAGTGGCAACAACTTTTAAATTTTACTGCCGTATAATACATTGTATAAACTGGTCCTGTGTGCCTTTCTTGTGGCAATTCATTTGCACTGCTTTGCTTACCCACCTGGAAACACATTTTGTCCTCCGGATCAAAGTTGCTACTCTCATGAGCTTTCCATGATCATTCACCCTTTCAAAATAAAGTATCACTCATTCCAGAACACACACCATTACACTCTTTCTCTCCCTCACTCACATGGCTAAATCGAGATCAATCAATATTCAAGTTCATATCTAAAAATCCACTACCAAAGATTTTTTTACAAGTATTTTGAAAATTGGGTAATTTGTTAAAAGTACTTAAACAAAGCTCCTGTGCAAGGATACAGTAGTATTCAGTATAAATACAGTACTATAATACTGTACATAACCATTGTCAGCACTACAGTGCTACCAAGAGCAACAAGGCTCTACTCTCAACATTTATACCGTACCTGAATATACCTGTTTGGCTAACTTGGTGCATGAAGCAGAATATACAGCATATGCTAAATTACTTAGCAATGGTTTGTTCCATAAAAAAGCTTTCTCTCTGTCTAATACACATATACAAAGCATGAACATTGTTGCTGCAAACAGCAATTCAGGTAGCAATAGCACATCCTACAATATCTTTCAACTTGTTACTGGGTAGGTGGCAAAAAATGTGACTGTGTGTGTCTGCAAGGGTACACTGCAAGTTCCATCATTTAACTATAACTCTGCGTAGCAAAGTCATGAAATACCTATTATCTTCATACTGCATCACAGTAATTTTCAACAACAGTTCACAATGTTTATTCACTATACTGTTGCATCACCTCCACAAAAAGTGTTCCTTTTTCTAGTGTTCATTCTGGGATACTCAACTGTGGCATCACATGTTCAAACACTTACTTAATTTCTGTCACAGATTACTCATCTTTCAACAACCATCCACTGACAAGTGTCACCCTTTTCACTGATAAAAATGTCATTCTGAACACAAATGGCACAAACAGTAGTTTATGTCAGCGTAAGAGTAATGAAAGCCATTTTCAGTTCAGCCTCAAGAAGTCAATGACCATGAGATCATAATTATTTCCTTATAATAAAAAATCACCAGTGCTTTATCAGTGTGTAAGCCATTCACCAACTGGAAATGTGGCTGACTGAGATGTGGCCCAGTTAAGGTGCAGTGCAGCCTAGGTCAAGTAGTCAAGTGATAAGGTGCCTAGGTGCCGTAGTTCACTGAGGGTCATGTGAACGATGAGATCCATCCTGCCTGGGTCATGAAAGTGGTGATCATGCGCTGAGCATGGGAGTCCAGACCCTGAGGTGAACAAACACCCCGCCGTGTGGCTGGTCCCACACCAGCCTGCTGTTTGTCACCTTCGTCCTGCACATAAACATCTTCAATTAATCAAATTATATACAGGGAGAACTCAGCGAATGCAACATCTACAGGATGCACTTCAAATGGTCTACAGGTCAAGTATTTGAATTTTTAAAAATTTGCCTGTGACCTTGACTTTCAACCAATCATTCTCAAAAAAGAACTGCTTTACTTGTAAATGATCCAGAGCCTTTCACTAAGTTTGGTCCAAATCATATCAAAACTGTCTTAAGTTGACCTTTACCTTTGACCAACTTCTAAAAAGCAAAACTCTTCATCCCCGGGAGTCCTTCAGTTATTTCAGTTCTACAAAATTTAGTATAAATCAAATAAAAACTCTTGAGCAGTTTGTGACCTTGACTTTTGTTAAGACAATTCTCAAAACTGAATCCTTTTATCCTTGGTTCATCTTGAACCCTTTCACAAAGTTTGGTCTAAATTAGAGTTAAAAAAAAAAAAAAAAAAAAAAAAAAAAAAAAAAAATTGCTTAACCTCTCATGCATGATGACGCGAAAAGCATCAAAACGGTGTTAGGCTGAAGAGTAACATGATGCACTTTGACACACTATCAGCGTTGGTCTGAAGGGATGCCGATTTGGCAATTTTGGACAAAAATATTCACCAAAATTACGTTTTAGCACAAAATGCATCAGTCTTTGGTGCATCATTGGGGAGGATGTCTATTTCTAGGCCAACATTCTCAAATAGACAGCTTTCTCTCAGCTTTCAGTGTGTGTGTATGGGGGGGGGGGGGAGCAATTTTTGGGGATTTACTCGAAAACTACTGGTCGTATCGGAATTCCAAAAACACCACGTGAAACCTCATGAAATTCTACTTGTAGACATATATTTAGCTCTTGTATGGTGTGGGCAAAATTTTGCACCATGGTGTTGGGAAATTATTTTTACTGTTGAACAACATTAATCTCACTGCATTTGGGTATGGTACTTTTACCCATCATTTTTTTTTTTTTTTTTTTTTAAGCTAATAGTATAAACATCAGTGAAGATGATGGTATACGATTTATACCAATATAACCAATTTCTGGGGCAAATAAAATCCATGGGAATGTTTTCCTTTGTGTGTGAGTCCAGGTTGTCCTTGCAGCATTTTCTCTGATCATGTCCCACAAACTTACAGAGAACTTACCATGTGTAAGGAGGTTAAGCTGACTATGCCATGTCACCTTGACCTTTTGACTAGTATTCTCAAAATAATAAGTTACCTCCCTGACTGACCCTAAACTCTTCCACAAAGTTTGGTCCAAAAGAGACCATTTAGTAATTTTGCTCACATACAGAAATGCATGGGTAAAAACTTGACATTGCCCTGTAACCTTAATTGCTGACAGCCTTATTAAAATCAAGTCCTTCATCCTTACATTACTCTCAACCCTTCCACCTAATCTAGGCTGAAGTGGATCAAAACTGTTTAAGCTGACTAATTTAACCTTTACCTGTCACCTTGCTGCTAACTCACTGTCCTCAAAATTGAATCCCTCCATCCCCATCTTACTCTGAACCCTTCTACAAAGAATGGTATAGTTGCGATGCGACTACACACACACACACACACACACACACACACACACACACACACACACACACACACACACACACACACACACACACACACACACACACACACACCACACACACACACACACACACACACACACACAGTCAAATTCTGACCTTGGCCTGTAACTCTGACCTTTGACTAACTGCTCTTTAAGTACAGTATGTGTATCCATCCATCAACCAATCCTACATTGCCCCATAAGAAGTGTAGGAGCCTGGGGCTAGGCAGTTGGTCTCAACATTTAAGATGAGAGTGACCAGCCTCACTCATCCCTGAGTGGCATTATATGAGCAATCAACCCCAACTACCCCTTGGATATAAACCTTCACCGGCTCAATCCGACTGGAGCGCAATAATTACCCACTAAACCACCAGGCACCAAAATTTGGTTATGTGGTTACCACCCAGCATAGTAAATGGTTTCCTGGTGTACAGGAAACCATTTGGCTTGTCACTCAGAGTAGAGTCATCCACAGGTAGAAGGAAGAGGAAAGAATGAAAGAAAGAAAGACAGAAGATGGAGTGTAAAGTTACCTGTATGTATGTCTATACATATACTGATATATATATATATATATATATATATATATATATATATATATATATATATACAGTATATATACAGTAAACCCTTCGTAAGTTGAACTTTTAGAAGACATAATCTTCGGTAGGTCGTACTCAGGCCGAGACCACATATGTAAGTAGGCCGACATGCGGAGGTAGGGGGACAAAGGTGGCGCCAGGCGGACATGTGGCCACCAGTCTGCTGATAGCCAGATTTCACTGGCTTTAAAGTCTCAGATTTTCTTAAAGTTATGCAAAATGTCAGTGAGAAGAATGTTAATGCATATTTGAACATCTGTTATGCTATGTTTGTACAACTGGTGGTTTCTTAATAAGGAAAGCTGTATGAAAAAGAGATTTTCCTCTCTGTATCAGGTAGGCAAATGCTGATGCATACAAAGGTCTGGGATGAGTTGCCAGATGATGCTAGAACGATTAACATCAGCAATGATTACTTATTTTGCCCTCGGTTTTTAAGTTTGATGGAGTTTTCATTGAATTTAAACACTGTCATTCTTCTTGATATCCATAATTGTGGTAACGTGCTCTCTGCTGGGATATTATTTAGGCTTACTTCTCTATGCTGCTCTTGGGTGTCTGCCCTGTCTTCTCTTCCATTCTTCTTTCCTTCCATCCTCTTCTGTCTTTCTTTCCTTCATTCTTTCCTTGTCCTTCTGCCTACGGGTGACTTTACACTCCCTATTCTGTCTTTCTTTCCTTTTCCTTCTGCCGGTGGGTGACTCAACACTAAGTGACAAGCCAAATGGTTTCCTGTACACCAGGAAACCATTTACTATGCTGGGTGGTAACCATATAACCAAATTTTGGCACCTGGTGGTTAAGTGGGTAATTATTGTGCTCCTGTTGGATTGAGCCGGTGAAAGTTTATATCCAAGGGATGGTTGGGGTTGACTGCTCATGTAATGCCACTCAAGGATGAGTGAGACTGGTCTCTCTCATCTTAAATGTCGAGACCAACTGCCTAGCACCGGGCTCCTACACTCCTCATGGGGCAATGTAGGATTGGATGATGGATGGATGGATGACCTCTCTATGTGGATGTGGGCCAAATACTGTACATGAAACTTGCCTAGAAAAGTCGACAACACTCACTTGCAGACCAGCATGCTCTCTTCAACTTATATCCCATAATTTTCTTCCTGGTGGATCGAAATGGAAGAGGAAAAGTTGCACAGAAGGTACATCAGTGTTACTGCTCCCAAATGCGGCACAATCAAACCATTAATAAGGGCAGAAAGGCACCAGTAAACAAACATCGCATCCCCCCCATTTTGCGGCTACCAGCAGTTTGGTTTGGCAACATTACTATTCGGCAATTATCTCTGTGTTTACATATGTAGAGATGAGAATTAAAATGGAAATCTTCAGTACCGTAGCGGCGACCATCATCCACTCACTTGATGTAGTGCTGCTTACTTCTTCCTTAGCCTTGATCATTCTTTTTCTGTGTCTGTCCTCCTCTCTTCCTATTTTTTCCATCTTACCTGTCTCTTCTTATTGTTTTTCTTTCCTTTACGGGTGGCTTTACATTGAGTGACAAGCCAAATGGTTTCCTGTAAGCCAGGAAACCATTTACAATGCTGGGTGGTAACCATATAACCAAACCATACGTGCTCCCTACGTGTCAACAAGTGGGTTGGTGGAGGGTTAGTGCCCCTCCCCGTAAAACAAATAACTCAAAGTCAAACGGCCACCCCTTACGGGATTATGGCATCTGGCAACAGATAGACAGATACTACAATTAAAGAACCAATCACGTATCACAGCAGGTGACAAGATGTATTTTTAGACAAATCTGCGGTCAGCCAGCACCCAGGCTGTAAGGCGTTTGCACAAAAATGGCACCATGTCAGCTGACCAATCAGCCAGCAGCTTTAAATATTGGATGTTCAGTCTCCCTTTCTACAGGGTCTCTATGAATTACTAAATCAATCATATTCAAGCACAGCACTTACTGTAAGCCAATCACAGTGCTTCCCTCCCACACCAAGCATGAAGGGCACATGCGTGAGAGCCCTGCTACACGGCTTGTGCTCATGCATTTTCTGCTCTCTATTGACAGCATGTGGTTCCGGTGTGGTATACAAGAGGATTTTTTTTTTCTCTTCCTCTGGTGGTTCCTCTGCCTGCTGAGTGTTATCATGGCTTTTGCACATTTTCCTCTCTTTTCTATCAATATACCCAGGTATTTGAACTGTCACCAATTCTAGTCTCTCTCCATTCACTGTAACATCACACTGGGAGTCACCTTCTCTCTCAATACCATCACTTTACTCTCTTCTACATTTATTCTCAAAACATGACACTCACAGACATCTGCAAAACTCTGCACTAGTCTACCAGGTTTTTGTCCGGTATTTGCAAGTAGTACCGCATCATCAGCATACAACAAATTTGAGATATTCCATCCATATAATAGTAATAATAATAATAATACACCAGGAAAGCATTTACTATGCTGGGTGGTAACCATATAACCAGATTTTGGTGCCTGGTGGTTTAGTGGGTACTTATTGTGCTCCAATCGGATTGAGCTGGTGAAGGTTTATATCCAAGGGGTGGTTGGGGTTGATTGCTCATGTAATGCCACTCAGGGATGAGTGAGGCTGGTCACTCTCATCTTAAATGTCGGGACCAACTGCCTAGCCCCGGGCTTCTACGCTCCTCATGGGACAATGTAGGATTGGATGATGGATGGATGGATGGATGGATAATAATAATAAAAATAAATAGCTTAGCTTCAGTACTGCTGCTTAGTTTAGTCGAAGTTGGATGAAAACTGTTTAACCTGACCATGCAATGTGACTATGACCTCTGAATTACTTTATTATTATTATTTTATAAAAAAAAAAAAAAAAAAAAAAAAAAAAAAAAAAAAAGGTCCTCTGACCTATACACCTAGTCTATTTAAACATGCATGAAAACTGTGAAGTGTCCAAGATGTGAGTTGACAAAATACGGTAACAAAGCCAAAAATAAAATTGTACATTGCTTAAAAAAGGACAAGTACACACCTTGAGCAGCACTGCTTTGTAAGCAATGTACTGAGATGGCTTGATGTTGGAAGAGGCACACAGCTGAAATGCAACATGAAGTTACTTTCTTCATACTGTAACTCCTAGTTTTAATAAAACTACAGGCATAGTATGCAGAGCATCCAGTTCTTATTATCCAATACGTCTGGGGGAACCTAGCCCCACAACTTTTGACAGAACATCATATTATCCACAAATCAATATCAAATGGTAACACCTCACTATAACGGACTAATTGGGGCCCAAGCCCTTCCAAAATTAGTGAAACTGTGATAAAAACAACATCTAGACTTTCCCCCCCTAACCTGGACACTTTCCGATATACCAGACATCAGTCCAGATCGCCCCAGAGATTTTTAAACTGTTTTCATTACCACTGTTTCACTACTGTACTGTATTATACATTCACTACAATAATCAAATGGTATAATATACATAAAAATACTGTAATGTACGCTGATAAACATGTCTTTTATTTACCTTATTGTGGTGAACATAGCTGCAGTGGTCAGACAGTCCGGACTGCTTCTGGCTTTATTGGACTTTTTCAACATACAGTACAGTATAAGAATTTAGTCCTATAGCTCCTCGATTCTGATAAAAGCAAATTCCGGTCTACTGAAGTCCGTTATATTGAGGTTTTACTGTACCAGCAAAACTGGTTTATGTGGTAACATTGTGTACACACCTTCCTCTCCCTCTGTGACAAAAGGTGGTAACCAGGAAGGGAGGAGATGGCTATGGGGTCGTCACTCGCTCCTCCCGCCCCCACCTGCTGGACCCCCCCCGCCGTGCTGGCCCCCGCTGACCCCCAGTTCTCGCTCCCGTTCAAGCCGCTGCCGCTCAAGTTCCCGCTGAGCCATCTTCCACCGCCAGTATCGAGAGGCGTGAATTTTTTTTCTACTAAACATTTCGGACTTCTTGCGTCGTTTCTGTGAGGAAGGATAACACAGAATGGCAGTCTTAGTCCAATGCTAGGAAGTTCAGGATGAAGGATGTATAATTTCAGCAGCATTATGTATATTCAGTTGTATGTACAGGCATGCACGGAGATTTGTTTGATGTATGAGTCTTCCTGTTACATACACACAGCACGCAAGGGACTCAAACACTACCTTCACTTCCTTGTCTAGAGCTCTAAAAAAACAAAAGAAAAACAAATGTCTCAGTCATACACCATTCTTGAAGGTCTTATTTGGCTACAGTTAAACTGACCTGACATTATAATAACTGCACACAGGCAGAGCTTAACTGCATAGGGTATCCATTTAAATTACAAATGACTAGATATTCCTGACATAATGAAACCTTCCTATCAAAAGTCTACATCAAGGTGAGACCTGTGGTTAATAAATTAAAGTACTGTATATCTTACAAATAATGGATACTACTTATATACAACTTACAATATACCATAAATTAGCTTAATAATTAATCTTGGGACACAGTAAAATATGCCTGTACATACAACTAATGCACTCAAATCTGCTTGGCAAAATAATAGCTAAACAACCAAATGCTATTCTCAGGCTCAATGTGCAGTGAATACATACCAGTGGTTAACCAAACTCCATATCCTCTCTCTCATACACACACACACACACACACACACACAAAAGCAGTTTACATGAAATACAGTAAATCCACTGCTTAAAAAACACAGTTTATCAACATTCCTGATAAAAAAAATTTGTCAGTTCCCCAATCTAATTACAGTGTTATTCAGGTAACTGGTGGGCAGTTCCATTAAAGTATCTGTCCAGTGACTAATTTACGAATTACCAAACATTACCTCATATACAACAAATGTTATTATGGTTTTGTTTAACAGTTCAGGATCTTCACTTTTAACAGCTGTCTTTCACTTTTAAACACCTCTTTATCTTACAGGGTTCATTAAACTGATGATATACTGTGCTTAACAAAATGTATACTTTCTTCAATATCAACATACACATAGTTGAACCTAGAGTTTCATGTACTCCATTTCCAACATCAGCCTGAAAAAGTCTGTTCTGTGTTTGGCAACCTTGATATCCTTCAGCTTAAAAGATGAATGCTGAAAGTAAAAAGTGGACTTGCAATGAAGACAGTATCAATTATTTTAAAATTTAACCGTAACATGCATAAGAATGAAGAAATATGAAGGTGAGAAGTAAGATTTCCATTACAAGAAGCTGAAGTTTATCAAGCCTAGTACCTACTTGAGGCATAGTAATGTCAGTCACAGTGCCAGGAAGACGAGGGAAATACTCACTCTTTTGACTTTGCGGACGGGTCCATTTGAGTCGTTGGAGTCTGAGGCAGGCTGGCCTGCATGAAAGGCAAAGTTGTGAATACTCGGCTGTGGAAGTAACACAAGGGCCAACGTTAGCTTATTCCACTCACGCCGGGCCGGTGGGTGGCAGCGGGGACACTGGGCTATAGCGGACACTAGCAGACTTTGGCTATACTACACTAGGCACACTGGCTACTCTGCTAGGCACACCAGGGCTACACCTGCACAACCTCACTGGGTCCTCGCACCAAGGCTCACTCGCACAGCACCACGCACCACACCACAACCAGGATTAATACCAGACACCCAAGGCAATGAGCAAATACTATCTTGATCTCCCTGTAGTTATTTTGATGTATCATGATAGGAGCGTCCATGATTACGGTTGTAATGTTTTTGACAATGTAAGGTAATAGTATTAACTGCAGCCAATATTTCCAGGTACATGAATGGTGTATGGCAATAGGATTACAGGTGCTTCCAGGCAGCACTTGCAGTTATATATTTTATGTATCTGTACAGTGTATGGCCTCTGAATTCAGCTATTATCCACACTTGCAGTTACCGATATTTAAGCTTTTTTAAATACTGTAACAATGTTAAAACTAACAGATATAGTAATGTCTGCCATGATTCACCCTTCCGGATCCACTTAATATCACAAATTTGCCTGTTTCACAAGGTCTTAACAGTATGAAAGATATCCTGTTTCTCAGTGCTGTAATAAATTTATGACATGAAAACCCAAATAGCAGCAACTGAATACAGTATTCCATTTGTGAGAAAACATTTACATTTCCTCTGTCTCAAAGGGGCTGCATTATACACAAGCCATAGTAGTCCAAAACAATACTTTTACTCTTTATTACATTATCCAAAGACGATTCCAAGTGTTTAGCGAGGAACCATTCGCACAGCAACCACAGCTGTCAGTTTTGCATTGTTGTTAATGAATATGTTGGTGGTATGAGTTGAGGCAAAAATGAAGAATACTGGTTGTATTCACATGATTTTTTTCCCCAAGTTACTAAGCATGTGCATACACAAGTCAGTAGCACTGTAACTAACTGGCAAACTTATACAGTATTATCTTCCCTCAGCTGAGGATGGAGAGTACTGTAAGCACTGTTACAACAATGTTTACTTATAAATGACTTTTTAACGTATGTTTGCTTTAGTTATTTGTAGAATAAAACATGTGGTATCAAATCATTAAAATGTAATTTCGTTAAAACAAAATGTGCTTTAATAAAACACAAACAATAATCCCACTACTTACTAAACAATGCTCAAGAAAAGTAAACTTGGTAGTGTGTCGCATCAAATCTAACAGATGGACGCTCCTATAATTATTTTTGTTAGGGTAGCTGACAGCCAAGCCAATCATGCCTAGTTCAAGGATTACTGTAAAATAAACCAAAGTCCCAACAGAATAAGCAAAGAACCAAAAGTACCAGCTATTGGTTAATGTGTATAAGTAAATAAATAAACAAATATATATATATATATATAAAATCTCTAGTGAGTTTCAAAAGATCTGCAAAAGAAATTCATCATACTGTATAGTACTTCCAGTCCTATGAACACAATGTAAATATCAAATAACACTTTATTAAAAATATTTAACAACAAATAAAATAAACACAGGAACCCCACACTGCAAATGCCTAAAAAAAGTAATAACTTCAATGCTGACCAACTTCCCATCTACCAGGTGGTTTAACCTGGCACACACATGAAAAGAAAGTTCCACATGTATCCTCTGACAGAAATAAATACTGCACCTCAATCAAACTCATTTCTGGAATCCATACTTCCTCCTCCTTTAACCCCTTCAAAATGGTGATGTCTTCTTATACAGTAGCTACTTAATTTTTCCTGGCTCCACCTGACTATTCAATATTAAAAAGGACATCATGTAGGAAAGGGGTTAGTAAAGGCTATATTTAACCATTTCTTTTAATAGTTCCCCCAAGTTCAATAAATTAATCCAGGGAGTGCAAGAAACTCATTTTTTATTCATTCATCATCTAATCCAGAGTTGCCCCTATGCCAAGAGAAGCACAGGAGCCTGAGGATAGGCAAGTCGGTCCTGACATTTAAGATGAGTGACCAGCCTCACGCATCCCTGAGTGGCATTATGTGAGAAATAAATCCCAACCGTTCCCAGGATATAAACCTGCACTTGCTCAATCCAACTGGAGCGCCTTAATTGTCCACTAAACCACTAGGTGCCATGAAATGGTTATAAGGTTCCCACCCAGTGTAGTAAATAGTTTCCCGGTGTGCAAGAAATACAGAGGAAAAAGATATCACCACACTGAAGAGGCTGAGGTATTATTTCTAAATCCTCCTTCAATAATTCCAATAACTCTCTTGTTACTTCTGCACACTTCCAGGATCAACACATCAGACATCACACACAGCACCTTTTGTATATATATATATATATATATATATATATATATATATATATATATATATATACATATATATTTTCCCCCCAGTACATAATCTTGCAATCATGTCCCCTATACAACACTTATTATAATGCAAGTAGCACTGGTCACACATTTAAAAGCATTTTCCTCAGTGTCATTAACCATTACAACTTTCACTATCTCCAGATTCTTTTATTCACCTGAGGAGAATTTTTCAAACTGGAGGGATTTGATATAGCCTTAGTTAATCCATTCACTACCAACTATCCATCCATCCATCATTCAATCCCTTTTTGCCCCATCAGGAGCATAGGGACCCAGGTCACTGCTACTCAATCCTGGCATGGCATGGCATGGTGAATGGGTGGCATCACATAAGCTATAAATCCCAATCATCACTCAGATATAAACCCCTGTGGACCCCATTTGGCTAAAGTGTCTTAACCACCCAACCACCAGGGGTCACTTGACTATACGATTACCACCCAGAGTAGTAAATGGTTTCCTGCGTTACAGTAAACCAACTGGCTCATCACTCCATGTAGGGTCACCTGAGGGCGGCGCTACATCTGATGAGTGGAATAGTGAGTGCCCCCTGAATAAAACTGTCCACTTGTAGCTTGATAAAATGAAAAACATCATCAAAGAGAAGAGGTTACTTTTGCCATGCTATGAAAATGATGTCACTCACACTATAAACTGCACAAAGTGTAACTAAAATGGTGTGTGCCTCAACAATCACATCATAACCAGCACTGGTGGTTTGCTCTTTCCATGGAACCACCCCAGAAAGATGACTCTGACAGAACCATATCCAGAAAACTACCAGTATATTTTTTTCACTAATGTACAACTCCATTTGCCCCAACCACAAATGGCCTTGTTCCTTTAATGTGTTTCTCAATCATACCTCCAACAATTTTATCAACAAGCACGAAAGTTAATTCATATATTTAAAGAAAGTTAATTCATATATTTATAATGCCAAACCTTACTCTCATAGCATTTTCTTCTATACATTTATAAGCAGCTTAAACTTTTACATCAGCTATCCCTCTCAAAAACACCACTCATCTAACTTCTTCAGAGTTATATAAATTTACTGTTGCTGAACTGAACTACTAATAATCTATATTTTAATTACATCATTATATATCCACCATTCAAACTCTTATTGTCCCATAATAAGCATAGGGTCCTGGGCAAGCCTATTCAGTCCTAACAAGGCATAAGTGACCAGTCACTCGCCAAGGTGACAATATATATGAGCAACCATCTCTCAATCGTACACCCTTGTGGGCAACATCTGGCTTTAGTGTCATAGATACTTCATTGTCAGGTATCTATAAGGTTATGTGTTTACTATCCAACACAAGAAATTATTTCCTGGGATACAAGAAATTATCTTGTTTAACACTTAGTTTAGAGTCACCTGAAGGTAGCTCTACACTGAGTGAGTCAATGGCAGATGCCCCCACCTACCACATAAATATTTTACACAACATATAAAAATAGCTATGGAAACTCCAGTGCTTTAAAAATATACACTTTATACCACAATATCTTGTATAATATTCATCTGATGATCCAACTGAGGACTACTGGTGTGAGATGTTTATGTGAGTGAGGTAAGTGGTGAGGGAAGTGAGGCAACACTGAGGTGAACATATCAGTGATGATGTGAAAGGGAGTAACCCTGGCCTGGCAGTCAAGACATGCTGCCAGCAGTCTGCCCTAAAATACCCAAAAGAAAAAATGAAATAGCTAAGATGCTCCATGCAATTTAGAAAAGTGAAGCAATAATCATGACTAATGTTGGCCCTTTCCTTATTTAATGTTTAAATTAAGAAAAGTAGGTGAGAAAGAGGCAAGGATCCTCCTGCCTCTTGAGAGTATTAAGTAAGGATAATCCTGGCATGCATGCTCTTGTCTAGGAGCAAAATTTTTCTTAAGTTAACCTCAATGACCAGTATCAAGCATACATATTCATATTTATTTAGATAATTTATTTCATTTCACAGCTTATATTTTCTTATTTGTACTGTATTTATGTAAAACTGTCATGTTTTAAGCACTGGCATAAAAGTTTTAAGTACTATATAAATACTCAAACAATTTAAGCTTTAGAGCACCATTTATTAATACTGCTTTTCACTTATACTTAATACACAAGCAACAATCATAGTAACCCCAAATCCCTTTGAATGAGAACTCATGGTGCCAAGTCTACTGCCATGAATAAATATTTCATGAGTGCTTAACAAATTCATGATACTAAGGTTTTTGAGGATAAGTTGATGCAGCGCAAAAAGTGCCATTAAAAAAATATGTGTATACATTCTGCAACTGCATTACACAACATCCTTTGCCATTAATACTTACCGATTTCTTTTTGTTTTCCTTTTTCTTGTCCCGGCGTGCTCTTGCTACCTCAAATTCATGACATTCTTCCACATGCCTAATGCCATTTCGTCGATATCTGGGAAATATTTCAAGCATTCTAATTATTTTTTAATCTAAATTTGACCATTATTCTTTGGTTCTTACACTTTACTTTCTTTTAGACTGGTTGCTTACTCTCCTTGAAATTCCTTGATAATTTTTCATTCCCAAATTTTCAAGGTGTCCTCTTCAAATCCAATACCTTTCTTTCTCCCAACTTTATCACTCTCTTTGTACTCTTACTCTCCCTCAAAGAAAATACTTCCCATCTAATACCTTTATTATATTTAACCATTTCTCACACTCCATCATTCCACAGCTCTCTATCCTTTCTCATTTTTTACTCCCCTCTTCCTCCTCAACTCCCCGATTTCCCTGTATGTACAGAAAATATTCAAATGTGACAAAATATTACAAACTCTTCTTAAAAATTACCTAGTGTGATGAATGACAATATGTGAACATGGAATAGTTTTGCTGCAAATATTGAAAGTAGAACTATATCATCAATGATGGCAACACCAGTAGTTGTTAAAGGATGAATAATATCCACACACTGAAACTGTTCTCATGCATCCATTTTCATTATTCATGACAATGTGAAACATTGTAGTTATTAACATCTTGTCTGCAACACACAATTTGAAAGGGTTGATCAACAGTGATAATCCTTCTGGAATCCACTGTGCTTATCCTAATTTTGGATACATTTATAGTCTTTTCTTACCTTCAGGATCACTTTCTACCAACTTTATTTATTTATTTACCATTGTTTTCAATGATTTTCTTGCCATGAGGGTACTTCCATTTAAGGGACCCATAGCCATGGGTTTATTTAACTTCAGAAGCTCAATTCAGCTTCCTGCTAAAAGGATAGCTTATTCTACAACTGACAGAACATCACAAGAGTAAAACTCTGACATTTAAAGAAGCTCCAGCCTACGGAAGGTTCAACATAAAATAAACGCTATCCTACCTTAGTAATTCACGTATCCTAGTGCGCAACTCTCGTTCCCGCACCATGGAGTTCACTAAGCTGTTGTGTTCACTAGCTGTCTGGAACTGGCTCACTGATCTCAACTTCTCTGCAATCACTTCCCTGTACAGTTGAAAGTAATCATTCAACATACCAGTTATATCTTCACAGCAATGTACAAAGTTTCAGTAGAGTAAGGCCCAAAGTACAGTGAACTCTCAATTATCTGTCGGTGCAACATCCGGTGCAGCTATCTTTGCTCTATTAAAGCAATATCCGGTAATTTTATGCAACATCCGGTGCTGAAATGGGACTTAAATGGCAGTCCAGTGCAATATCCGGCACTGAGGAGTCTCAACCAGCTCATAAGCAGTAGCCAACCAGCGCCAGGGGAAATCCCGAAACTCGAGAGCCAATGAAAATGCCTGCTACACGCCAGTCAATCAGAATCTGCCTCATCCGGTGCGCTGAGAATACCTCAGCACTCTCATTCTCGCCCATGGATGTCATTCACTGAAGATGTACCAGCGCACTCGCTCTTCCGACCATGCAGTTGTAAAACCCTGGTGCTGCTACAATAGTTGCGGCACAAGACTCTGAGGTTGTCATTATCATACCCTGGCAACCTACCATTCAAAAGTGCACCGCTAACAGCTGGTGAGTACACTATATAAAATAGTACACTATGCACTGTACTGTATTACTGCACTGTATCAATACTGTACGGTTCTTATATGCTCAGTTTTCATCTGTTACATATGGCAAAGTTTTTAGGATAGAGGGTCGAGACAGATAGAATCACATATCCAGCTAAAAGCCGAACGTTGCACCGGATATGCAATATCCGGCTTTTCACATTATTCGGCGTAGGGCTTGGCTGAATTATAACGGATAATTGAGAGTTTACTGTATTGATAAATACACATAATGCCACTATTTGCCACTGCCTCTTCTACATTTCAGCATCTCTTAACATATTTCCAGCTCTTAATATAAGCTGTCACAGTACTACTAATATTAAGCTGCTGCATAAAATGAATGAGAGCCAATGAAATTTTGCTTACATAAACATATGCCTTAAAATATGCAAATCATTGTCAAAAGCATATAGTCCCAGGTAAGAGATAAATAGGTCACTGAATACTGTTTTCCTCTACAAGGTGCTGAAACACATTAAAAAAATTAGTAAAAATAACAATAATAAATAATGATAAAACGGTATTTCAGTAGTCTAGGAAAGGATTAACACTTACACTATTCTACTTTCTCATTATCCTGAACAGCAAACAAACTTACTCAATCACACATAAATACCTTACTTTCAAAACCTTCTTTCCTGATTATAATCACGTGTTCACAGGTTATTCATCAATTTGTAGTTTTAACACAAATTCCATTCATTGTAATTTCTAATAATTCTTCTAACCTTTTTTCTAATTTATAAGTCTATATACTATATTTACCTGTCATCTTTGCTTTTCTTCTTGGGAGGAACCTGGGCTTTCTCTTTTTCCTTCTTGAAGAACTGTGGTACTATCTGGAAGTCTCTAACCACACGTTTCCTTCGTGACCGTTCACGCAGCCGCCGCATATACATGTCAACCTTTGTGGGGATATTGATAAAAACTTCCTGTTACAGGAATAAACATAGTAATACAGCTTTTAATAGAATCTTTCTTTATATTTAAGCTGTATTAAGCAAAATCATGCAAATGCTTAACACAAATAGTTTATCCTGGTCAAACCATGATCTTATTCTAAACAAGAATGCTATAGCAGCCTGAGATTAGCTTAATTTTTATATATCATCTGATAGTCACTAAAAACATGCTAAACAGACTCTCTTACTTAACTCTTTCAAATTTTCAGGCCTGAAAAGTAAACTGCACAACTTTAAATACAGAGCAATACTGATTATTTTGACCAATATCTTAAAAAATTGTTGAAACATCTGATAGCATTTAAATATATGATTAAAAGATACTGATAAATAAATACTCTAACACTGCTAGTAAAACTTTGGAAATAAGCTAACATAGAGTGATGTATGCCACTGAAACTGTTTGCTGTCATTCACCACTGTCCTAGCCACTAACCTGAGCCAGTTTAAGGGCCATGTCCACATCCTCATCATCAACTGGGTGGATGAAGAGAGGAGCTATCATTGTTTCAGCTTCATTGTCCCACTCCTGCAACCATGAACTCAAGTCAACATTCATGTGAGACTAAAACTCCGAAAAAGCTTGAAGTGGTCCAGACTGCCTAACCTCAGGCCAGGGTGGCCATATTGTCCGTGCAGTTTGTGTGTTCATGTGTCAGTTGGTGGCGGGCTGGTGGCGTCACTTCTGACCCCCCATGCTCAGCCACAGTCTGACCTACATCATTTCCCTGGAAGTCCCATATACACTGCTCGCGGGTGACGAATGATAAGTGGAATATCCAAAGTGAACATCTTTAGTGTGTAAGACTGTAAATAAATAGGTGCATAAAGTATGCAGTATAGTATTTGAAAAATGAAGTTGTATTTTCTAAAAGCTAAAAAATTAGAAAAGGGGTCTACATTAACATCAATATTAATATAAATTTCTGGACACCAAGCATTAATCACACGGCGTGTGGTTTGTGTGTTTAAGCATCAATTGGTGGCAGGTTGGGAGCATCACTATTGTTCCCCCATGTTCTGCCTCGGTCTGACCCACATCATTTCCCCGGAAGTCCCTGATATACTGCTCGAGGGTGATGAGTGATAAGTGAAATATACAGACAATGTGAACATCTTTAGTTTGTAAGATTGTTTGTGGCAGGTGGGGGCACTCACCATCCACTCACTTGATGTAGTGCTGCTCTCAGGTGTCTGCCCTTTCCTCTCCATCCTTCTTTCCTTCCATTCTCTTCTGTCTTTCTTTCCTTCATTCTTTCCTTGTCCTTCTCCCTACGGGTGACTTTACACTCCCTCTTCTGTCTTTCTTTCCTTCATTCTTTCCACTTCCTTCAGCCTGTGGGTGACTCTATACTGAGTGACAAGCCAAATGGTTTCCTGTGCACCAGGAAACCATTTACTACGCTGGGTGGTAACCATATAACCAAATTTTGGTGCCTGGTGGTTTAGTGGGTAATTATTATGCTCCCGTCGGATTGAGTCGGTGAAGGTTTATATCCAAGGGGTTGTTGGGGTTGATTGCTCATGTAATGCCACTCAGGGATGAGTGAGGCTGGTCACTCTCATCTTAAATGTTGGGACCAACTGCCTAGCCCCGGGCTCCTACGCTCCTCATGGGGCAATGTAAGATTGGATGATGGATGGATGGATGGTAAATAATAAGGTGTATACAGTGTACAGCACAGTATTTGAAAAATGCTTAAAATTAAGTACATTACATGGCACCCAAGGTACAAGCTACACCTCCAGTTCCCATCCATGATTCTGCTTCTACCAGTGAAGACACTCAGGAGGAGGATTCACTTTTCCTTGACGATGACCTGAAGATATTGGGTAATGATTTTGAAAGATTTGCTCTGAAGGATCCATCACCAGGTGCTGATTGATGATAAACACTCAACAACGTGGGGAGGTGGGGAGTTGGGTGAGCCAAGTGAGTCGGAATGGTTATGTAAGAAAATACGTATAATTTTTTTACTTATGAGTTTCATTGTGTCCACACCGTCCTTAAATTTTACTGTGTCATGCAATAAATTATTTATAGTGGCATTTGGGCAAGTGGAATATTGCCACAAGTTAGAGGGAACTGGTGGGGGTGAAGCTGGATGGTGGCCATGATGCTTTTCATGTATGACAATATCTTTTTGTGTGCGCTACGCATGGCCTTTATCGAGTCCAAACCTTGCTAAAATTATACTGTGTTATGCAATAAATTATTTATAGTGGCATTTGACAAAGGGCAAATGGGATACTGCCCCGAGTTAGAAGGAACTGGTAGGAAGTAGGATGGTGGCCATGGCGCTTTTCATGTATGAAAATATGTTAGCAGGGGAAAGTCCATATGCCGCTTTTATCAAAGTTTTGCTTTTTTCAGAATGGCCTGGGCCCCAATTAGTCCATTCTAGTGAGGTTTTACTGTACTGTACAAAGCAAGCAGAATGACGTAGGCTACCATTTTAAGTAAAGCAGTACAATGCAGGATGACTCTGGAAGATTAGCACTGTGAACGAATGTAATGGTAAAGAACTTGAAGTAGTTTTAGATTCTGGGGGTGAATATCCTTCCCATAACATGACAGTGTATTTGCTACATTTATATACAGGAAATATCTTATACAATATGAGACAATGTTTAATTATGATCCTGACCCCTTCTCCTACCAGAGGATGGGGTTAGGCATAACCCAGAATCAAGAAGAGAGTAGGCAAGTGGCAGAAGAACCTATAGCCTGCCCAGTCAAATAGGCCTAACACTCTTTCAAATCCCAGAATCACTGATCCCCATCACAAATTTACCCATCTGCACCACTTTCTTTTTTTCTTAATAGATGCATTTCACATTAATAAACCTGAAAGAATCTGTCGTCTGTCAAGTTCCGAAAGGAATGTCAAAACCCTTACCATGTACTCCTCCATACATTATTCATGGAACAAACAGAACAGAATGTCATTATTATTCAAATAAGGATTGGGTTTCAGATCTGACTACACAACTACTAGCCTTCTTAACCCTTTAACCGCGGGTGTCATTCCAGAATGACGTTGCAAAAACTGGACCAAACCGCGGGTGTCATTCTCGAATGTTTGTGAATATTTTGAATACCCCGCGTTTTTTCCGTGCGCCAATTGTTTCAAGGGAGAGTAGCTATTAAGTTCTTTCACTCCAGCCGACCCCCACCTCCCTCTTCCCCCCCTGGGGCCCCACCTCCCACCCCCTGGGCCCCCCACCCCACCCCTGACCAAGCGCGCATCAGTATCTGTCCAGCTGTGTGAGTGACAACACATGTTGATGTGGCAGTGAAGTGCAGGCAATTACAGTGCCTTTTACCCGTCTCAGTGAACACAGAGTGGGTGTTTATCGTATGTGCAGTGTTCATATATGTTTATAGTATTATTATCAGAATGTGATTGGCATTTGGTAATGGTGTGTGAGCGAAAAATAGTGATTACAACACCGCTGATGTGGCACTGAAGTGCAGGCAATTACAGTGCCTTTTACCTGCCTCAGTGAACACAGAGTGGGTGTTTATCGTATGTGCAGTGTTCATATATGTTTATAGTATTATTATCAGAATGAGGTTGGCATTTGGTAATGGTGTGTGAACGAAAAATAGTGATTACAACACCGCTGATGTGGCAGTGAAGTGCAGGTAATTACAGTGCCTTTTACTTGCCTCAGTGAACACAGAGTGGGTGTTTATCGTATGTGCAGTGTTCATATATGTTTATAGTATTATTATCAGAATGAGGTTGGCATTTGGTAATGGTGTATGAGCGAAGGTAATGATGTGTGAGCGAAAAATAGTGATTTTACACCCCTCACTTCTAACGGCACTGCCCGTCCTGTGAAAGGCAACGAAGTCATGAAACTTACATCAATGGAAAGCTGAAGGTTAGTACTTTCTAATGGTACCTTATTTTTTTCTCTAGCTTTATTCTGTGCAGAGTTATTAAGGTTAAAAGGTTTGTTTACATTTGGCTGAAACCCCCGCGGGAGAGGACAGTCAGACCAAAACAATACCCGCGGTTAAAGGGTTAACCCGCCCCACCCTGATGTTTTTGGACTTTTTTTTTTTTTTTTTTTTTTTTTTTTTTGGGGCTCAAACATCTGCTTTTGGTGAGAAACATCGAAAATTCATAGAGAAATCGCTCACCTCAGGTTTAAAATACCCGATATAGGTACAAGTACTTCCTTACCTGACTGGGTTTTCTAACAGGCTGGCACCAAAGAAAACGAGTTCTATGGGAGGGTAACTATTTTATCCACTCATAAACAGTATTTATTTATTTACTTGGTACGAATTTATATGTAGTACAAGAGTATATTGGTTTTCAAACAGTAATATAGGCATTATAAGCATTGTTTCACTCACTAACTCATCACCATTCATGACCTTTTTTTTCCCACATTACCTGATCATCATTTCTGACTGTTTCTTCCTCTAATGCTATGTAAACTTTGTCCTCCACATTGTCATCGATTGGGGAATCACTCTGGCCCTGAATGTCTTTATTGGCCAGGTCACTGGTAACAGGTGAATTGCCGAGAAAATGGCGTGCAGGGGGGGGGGGAGGTTATGCGGTGTAAGGCATTGTTCCTGCTTGGCATCTTGTAGAGGAATAGAGGAAGGTGTCCCGTGTATACGTGCCAAAAATCACTCGCGAAATCACTCGTGAAAATTGAAAATTGTGCAAATTAGGGACCTTGCAATGTTGCCACGTTAATTCACGTCGCCGGGACGGCGCGGGTTAAGGGCTATTATTTATACCCTTCATTTTTCACTCGTTTACTAATGTCATCATTTTATCCAGTATTTCCCTTCAATGCCACATTCAGCACTGCTGAAATACCAAAGCCATGCATGCAAGCTGGTCCATACACCTTGCTCCATTAAAGGATCAACCAGATACTCTCAATCTTTGGACAGTGATTCAAAACTTATTCAAATCAATTATTTGGAGGTCATGAGAATAAAACACAAAAAACAACCTCTGGCTCAACTCTGAATAATCTCCCCTATGGGATATAAAATTATCTGATGGTATCAAGAACAAAATGAAAAACATTCTTTCAGACTACAGACATAAAACACACATGATTATATGTAACTTCCCAATGCTCTTCTTATTTACCACACTGTCCCTTATGAAACTCACCCTTTCAAAGTCATCCCTGTGAGGCATGTATCCGAGGATGGTGTTCTCCTCAGCAGAAAGTGGCTGAGATGGGAGGGATGAGGCAAGTGTAGGTGAAAGGGGGCCAGTATCATTGGAGGTGTGTTCTATGGGCAGCTGCAGTTGCTCCATAGCCGGCCGCCATGACACTCGACCAATGCTTCCCTCAATGTAGCTGCTGATGTACTTGTTGCGTGCATCTACCAAATACAGTAAATAAATATATAAACAATTTCTTTTCTTAGCATCTCTACTTTTCTATCAAAACTTTGGAAACTATAATTATCTACTACTAAATTAAATTTTTGGTCGGCATCCCTATTTATCACTAACACAGGTTTCTGGCCTGCATCTCTATTCTTATGTGCTAATATTGCAGTCATAACAATGGACACCATACTGACAGAACTTTTAACTCCTTCACATTTTTTTTTTTATTATTATTGATCATCTTGAACTGAGCTTCATGCATTTGTTTCTGCATTTCAAGAAGAGTAACTGACAATACATTTATTCCATCCATCCATCATCCAATCCTATGTTGCCCCTTGAGAAGCGTAGAAGCCTGGGGAGAGGAATGTTGGTCCTGGCTTTCAAGATGATAGCGACCAGCCTCACTCATCCCTGAGTGGCATTACATGAGCAATAAACCCCAACCACCCCTTGGATATAAACCTTCACTGGCTCAATCCGATTGCAGTGCCACAATTACCCACTAAACCACTAGCTGCCATAATATGGTTATATGGTTACCACCCAGTGTCGTAAATGGTTTCCTGGTGTACAGTACAGGAAACCATATGGCTTGTCACTCAATGTAGAGTCACCTGTAGACAAAAGGAAGAGGAAAGAATGAAGCAAAGAAAGACAGAAGAGGAAGGATGGAAAGACAGAAGAGAGGAAAGGGCAGGCACCCAAGAGCAGTACTACATTGAGTGAGTGGATGGTTATGTCAAATGTCCCTTGCAAATATTATTCTCAGTTATGTCTCTCTGTGAGACCCTACTCAATATCCTCACTTCTGTGCAACCAAGTCTGTTTATATCCTATTATTTCACGGGTTAAGTCCCACTGGTATACATAACACTTCTCATGCATGCTTCATAGAGTATCCTTGGCACAAGAGGAGAGCCTCTTCACAATCTGGAGAGCCAACATTCCTTAAACTCCTACCATTCATCTCTCATTCCAGCAATTTAACTGGAGAAAAATTGCTTGTATGTTGGCATAAGGGTTGGAAGAATTACTGAGGAATCAGGGTTTGTATGAGCAAATGCTCCCTAATGTATATGCTTGAATGCTTGACAAGTGATCTCTACGCTGACCCCTACTTTAGGGACATAATCTTTCTAACTCTTCATGCATAAGTTGGCTTTATTTAAGAACACTCGAACATTCTGAAGTATTTGTGCATACATGAGCATTAACTCCATAGAAAGAAATTCATTATAGCCATAAAATTCATGGCAGTTAGGTTCCATAAGGAGCCGAGAATAACTTAAAATTACAAATACTGTACCAAATTTAATTTTCTATTTATTGCTACTGTAACTGTTTATAAATACCATCTGCAGTCCTTATATCATACAAAACATAAAACTGCTTAAAAGCTCCTTCCCTTCTCTGAAATATCATAAACATATGTAGGGAAATGTAGTATACAAAAATATAGTACAATACCATGCAAAATTAAGAGAACAGTAAAAAACTCAGTACAGCACTAAATTAAGTTCCTGTTGCAGTTTATAGCTGCCAGGGGATACTCTTGGCTTTAACTGCTGTACTGGCACGATAGTTACCTTCTGGAGTCCTGGTTTCTATGTGCCTGGCTATGTCTTCCCAGTTGCCATATCCATACTGCTCGATGGCGTCCAGTAGTCTCACCTCCTCCCTCGCAGTCCAATGGCCTTGACCAGGGAAAATGCTAAAGTTTCCTGTGTCCTGGAAAACACCGGCCTGTGAGAGTGCGGGCCCAGAGAGAGAGACAGTGACCCGTTAGTGAGGGGGGCAGTGGCTGGCAGAGTGCAAATGTGGGGGCGACACCCAGCTACCCAACCACTGTGTGTCTTGAGTCTGGCTGCCAAAAGGCATTATGAGAACATTTTTACCCCAAATTATTAACACTGGACAACTTTATTCTTTTGAAAGACAATTATGTACAGTACTTGTATAGCAGTTTTCCTGAAGTTACTGAAAAAAAAGGCATCACCCAAAAGAATTCAAATCAAGTTAGTATGACAAAATGTCTACTCTGACGACACACAGCTGTGGGTGTATCATTCCACTTGCTCCAACAGGCTACCTAAATTATGCACACCAGTCGTCACAACGGTATCACTGAACTGCCCTAACTACCTATCCCTCATCCTTGCAGGAACAGCATCCTTCCTTTACATAAAGAAACCACCATATCTTTCCTGTGTTTCACTTTTATGTTAAAGCACAATAATAATAATAATAGTAAAAAAAAGATCTGCATGAAGAGAGCTGTCATCAGTAAATTTGGGGATATCTTTTTACTGTAATATCTGACAGATAAACATCATTATCAAGGGGATGATATGACTTTATGCCTAGCAGTAATAGTAAATACTGTACAATACAACATGCAGATTCCCGCCACTATCCAACAAACTGGGTATACAGTATAGTCTACTGTATTTTGGAGAGAGACCCCTTACAAGTCTGTTCTCTCATCTTCCTTGTAAGTGGTGAATCAAAATTCCAATCTATTTTCGTCCCTGTGAATTTGAAATTTCTAATAATATATGGTAAATCTTGCAACATTATTTCCTATACGGCAATTCTAGCAACATTATCTTAGCTAAACTTACCCCCAGAAAACTATAGGAACATTTTCTTTGCTTCTGATTAATTATTCCATTCTCGTCAAAATCCCATCTCTACCACTGACATCTAACGAGATACTATACTTCACAACTGACTAACGAGAGCATGATTATATGAACATGTACTGATGGCAAGACTATCAGCCACTCTATTACTGTATAACCATATGATTCTGATAAAACACTATGATTATATCACACCAATAAATCATGACTAAGTTATTAATGTACTGTACATTTATCAATCATAACTACACATTATGAACATGAAAGCTTTTGCTCTTTTAAAATGATATAACTTGTGCATGCTAATACAGTAACAACTATATTAAATATCCCCAAAGCTACTTTCAATTCTTCATGCAAGATATTTATCTGACGGTCTGTTAAACGTGGATCAATTGGGGCTAAACACCGCAGCACCCAGACTCAAAAAGCATGGATTGTTTTAACTATATAACATGACCCCTAAGATTATTATTTTCAAACTTTAGCACCATGCCCAACACAAACTGCCCACCCTATACATGACACAGATAAACCTTACACATCAAAGATTTTCAAGCGCATACTCTCTTGTTAATATCATCCTCATCAGTAAAAAATCTGCTACTTTTACTTCACTCAATTGATTCCTGAAAACTGGCAGGGTTGGTGCTTCCTTCCTTACCTTTGCACAGAGTTAAATTTTCGTTCACTAGTAAAATCAGCATATGTATCTGACAATTAAAAAAATTTACACAATTTCATTTTAAAGAGATACAAAAAAAACTCTGACAATTATTTCTGAAGCCCAGGATGAAGATATAGTGTCTGGCCTCTTCACATCCCTATGGAATCCTCTTTGTAATGTGAGGTGCGGTGTCATTAAATCTAATAACCACGGGAGTTCTAAAAGAGTTGGTCAAAAATTTAGTGCTTCATTTCCCCTGTGTGGCTGAAGTTTCAGCCACATGACTTTTGTATGGCTTGAGTAGTGAGAAATAGAAGATGTGGCTCAGCAAGGGATGTGTGATGTGCTGGTGCCTGGTTATAAAAATAATGCTTAGAGTGCCATGTACACAGTCCCAAGGCTGAAGGCCCTTAAAGCTATGAGTACAGTACCTTTCACACCGCAACCTCTGCTTTCTGCAAACTTCTAAGTCTACTATCCAGGAGATGCTTCACTTTAAAGAGAATTCACCAAATATGCTGTGAATGAGAGAAATTCTTACTTGATGAATATGAAGTATGACAAGCACAGACGCCTTGTAAAATTACATTATTCAACCCCACTGCAGTGTCAAGGGTACTTAATGCCATATGTATGATGATAGTGTTATCTTTATGTACAGTAATGCAAGGTCTAAAATACCAAAACTATACTTATACAGTAATCACATAGTATTTACAATATAGTACAATTGCTGTATTCCTTTAGATTACACCATAGTGAGATTTATTAAAAATTTCTCTGAATATGAAACTGACTACTACACCTACACTGTTCCTGAAACGAAGCTGTTTATAATGATATGAGCTGTTTGGACTACATCTGTACTATGATTATAAATCTAATAAATGCTGTTTTTGCCTACACTTTACTCTCCCCTTGGTTCTTTGATGCACACTGAAGCTTAATATCCTATTTAAAAAAAAAGGCAACTGCTTTCCAACTGCATTTCTCAAAAATATAGAATCACATGAAGTACAGTATAATGGCAACAGCAAGGCTATTTTATGGGAAGTCTATGGGCTTATAGAGGGCTGAAACCAATAACAAATTAATTCCACATAATATCTACCCCTGACAAACTGTGTTACCTGACCTATTAGATTGGTATACAACCATGAGAGCACAGCCACACCTCCCCTGACTGTTTTAACATTCTATGACACATATAGTAATCATACACTATCCCTAAACGTGCATTCCAACATTTTCTGTCCCTTTACTTCCTTCTTTTCATAGGCATGACTGGTAGTGAATTAGATGATTATTTTATGGAAATGTAGCAATGTTTATGCTATACATAAATCTGAATGATCTAAACGCACAAAGCTAGTCTAGTCTGAGATACAGGAGCATACATATAATACGGCTGTCACATTTTATTTGGTTGTCGTTAAGATTATAACATCCAGATCTAATTTTGTGCTGAATCATTCACATCATGGTGCCATTTTTCCCACTACAATCAGTCTTACAGGGAAATTTTTCCATTTATAGAAATAAGCTGGTGTATGTCCAGTGCAATATGCAATGTATGACATCCAACATTTAGTTGTTGAAGGCTGTGTGAACACAGCACCACTACTTGTAAGCATATCTATTAACGTGTAGTAAAATTATACCCGGTAATCTCTCTCCTTCTGTATTATGATCACCTCAATCCAATATTGCAGGTCAGTAAGTCACTTGAAACCCATACAGCCTTCTTGAAGGCTGTAGGTACTAAGAATATTATGGAATATGTATTAAAAAAAAAAAAAAAAAAAAAAGTCTGCTGGTTATCAACCACAGTACCATACTCTTAAAGTCAAGTACTCTATTGTTTTTACCGTACTATATACTGTGAGGTCATGGTCACTGTAGTTTTGGTGGTAGCCTGTTCATCACACAGTGTATATGTGCAGCAATTCACGGGTCCAAAATCCAAGACAAGATAAAAAGATAACATGGGTGCAGGTAATATGCTCTTTCATTTCCAAGCAACTGTTTGCTCCCAGTTGGTCCATATTAATATACAGTACACAAAGGTCTCCATATCTGCAAGTAACCGGTTCTGGAAACACTATGCAGGATTTGCGAGCTCACAAAACTTGAACCACAAAACATATGGAAATAAGTTAATTGGTTCTGAGGCTTGTGATCAGCTACATTTATACAATCTTTGACCTCTCATACCTAACCACCAATTAAGTTGTGGCACTTTGGGGCATTTAATGGGTTGTAGTGCAAAAGATTACATGATATAGTATGTACTACAGCACAGCACTATACTGTTATTACGCAGAGGTGGGTGGCAGACACAGAGTAATATAAAAGGTAAATGTTTGTGCAAGCCTTACAGGGATCTGAAAGGCAAAACAAATGACACAGTGTTTACCTCCTTCCAATGTCACTGCTGTTAATTTTCTTTTTGCCTACGCTCAAATTATCACTGCTAAGTTACTATCTATCTATAGCCCGACGCCCTAATCCCGCAAAGGGTGGCTGCAGACAAAACGCCTCCAAGTCGCTCTGTCACCCACCATTTGACTACCCTCCCCCCAACTCACCCCCCCCTCCCTCATATACCTCTCAACTCCATCCCTCCACCTCATCCTCGGTCTCCCTCTCCCTCTCCCTCCCTCCACCTTACCTACATACACCCTCTTAGTCAGTCTTTCATTCTCCATTCTCTTCACATGTCCAAACCACCTCAGTGTATTTCTCCTAATCTTCTCAACCACATCCACATCCACCCCACAGCGTTCCTTCACTTCTTCATTCGTCAACCTGTCCCTCCACATGCTCCTCTCAAGTAACTCATTTCCACTGCTCTCACTCTTGACTTGTTCCCCTCTTGCAAGGTCCATGCCATGCTAGGTTACAATATAGTAATTGATCTGTCCAGTTACAATATAGTAATATGATCTGTCCAGTCTTTTTATGAATGTTAACATTCATAAAAAGACTGGACAGATCATATTGAGAATAATTATGTCACCCTAGGACTCAGTGATGTATGTTCTGTTTTGTGCAGGCTGTTCCTCCTCAGTTCCTTAATAGTAGGCCAGCTGTCTGAATGATTAGTTAACCTGGTACACACATAACTCAAATTGTTACTTCCAAGCTAAAAAGAAAAAGAATGAAAAAGAGTATTAACTGCCATTTATAAAAGGAACATACATCTCGAGAAAGCTATCACCCTTTGCTTAAGCAATGAAATATTTTGTTTTATGAGGACTCAGTTCCTGCCCAGAGGGCAGCTGTTCAGCTGTTTATGTAACTTGTTGCACACGTAACTCAATTTTTTATTTCAGAGTGAAAAAATGTTTTCATTCAGTTCTACAATGGACAGATCCTACTGATGACAATTACAGTATATGTGTCTGTTAGTGCAGATCAATGCCAAAATGATCACTGTCATATTAAGCTAACCAGATAAATACAGGATTTTTATTAATGTATGGTGGGTATTTTAATGAAATTCTTGAAATGGAAAAGTTAGTTTCAGCATGGAGGTTGATACCACCGTTTCTCTGTATGCTATATACAAGGGATATCTGTGTTCTGCATATTTTAATGAAAACAATGATGGCCAACCTGACTTGGCCCAAATGTGTCAGCTTGGCTTTGCATGTTTTCTGGGAGTATTCGAACCTACCTATCTCAGAACTACCAAAAAAAATTCACATGGGGTGAATCTTATATTTGCGGGTCCTCATGGAATAAATTGAAATACGAGAGCTGGGCACACAATAACACAACTCCAACTGTCAACACACAAAGATGCAGCTATTACAACATATACTGATTTTCACATGCAATGCTCTGTTCTTCACCCGCATGGGGAAATATAAATTCTGGCTACTAATCCCCTTCCCCCAAGATCCAGTTCTGTAGTGGATCACATAAGGCTGCATTTTACCTATTTTAGTAAGAAAGAAACTGTTTCCACTTGGAAAATACAAAACCCAGCATTTCTTTAAAAATGCCACCCATAACACAAAACACTGTCAGTTTGAAAGAAAAATTATTTCCCTGGGTGGAATACTTTGAGATGTTTCCTAAAACTCTGATGTTCTGCAATGCTCTGTAAATGTTCCTACATCAACATCCTATAATGTGATCAAATTTTGCTGTTAAACAGATCACTCACCACTATAAACTTCACAACATAAATTTAATTAAACAAACTGCATATTCTAAATATGGTATCATTGTCTGGGAGCCTTAAAAGTCAAAACTTGTTAGTAGGTGCCATATTACTATATTTTGTTCACAGTTTATCCAAAAGCTGATAAGATTTAAGCATGGAGATAACCTTATGAAAAAACAATATATCCATCCATCCATCATCCAATTTTACGTTGCCCCATGAGGAGCGTAGAAGCCCGGGGCTAGGCAATTCGGTCCTGACATTTAAGATGAGAGTGACCAACCTCACTCATCCCTGAGTGGCATTACATGAGCAATAACCCCAACCACCTCTTGGATATAAACCTTCACCGGCTCACTCCGATTGGAGCGTTGTAATTACCCACTAAACCACCAGGCGCCATAATTTGGTTATATGGTTACCACCCAGCATAATAAATGGTTTCCTGGTGTACAGGAAACCATTAGGCTTGTCACTCAGTGTAGAGTCACCCATAGGCAGAAGGAAGAGGAAAGAATGAAGGAAAGAAAGCCAAAGAGGGAATGTAATGCCACCAGTAGGCAGAAGGATGAGGAAAGAATGAAGTAAAGAAAGACAGAAGAAGAAGGAAGGAATGGAGAGAGGAGAGGAAAGGGCAGACACCCGAGAGCAACACTACATCAAGTGAGTGGATGGTGAGCACCCCCACCTACCACAAAAACCAATATATTACTTAGGTAAATGTTTTCAAAAAGTAGCTGCTTTGATAATGGCCCTAAGAAAAAGTATTAAATTTCACTTACTAAGGGGATTAAGATTAATTAAAAAAGAAATTATTTCTGTTTTGGTAATGTTAACTATACTCCTAATTACAAGTATTGTTAATACAGTGCACACAATATGATTAGTATTGACGATGCATGACTATCTTAAAAAAAAAAAAAAAAAAAAAAAAAAAAAATCATTTATGGTAACCTCACCAAGCCATGTATGGTCTATCTTTAATAATCCACTGGTTTACTTACCCAAAACAATCACACCAATTGAGATATGGCAAAGTACTTTGGCAAAAGCACTGATACAAAAATTCTTTACTGTCACTCTCTTTCATCTGTATGCAAAACATCAAATGATTCAGCTTTGGCTCAGAAACCCGTCAACATACCTCTCTCATATCTGGCACAAAGAACAAAAGCACACTGATTTACAGTCTCACTTTACACTTGCAAAATTCATCCAAAACCTGTAGTAGTAATTCCTAGTCATGCTTAAAGTAAATCTAATAGGAGGATGCCGTTAAAAACATTACATTTTACTGCAGCATCTGCTTACAGTACTGTGTGTGTGCATATATATATATATATATATATATATATATATATATATATATATATATATATATATTACTACAGCACACTTCAAACTGTCAATATTTCATCTAAATTACATGTGTTAACCACTAATTACTGGTAATTACTGAAAAACCCAAACAACCAATAAAGAAAATGAGTCTTAATGAAGAAAATAATTACTTCTTCTTGAGAATTATGTCAAGACAATACCTCCCACTTTAATTCTAGCATGCACTCTGCCACCAAAGAATATAGCATGGGGAACACTATCACATGGTATTCTGAATCACTGGTAAAGTTAGTGCACAAAAAAGAATAAAACACTTGTCAAAATGAAACATAAGAACAGCAGATAACTGTAAAAACAATGAGATAACATTGCAAAGTATATGCTGATCAATGCAAATGAAGACAAACATTATACTCCTGGTAACAAAGGCAAACAATTCAAAGTGCGAATATTAACCCCTCCATTCAATTATGTACTTTATTTTATTCTTGATGTCCCTATGCAACTTTACTCAGGAAAGACTTTTCAGACTGGAAATGTCATACTCAACCTTTTCTAACCCCTTCACAACTAGGGTGATCTCTTGTACTGAATAAAACTGTCTGAAGAAAGGAAGAGTAAAATGAAAATACATCCTTGGAAACAAGGGGTTAAGGAAGGTTCGGGGAAACAAGAAGTAGCCGTCAACCGTCCCCGTCCCTCAGCCTCCATTACTTAGCACCTCAAGGAATCTAGAGAATCATGCTATAAAAACTCAGCTCTAGGATACTGCCCAACCTACACTCTGATGAATTAGACTATTACATTCAGAAACATATCGTCATAGTTTCAAAAGTATCACAATTTAACTGAAGTTTGCTGGTATGTCAAATGAGCAAATGCCTGAGGCTAGAAATTCCAAAATGAGTTAAGAAGTAGTGCCATGAATGTCCACCAGAAGCAAGCAAGAGGCTCTACATCATGCCAGGGAGAGTTGTATCAAGTGAACTGTCCTACAGCAGTGGCTGCATTTAACAAGCACCTCAATACTTTCATATGTGGCTCTGAAAAAAGCAGCTACCAAGTCAAAGGAACTGTCTATGCAATTCTTGAAAAACATAAAAGTTATCTGTATCTGTATCCTGTAAAATAATCATGATACATTAAAAGTGTATACAGATAATAATAACAACACTTTATCATATGATACACAACTCTAAATGCCATAATCAAATCTCTCTGGCACCATGAAAACTAAGTTTTATTATTAGTAACTCAGAAAATAGAAAATGTAGTGATATCAATCATACAATGATAAGAAATAAGAACACTCTGCTAAATAAATTTTTTTAATCCAGTAAATCAAGTACTTGCTAGAGAAAGCCCTGCTTCACAAAGCAAACTTCAAATACAGTAAATGCTCTACATACTCAATCACTTGCAGTATTAATATATTTGTGAAATTTTTTAAAAGAGCACTTATGTGCCACAACAAATAAGTAAAGCAACAAAGCCCAAAGTTTACATAAATAACTAATACAAGTTGTTTCAGTAAAGTTGCAGAGTTCTGTGCCTTACCATAAACTGATAACCATGGTTACGCCGATGTTTACCAATCTCAGCACCGCAGGAGAAACACTGTAAAACAAGATGGAACTCCTTTAATGAACACTAATACAATGTGAAGCACACACTCCGTTTTGCATATCTGAAAGAGATTAATATACAGATATAACAATGGCTCAGCAAAAAGGTACAATAACTCCTTCCTTAATATGCATCCACTACAAATCTGCTCATATACTCGTAATGCTGCAGGTTCACGTTTCACATAACATCATTGTTCACTATTGAGCAGTCAGGATATTCACTTCGGAGTCAGAGTTTTACTTTTCTGAATCACTTATGAACTTTAATAGCTACCATAAAATCCAACACAATGAATGAACTTTGACACAAACATGACTGTAACATATGCATCGTGTGATGGCAGGAATGTGAGAGAGAAAGACAGGATTTGGGATGAGCTGGATGAAGCTATGGGAGAAATGCCCAGGAACTAGAAAGTGATCGTAATGGGCAATATGAATGGAAGACCAGGCACTGGTCCCTAGAATGAAATAATGAATTGTAATGAAGTACCAAGAGAAAATCATAATGGGAAGCAACTGAAGGACATGTGTCAAGAAAGGAGGTCGTGCATTTGTAACTCGTGTTTAAAACACAAAGATGCAAATAAATATACATGGTATACTGTAGAGGGAATGGGAATCGTGTTGAAAGGAGTCTGATTGATTACTTGCTCGTAGAGAGGTTGATGCTGGGAATGGTTGCTGATCTGTGGGCTGTGAGAGGACGATGTAGAGGTCTGTCAGATCATGTGGTTGTGGTATGCAAGATCAGGCTGAATGGAGTGAGGTGGACCAGGAGTGAGGGGAGCAGTCAGGGAGAAAGACTTAAAGTCAAGATGCTGAAGACCAAATAAATGGCAGATGAATAAAGGAACAAAGTAGGGGAGCAGTTAGATGTCATGAATTGGAATGAAATGGATCTGGACAGCCTGTGGAATGCATATAGGGACTGCTTAGTTAGGAATGCTAATGCAATGTGTGGTGTGGTAAGAGTAACAACAAAGAAGAAAAGGCAGGGTATGGTGGGATGAAGAGGTTAAGAGAGCAGTGAAGGAAAAGAGGACGAAGTGGCTGGAGCTGTTCACCGACAGAGGTGCAACTGAAATAAGAACTGAACATATTAAGAGAAAGAACGTAAAGAGACTAGCGAAGAAGAAACAGGAGGAAGTAAATGATGATCTAGGAAGAAAAATGAATGCAAATTACTCTGAAAACAGGAAGTTAGTCTGCAAAGAGGTGTGGAAATGTAGAGGTGACAACGGAAAGAAATGTGAGTGTGAAGGATGTATGTGGTAGATTATTAACCCATGGGGAAGAAGTAAGGACCAGATGGAAAGCATATTTTGACAGCCTAATGAACAGGAATTGAGAGAGCAAAGTCGCTGTAAACTTGAATGGTTTTGGGGGTGTGCAGAGAAGTAATGCAGTGCTAGGAAACGTGACACTCGCACAGGTGAAGAATGCTGTGAAGCTGCTGAAAATGGGAAAGCAGCTGCGGCTAATCAGGTGTATGCAGGGATGATTAAGTGTAGTGAAGGGAGCAGAATAAAGTGCTTGTTGGAGATATGTAAGAAGACATGGATGAGTGAACCTGTGCCAGAAGATAGGAAAAAGGCTGTGACTGCACCCCTGTACAAAAGTAAAGGTGAACAAAGTGAGTGCAAGAATTATCGTGGCATAAATTTATTGAGTGTGGTAGGGAAGGTATATGGAAGAATTACTGTATTATAGAGAAAGTAAGAGAGATATCAGAAGTCCTAGTGAGTGGTGAACAGGGTGGCTTTAGAAGTAGCAGAGGATGTGTGGATCAAATATTTACAGGAATACAGATAGTGGAGAAGGCTTGTGAGGACTATAAGGTGTTTATGGCATTCATGGTTCTGGAAAAAGTATACGACAAAGTAGACAGAGAAGGATTGTGGAAGGTTTGGCACACGTACGACGTCGATGGTACGCTGCTAGGTGCCGTTAAGAGTTTTTATGATGGTAGTGAGGCATGTGTACAGTTTAATGGGCATCTAAGTGAATGGTTCACGATTGGTGTGGGGGTGCGACAAGGTTGTGTGATGTCCCTATGGTTGTTCAATATATACATGGATGGGGTGATGAGAGAAGTAAAAACACGAGTAATAGAGAGAGGGATGGCATTGGTAATGAATGGGATATCTCAAACTTGTTGTATGTGGATGATGCAGTGCTACTTGCAAATACCAGACAAGAACTTGGTTGACTAGTGCAGAGTTTTTCTGATGTCTGTGAGCATTGTGCCTTGAGAGTAAACGTAGAAAAGAGTAAAGTGATGGTTATTGAGAGAGATGGTAACTCCCAGTGTGACGTTGTAGTGAACAGAGAGAGACTTGAATTGGTGAGTTCAAATACCTGGGTACAGTGACAGAAAACAGGGGAAAATGTGCAAAAGAAGTGAAAAGTAGAGTGACACAAGGAAGGAAAGTAGCTGGTGCAATGACAGCCTTGATAAGAAACACAGGCTTGAGTGTTGCACTTGTGCGAGGCTTACATGAAGGAAAGTTAGTGCCAACTTTAACATACAGATATAAGACTATGGTGTGGCATGAAAATGAAAAGTCAAGAGTGAGACCAGTGGAGATTGGACTGCTGAGGAATGTATGTCGTGTTCAGAGAGTGGATAGGACACGAAATAATGTGATTCATGAAAGATGCGGTGTGAGGAAGTCTGTGGACACTACAATCAAAGGGAGTGTACTGAGATTATATGGTCATGTGGGGAGAATGGATAACAATAGAGTGGTGAAAAAGGTATATCTGAGCGAATCTGAAGGAAGGAGGGGGCGACATAGGCCAAGGAGAAGGTGGAGGGATATGGTGGATGAGTGCGTGAGGAAGAAAGTTATGGAAGTCGGCGAGACTAGGGGACTGACAAGAGATCAAGCTGGTTGGATGAATGCTGTGAGAAAAAGTGCATGACCTGGGATTTGGCACCCCTTTTAACATGACAGCATCCGGATTGACTCTATCGGATACGTTAGCTACAGAATGTGGTGAACGTTTTTGGCGTCTCAGACACAGCCAGGATTCCTGGGACCTGAATGATGAGTGAATGGAAGCATGGCCCATTGAATTGGACAAACTTGGGCTGTCTGAACGTTGCTACTCCTCACCCTGCCCTACAGTGAGAAAGAATGTCTGGATGATGATGATGATGATGATGATGATGTCATAAGGACATAAATGTATAATTTCACCAGCAGTTTTGGTTGTTTACTCATTCATTTTACAAAATATAAAGCACAACAACAAAAATATCGATTCACTGCATTTAACAAAGTAATGAGAGTTCATTCTGATGCATAAACTTGGCTATTATGATTGTAAAGTTATTGGAAGAAAAAGGTTTTCTTTGATTAAATGATATTAAAAGTATATAAAAAATCCAGAAAAAATTGCAGCACCATTGATTTAATACTTTTTTTCAACTCAAAAAAATAAGTTAATACTATAATTTCAGTATTTTAAAAAATCAATGGGACAAACTTGATAGTACTCTGTATTAAGTTACGTCAGTTCTGGAATAATGGCTCATTTCATATTAGCTTTGCAGCAGGACCCTTCTGAACGTAATCTAATTTCTTTCTGTCAAACTGCTGTGAATTTTTCATCTTATAGAAAATTTTTTACTTTTACATTCATTCATCCTATCTGATTATATTGTACAGGGCTGTGGGACATACCTTGAAACAGAGTTTAATGTACTGGTATATTTTCATGGTTTCAAATGTACAGTATCTGATTTACATTTCTGTAAATTTGTAACTTTACAAATTTATTACATTTATAACAGTTCAATGTCATCATAAATCATTTACGACATGCTGTTTTCCAACCCATACCTGAGGGCCTACCATATATTCTGCAATAATCTGATACACTACGGGAGTAGGCTAACTGAAACCATTAAATCATATGCCATATTTATCCTCTTTAATTCAATGACATGTTCTGTGGATTATTCTTGCAAGGCTACTCTCTGACTACTTAATTTAGAGAGAAGACATTATTAATGTAACAGTTAATGCAGCAATTTTGAAGTGTCTCCTTGGCTGTGCAAGGTCATTTGACAACAGCATGTGTAAAGCAAAAAATGTCACTGGACTGAAGGGGTCTAGCTACTGACAGGATCACAAAATATAGTATGGTACTTAAAATACTTAAATTGTAACTAAAAGCTACATTTAAATACTGCTGAGATTACGTGTACTCCAACATATACACTCAATCCGCAGCAGTAATGTGCATCTTTACCAATATATTATGAAAAGATACCCCTTGCAGTAAGCTATCCTAAACATTCCTTGAAATCTTATACTCCTGACCACTCTGGCGACAATATAACAACCGAATAGCTATTTCATACTGCAGATTCCTTACTAACCAGACATAAGAGCATTCAGAGAAATCAGTACGGCAATTCAATAAAGGCGAGAGAGGTACTGGGAGGTGACAGTTCAAGCTGGCCGCCATGACGCCTCACCTGTAAACAAAGATCGAAGTCCTCGCACTCAAGGCACCTCACCCTCAACCCGTTCACATCCTCCTCACAGTAGTTGCAATGGTACTTGGCAAATGTATCTGCAATATATTACCTGCAATTATGCATTCACACGAAGGTAAAAATGCCCAAATTACTGCAATATTCGATCAAAACAAGTGAGCTCTCCCACAGAGTACCCCTTACCCGCCATTTTGCCTAGACGCTGCAACGCAGATACACCTTTCTCAAATATTCTGTTTATTAAAAATTTTATTTGCATCCATGTATTCCTTATTAAACATGATCATAGCTCATAGCTTAAAAATAATTATCTGTGTTATTACTCATACATGTTGGTTTTTTAATGCAAAAGTTTTGAATAATGTATCATCTAGGACGGGCAGGAGGGGAGACTGAAGGTTGAAAAATTGGCGTGTAGCTGCTGCTTGTCCTTGTGTATCTGAAAGTGCTTTGTGCGTATTCTAAAAGGTGGCTGAAAGCGGTGGGAGTGGTGGCTAGTAACCTTCTTCTTCCCTTAAGCTACTGACTGAAAATATAATAGTGGAGATGCCCCAGTGCTTCCAAAGTAAGTATAATGTCTCTACGCGGTGACACGTACAGTTCATTCATGCACAAAGTATCCTGCATGCGCAGACTCTAGGTTCAACTGCATGGTTCCTCCCTTGAGATAGTTCCGGCCATAGCTCCATTTTTACTGGATTTTAACCAAACTGTGGAAGGGATGAGGGGCAGCCCTTTACAAGACTTTTTAAAACACTAGGTCAATGATCAAGGTCACAGGCCAAGGTCAAAGTTCGACAACCCCCCCCCCTCCCTGTTCTCGCGTGCGTTTGTGGAATATGCCTCCTTCCCTTTCTCATGCTGGTGAACGGGCAAATGAGAGAAAAGAATGGAAAACATTACACCCGCCCTCGCTCTGAGTGTGGGTTTACTATGAAAATAATACAAACAACCGGTTGGCCAGTGTTAGGCGCCAGTATAAGGGCAAGGGGATTTAGACACTGTAGTTATTGTAATTAGGCATTTTTGTGCATTTACAATGTCGTGTTTGCTTATCTGTCTTTCGGAGTTTAGAAAGTCCCGGGATATTTTCGTAAATTTTCAGTGCGGAATGTATTTATGTCGATATTTATAAACTAAATATTTCAAATGAGCTTGATGTATTTCACTGACATCATGAACAAGAGTTCCAAAAAATTAAATATGTTTTTAAGTTGAACGTAATCATCAAATTTGAAACTGGCGTATGTGCTGTTTCAAGATGATCAAGCTATGAAATCTGCAATTTCCGCCTTTAGGGAGAGGCAAGTCATATTCTGATTAATTGTATGCCCTCACATTTATCCCAGGATAAAATCTATATTAAAATTCATGAAACCATTGCGCCTTGTGTATGTGTGTGAAGGCAACCAAAATACTGCGGTGTAAGCAGCACATCCAGCAAGTAGCCGTGAAGGCTGGAATTTTATACGTACACGGCCATAGTAGAATTCTACATTGATTTTTTTTTTCCCCAGCAGCTTCTAGAAACTATTGGAATGTAGTTATTGGTAAACGTACGCTTTATTTGAGACCGTAGAAGCACCATAATCAGTTCTTCCTGAAAGTCTGTTATAATTTTCTTCTTTCTGGGGTGGTAAATGAACTTTTCATGCGAAATTGGTTTCCCCGTTGTTTTTAGCTAATTTTCGCTGTCAAGTTCGTATGATTTTTCAAACGTAATGGCAGAAGGGGCGGAAAGGACTGTCCTAACAAAGTGTTTAGCTAAACCTAACAGCTTAACTGGACCTACTAATTTAATCTAACCTAACCTAACCCAACCTAGCATCCAGTTCGAAAGTCACCTAACCTAACCTAACCCAACCTAGCATCCAGTCCGAAATTCACCTTTCAGTACGTTAACTTTCCTCCATTAGGCAGTAAACAATCGCAGGTTTGACTGATTGAATATGATTAGAATCTGGCGGCGCAACCGCTAGGGTCATATGCCGCCGGTACCGTAAGGAACGTGACGATAAAAGCAGTTGGAATTTATTCTGCAGGAAAAAGTAATTTACCACCCTGAAAATAGTCATAAAACTACAGAAAGCGAATGTTTACCGCAGTTATAGTTGGTTTTGACATTTTTTGGCATAGTGTTGGAAATAGGTCAGTGTATGGGGGGGGGGAGTATGGAGCGAGCCATTTTCATGTCGGTGCTGTGCTGTAAGCTCCCCGGCCCTCCCCCGTATATATATATATATATATATATATATATATATATATATATATATATATATATATATATAGGGGCCAATATGCGACCGTATGTAATGAACGATGGATATAAGCATTACTAATTGGTTCAGAAAGCAGGATTCCCACTACCATAGACATAACTGTATTTTAAGGCCATGTATCATGTGTGGCATCTTATAATTCTGCTCTGAATTGAGAGCTCCAAGTTTTTCTTGCAAATTAGTTAAAAAAAAAAAATGTTACGAAGTCGGCATATTCCAAGTGTTACCATATAAAACCACACCACCGAGGATGGTAAAAAACCAACATGTAAGCTGCAACAAAATATGAACTTAGCAACTTGAGTTTTCTTCACAATATGATGAAAATCGTTAGTGGATGCAAGTGAATTTCTGTGTTTCGCATCTTTCAAAATTAAACTTACGTTTTTATTCACTTTCTGATTGATCACTATTGCAACAGTAATGAACTCAGTTGAAGGGTTAGTTTTATAACCCAGTGCGGGGTCTCATGCATTGTTTGTTTCCATGGATCTTCGTTGTATTCGAGGTGTTTAAATTCCTCAGTCCCCTCCCTTCTCTCTCTGCATGGTCTTGCTTCCAGTGCAGTGAAAACATTGGCTGTACCATGGCCAGGCTCAGCATAATATGGAGTTCACATGCGAAAGTATAACCACTTTAATTTGGTGATCATCATTTTATAGTGTTCATCCTCAGCTTTGTGGTATTAGTACTGAACACTTCTTCATGCCATATTATGCCAATTATAATAACTGGGTAGAAATTTTGGGGCAAATATTTACCTTAAAAGCGTAAAATTGTTTTCCAAAGGTTCTTTTGTGTGATGCATGTGATTCTGATATCAGTTCCTGCTGGAAAAAAGATATTAGTCTAACCATTCACATGTTGAAACCAGAGGACACAGTTTTAATTTATTAAAACCAAGGCATCAAACATCAAAAGAAAAATTCTTTGACACGAGAATAATAACCAACTGGAACAGTCTCCCTGAACATGTAATTACTAGCTCTAGTATTAATGCATTTAAAAACTGGTATGACAACTACATCAAAGAATCTCAGAGAAGGTGCTATACCCATGAGTCATAGCTCCTTTGCCTCTTATCTATCACTTGGTAAGCATCATGCAGCAAGACAAATGGCCTCCTGGGACAAGGCACACCCTCCGACCACAACCAGACAGATGTATGTACAGTATGATTCATTTGCCCTTTGGATGTTGTGGAGTGAAGGCGACTATTTTGCTGTGACAAGCAGCCTCTTCTGGCCACAACCTGCCAAACCACGATCACCAGTATCACCCGACTATAGCTTAAGAAGCCAAATATCTTGCCTCCTGGATAGTGGTGTGATAGTCAGGCAGCAGTATAACAGTTTGGGCATCAGTTGTTGTTGTTGAGTAAACCCCATTCTGTCTGGCTGAGTAGACCCATCAACTGCAGCCAAGCAACTGCCATGCAAGGCCTTCCCATGCACTGGTAGTAGTAGTAGTTGTTCCCAAGGCGGTCTGACCAAACAGCCCCGAGTCCTTAAGGAAGGCCTTGGCCGAGACTGGATTTCCCACAGAGCTCTGAAGGAGTGTATGTTGTGTTGTTGGCGTAGGTGATTGTGTGCAATTCAGCCTTCCATAATGTGTTTCATAGTATGGGGTGCTGTGTTACATTTTGGACAGGCATCAGCGACGGAGTCATCCAGCCTCTTCTGGTAACTTAAGAGGGCTGGATGATGCCCACTTCTCAGCCTGGCCAGGTGGACCCTGTCCTCACGAGGGAGATAAGATTCAGAAGGATGGATATCAAGAGGCCGTGCATGCAGCCGTGTTGTCTTTCAGTGACTGAATGGAGCGGCGAGTGATTTGAGTATGATATGCTTCTCTTTGGTTTCTTGATGTTAATGGTCTGTGGGTGTAGTAGCTGTGCAGCATGTGATTATTTTTAAGGCCCCTCACGGGGCCCGAGAACCATGCACTGAGTTGATTGTCCCTCTGCAGCAGGTAGTGCCTTGCCTCAGCAGAACACAGGGAAGTGTGGAGGTTTGGTTCCCAAACGGATGCCCCATTTGCCTTTCCCCACCCAGTTAGCAGGGGCGCCTTGTAGGCACCACGTCACCACATTGTTTGGTTATATAGATTTATCCCACCGCTGTAAATGGTTTCTTTGGTTACAGGACACATTAGGTGTGTCACTGTGTTGAACCACCTGAAATGGAAAGAAGAGTAATAAAATTTGACAGAAAGTTTAGGGGAAATAGGAAGAAAGGAGAGCAGAAATGACTGACGAACGTGACGGAAGAAGTAGGCATTACTACATTTGTGAGTGGATGGTGGTCACCGCCACGGTACCACCTACCACTTTGGCACCAGTATAAGTTTGAATGATACCAGTGATGGTGTGTCATACTGGGTGTGATCAGAGGAGGTCCCTTGTCATTGAAGATCATCGTCTCATGAGTGAATCAGTTGTATGTATGGCTGGGTGTGCATGGAGGAGGCACATAGTCCTAGGAGGATGTTTGTCTTGCTACACCAGTATGATGGCCTTTGTGTAACAAGCAGTTTTCAGCATCAACCAGAACAAATGTTTGAAGGGTATTAAAGTTGAGTTGTAATGGTCATTTAGAGAAGAGAATAGGCGCTATATTGTAGGCCGGTTTTTTTTTTTCAACATTTTTGTCTATCTATACGTTGCCAGGCGCATTAAGGGGCCACAGTTTTTTTGGTTGAAAATGAAGTTATGCATCAATTTACATGAAATTTTACTGGATAATAGCTATATTTGGCAAAACTAATTCCTGAGCTTTATTTGTAAATGATTCACTGATATTTTTAAAATGATTATATGTTTACTCACTTAGGAGCAGTAGTCAGTGAAAGTTAGGTTAAATATATTAAGATTTTACTGAATATATTTTTCTTTTTTTCATGTATCGTCCTGAAACTTTCTACACGCTTAAGTAGGTATCATAACTATTATCCAGTAAAGTTTCATGTAGATTGATGCATAATTTCATTTTCAACCAAAAATCTGAACTGACCCCCCTTAATCCCGCAAGGGGTGGCCACAAACAAATCGCGTCCATGTCGCCCTCTCCCCCGCCATTTCATTGCCAGGCTTCCTGCTCACACACTCCCTCTCTCATATACGTCTCCACTCCATCCCATCCTTGGCCTCCCCTTCCCTCTCCACCTCACATACATACACCCTCCTCATTAGTCTCTCGCTCTCCATCTTCTCCACATGGCCAAACCACCTCTGTAATTCTCCTAACGCTTACTGTCACATCCACATCCACACCACAATGCTCCTTCACTTCCTCGTTTGTCAGTCCATCTGTCCCTGTAACTCCAAATGCTCCTCTCAAATAACTAATTTCCACTGCACTCATTCTTGACTTGTGTCCTTCCAACAAGGTCCAAGCTTCACCTCCATACATTAGAGATGCCATCACAGTACTGTCATGCAGCGACTTGTTTTTACTTCCATGCTCACTTCCCTGTTCCTTATCACTGCTTTCAAAGAACCAGGCACCTTTCTTCTTTGTTGTACCCTTTCAAGCACATGACCCTCCAAACTTCCATCATTACTCATCACATTACCCAAGTACTTAAATGCACTCATTTTCCATTTCCTCATCATCCAACCTCACCGTACATCCAGTGGCTTCATTTCTCACGAAGACCATAACTTTGCTCTTCCCTATATTCACCTTCAGATTCCATTTCTTACACATTCTACCGAACTCATTCACCAAGCCTTGCAGTTCCCATTCATCATCAATTAACAATATAGTATCATCTGCAAACAGCAATACAGGAAGTTTCCAAATACTGCCCTCTCTCATTAGGGCTGCTCCAACATCCACTGCTCTACCTTGTATCTCTTTTATAGCCATCCATGTACAGATTGAACAACCGTGGGAACATGACATATCCCTGTTTCAATCCATTTGTATGTAAACTTAAAAAAAAAAATTGCAACTTTTATTTTGTCCATTTTTCCATTTTTTTGTGCAATTGCAATCCTTAATACTACAGTAGGGGCTTCTAGTTTTATTTTATCTGTGAATAAGTGAACATAAGTAAATGGAAAGTAAAGGAAGTAAGTAATAACTGAGAAGTGGGAATAAAGCATGCTGAGTAGAAACATTTTGAAAAATGTCCATGAATTTGTGTAAATACCAGTAAATATTGGAAATGTGATTACTAGTGTCTTCATTATTCATAAATACTGTGACTGTATGCATGGTCATCTACGGTCCATACACGAGTGCAAGATATAGAATACGGTATGGCCACGACCTGGTGGCAGTGCAGCTTAATAAGCAAGTGCCGCACTCCAACAGGAAAATACCCTGGTATTCAACTTGTCATTCCTCCCTCGAAGAGGAGACCACCTACAAACTTCCTGTCTGCTGCATAGGTGAGAGGAAAGGTTGGTGTTTGGTTGTAATTTTGGCTGTATTGGTTAAGTATAAACAAGTTTAAAGTGTAAATATATCTCCATATTTTTCCAGAATCAGTGGGTGCACCATGGGAGGGTTATGCTGCACCTTACAGCAGAGTCTAGGATTTATGTTTTAGAACGTATCATCATCCTGCAACTATTTTCCACACGAAGGTAGGGTGATGAGGGGTTTAGAAAGATAAGAAAAAAACACGCTAGTGCTAATGCAAAATGCACTATATATGCCATGTACTGCATCAAATTACTTACTCTAGGTAGAAAAGAGTAAAGCAGTATATTGGTCTGAAAGAAGGAAGTGGAAGAGGAGTGCTTAGAGTGAAAGATTTATGTAATGATAAAGTGGTCTGATGGTGGTTCTGTCTTGCTCATCCCCTGTTCTTGAGTTCCTACGAAGGAGCAAGGCATCAGAGATGATGATTATCAGTAAGTTTAAGATAGCCTAGTGAAATTACTCCCATTTCTACCATACAGTACCAACATGTTGAAAAAGATCTACCTTCATGCTTCTTATTGGACAAGGTAAATATAATCATACTAACTATAAAATATCTTTATTTCTTAAATATTTGCTATAATTATGTAAGATTTAAAAGAAATGACTACTATCTATTGCAGATAATTAGACAATGTGGCAAGACCAATGCTTGATCATCTTACAAATGGTTCACAAGGACTGGTAAACAATAACTTAGTTATTAAATCACTGTTCTTTCACAGACAGTAATTATAATAGAAAGGCACTTGACATAATTTATGCACTGCTATAAACAGACCATGGCATAAAACTTTTGAATAATCTGTACTGAGATGTCAATCGAAGAAAAAAAAATATGGAACTGAAGCAACATGAATACAAATTAAGCCTACAAAGGTAATCTGTCTTTGACTAGGCTCTTCTACAAATAGTCACTCCATAGTCACACCACAGAGATTCCTACCATGCTATGGATTTTTATAACCACCATATTACACCAGCCAAAATTCTTCTTTGCATGAATAGGAACGTATGTGGCATTATTCTGAAATGACATAAATTAAAAATATATGAAAGTTGAATATTTTTTAAACCAACTTTCACGTCAGTTTAAGAATTTTACTTTACAAAATAGGCATGTGTACAGCAAGCTAATTTACACTTCCTAGATTACAACAGCACATACAATGGCAAGTCTATATGGAGTCAGTCCACCCACCAGCAAAGGCACGGAAACCTGTTTTGGGCCGTTAAACACCCAGACTCCAGACTTGATTTTTTAATTTCCTGGGCCAAACTGTCTTCTCTATCTCCTAAATCAAAGCACAGACAAGAATCCAACCTAGAGTTCAAACCACAGGAATCAAAGAAGGGCTATATAATAAGGATATTAAATATCAGTGCATACTGTGTGAGGCACTGGAAGATGAAATGATATGCTCAAGAGGTCTTCCTCCAGAAATAATTTTTATAATTTAAGACATTTAATGGCTTCACAGAGAAATCAACCGTGGGTACAGCAGATGACGAACTGGACACACATGTTGCAATTACTGACCAGAGGTGCTTAGTTGTACTGGCAAAGCACACCTGTTGTTCTTTAAGGCACATTATATCTTAAGATGTTGAGATACAAGACAATGAAACTTGGTGTAGCTAGTGTCACATACTTGAGAAACTCAGCCCCACCAGATATTCCTCCATTATCATGCCGTAATCACCTGCATACCTAATACAGTACATAAATGATCTAATGATCCTTAATCATTACTTTATTTCATAAAACTGATTACACTAGATTATAGTCTTGATATCTACAAAGTCATTCTTCACAGCACACCAAACAGATCACTTGAACAATGAAAAGACTTTTTCCCACATCTTCAGTTCTGTGCAAGTTTCTAACAAAAGAAATTAATATACTGACAAATTAACAGCCAAATGATAACCACACTTACCAAATTAAAGATGATTCATTTTGGGCTGACAATAATATGGAATACTTTGGTGATATATGTAAAATGGTAAACACAGAACAGTCTACCATACAAATCTCTTACCGTTTCACAAGGCTGAAGCACTGTAGACCTCATGAGATACAATTTCTATGAATGACTGTTCAGTGCCAACATTTAAATGAATTTTAAAACAATGCATAAGTAATATAAATAACAATGTCGATACTCCTTTTTGTTTAAATTAAAAGGAAAAAGAAAAACATTTTAACTTTTTAATCTAAGTTTTACATCTCTTTGGGACTTATATTTACCTTCCATTCTCTCAAGTGTATTGGGAGATGCTTTTTCTTGTAATATCTGATGACAGGTGAGCAAGTTAAATACATATACAGTAGTAATATACCAGTAGCACTTACAGCTTTTACAAATAACGGAAGACTGGGTCTGTACAGACCTCACATTAAAATTTATCTTGATGCACTGAAAAATATATGGTTAATATAAAGGTACAATACTGAACGCATGACATCAAACCACATCAACAAACTGATCCTGATCTTGGTTGGCAATATACCTAAATACAGCAGACCCGTTTTGTGCAGCTAACGTATCCATGAAGTCTTATGCACAAATTACTCCATAAGAACCATAGGCAAATGTGTGGGAGGGAAAAGAAAAAAATGAAAGTCCCTATATTGGCCCTCTGAAAATTGTACCTCTACCCCACAATTGCACAGAAACACACTGATCATCATTTGCCATAATAATGAATGAACAAAAATTTAAAGGTAATAAGTGATTGATACATGGAATTTAAACTCACCTTGATACTGTACCATATAACCAAATTATGGCGCCTGGTGGTTTAGTGGGTAACTAAGGCGCTCCAATCGGACTGAACCTACGTAGATTTATGTCCAAAAGGGGGTTGGGGTTTACTTCTCATGTAATGCCACTCAGGTATGAGTGAGGCCGGTCACTCTCATCTTAAATGTCAGGACCAACTAGCCTAGCCCCGAGCTCCTACACTTTTCTTGGGGCAATACAGGACTGGATGATGGATGGATGGATGGATGGATACTGTGCATGACAAAATGAATGTTATTTTGGAAGGGTGGTATCTAAGGGTCTAGAGGTTTGTCATGCAGTCTGGTGGTGCAGATGGGCCAGGATTTCACTGATATTATGCTACATCACTAACAAGGGGAGCCACTTACAAGGGATTCAAGCATGAGTGTGGGTCTTGAGCATGAGAACAATGGCTGGGCAGCAGGGGTAAAGGTTACATAATGAAAAAAACACACATGGTACGACCATGACATTAGCACCACATCACCATGTAGATATTTTGAGTGTTGATCAGATATTTTGCCACACACAACCTATTTGAGTAGAGGCTGATAGCATCGCGTAAAACGTTTTTCATGCAATCAGACCTCATATAAAACAAGGGTCTACTGTAACGGCATATGCACACACAACTTGTTATACTACACAACACAGGATCATTCTACTCTGCTTTCCAACATGGTAGTATGAGACTTGCTGTCTGTAAGTTGTAGTTTTTCTTTTCTTTTGTGTCCCTTAAAGAACCTGCTGATAAAGAAAGACATTGTAATACAAACTGGAAGATGCAGGGAAAGGATGAAGGCAGACTTGGCATGAACTGTTGCTAATACCTCAATTGGATGGTTGGGTTTAAGCCAAAGGTTCTATTTACAGCTAATACCAAGCCATGAGTTAGGGTCAATCAGTATAGTGTAATCCTTGTTATTCACACTTTCCCAACGTGAAACATGAACTCTATGTATAGCTGTGCCAATTAGCCCGAGATCACTTTTATAGGTGAAGAAACACCTGGTACTGAATTCTACACTCCTAGGCCTGAGTCAGTTCTCAACACCCACATCCATCTTTACTCATTCATTTTGGACTCAAGAATAGGAAATATACTTTGGTGAAACCTTTGCACTGGCTCAATCTGTGAACTCCTTTTATTACACAAATTCTTTACATGCCTCCATGTAAAAACAAAAGAGAAGAGACTTTGATAACCTACTGCTGTGAGCCAGGCTCCACAGGGCATATATGAAGGTATACACGCTCTACATTCTCCTGGGCTACCTCTAACTTCAGGAGCAACTATGAACAAGTGAAACCTATTTAATCTGCAATGCATTTTTCCAGAAAAAATAAAATCAATTACTCTTCAGGCAAAGTAATAACAAATTATGCTAACATATCAAGTGCTTTGCTGTCATATTTTAAGTACTTGATAAGCAGAGCTGAGGGGAAAAATGACAGCCAGATTAACGATGTCTCACCCTGAGAGACTACCGAGCTGACGTGTCAGGCACACCCACAGACCCAGCAGTGGTGGCAAGCCAAGTGGTCGACTTGGCATCTGTGGATGAGGCTGGCCACCACCACCATATCACTCCTCCCCAGCGGCAGTGACCCAGCTAAGAGGAATTTTAGTCAACAGTACAGTTTATATAACTCCCAAATAGTAACTCCAGGACAGCTAACACAATTCCCACCATTTATGGTATTCATATGGAGTGAAAACATGATTGGGTTAGAGAAAATTTAGGTGTGAGCCAAAGGAGCCCAACCAGAAAAGGATTGTTGTCAGCAGGCCCTGATTGCATGGTGTCACTACTTGGAGAGTTTGCTGATGACGCGGATGAGCGCACCGTTCTCGTCTTTCAACCGCTGGTTCTCCTGTCGCAGTTGCTGTAATATGTGAAGAAGGGATTAGTCTGCAATTATGGCAGGACAGATATACCACTGTTGTCATGACACTGTTGGCAGTATGACCCACAAGTTTATACAAAACTGAGTCAGCAACAGCCTGGGTCAAGTGTGAATGAATCTAGAGCTGACAGTCAAGACAATTAATATGCTACATCCACCATGTGGAGACTATTATAATACCTGTAAATATTATCAACATAATCACAGGTCTGCTGGATGATACACTTAGTTTTAGTAGCTGAATTCACAACAAATAATTTCAGGTACACCAGTAGATTGAAAGTTCTCTACTTTAGCCCTTGTCATGCAGAAAGGATACCAAACCAGAAAGCAAACCCTGTTAGTGAAACCGGCCATGCTACAAGAGGAAAGAAATACAGTCAATAATGAAGAAAGTGAGGCAATTAGAATATATTTAAGTAGTATTAACTTCATTACAGATTCAAGTATTGCTTAACATCAAGAACAATATAATGAGTGCTTCTAGTAACATCTATCATCATTATAGTCATACAGCTGATATACAACATATATGTATACAAAACTAAATGCACCAGATTTAAAGTGATTTAAAATTACTGTATAACTTGTCAGGCTTTAAAGGAATTTTACGAAGTGTGAGTCAGCTACTAAGCAACCAAATACACTTCTGTCTAATATGCCAACTGGGCCACAGAGCACAGTGGCCAGGTAAAGGGTAGGCTTAAGAAGGGCACAGCCGGATATCATGCAGGGTGTCATGCTGGCGCCACAACCCCACACTGGCGGCACACGCACGCCCACCCATCTTTACCTATTTGCTCAAGCCGGACAAGCTACCCATGCCTGCCGTAGCTGAATTGGTCAATTTGGACACCACCCGAGTCAATGCTCGGTTCTCGGCCTTCAATTTCTCATTCTCAGCCTTAAGTTTTTGTAATTGCTGTAAGAGAGGGAAGGTACAGTTCAGACCAGAGGAAGATGAAGCAGTGGGGTGTTAGTTGAATTGAGCTGAAAATTAGTTCTGGAACATCATGCTCCCTTGCTATGCTCAAGGCCATTTGCCTGAATTACTAATCATTAACGGTTTGCTGTTGCTTAAAAACAGGTGTTAACTTCAGCGGTAAGCATGCAAAAGCAGATCTGCTGCATCACCACCACCATTTGTGACAATGGAAAAACCATACGACGCCATAGCATGTGCAACTTGTCATAGTAAACTGGTCTTAATAAATTTTCTCATTTCCAGTTTTCCCACATTTTTTACAAAAAGCAGAATCTGTTGACTGATCTTGCTTTTCATTCCATTAACTACTACCCAAACATTTACTAGCAGCATAAAATGTAAATGCTATCTCATATAGCAATACAAACTGAGCAACACATTCTTGTTCAATATAAAGTCTCTCTCCTGTTTAGTGTGCCACCACACCAAGGCCAGAACCACACATATTCTGGAGGAAACTCCAAAGAAGAATGATATGCAGTGTAACGTGTCCAGCGCAAGTATTCCACATGAAAGTGTTCTCACTGGACAGAACTGGAGTGTGTAAGTGATGTCTGACCAAATGTCTAAGATGGTAAATTACTGTAAACAGTATACCAGTATATACTGTACTGAACAGTAGGTGTCTCAGTGAAAGGTGGGGGCACCTATCATCCATTCACTGATTATAGTAGTGTCCACTTCTTCCTTCTTGTCCATCATTCTTTTTCTGTCTGCCCTCTTCTCTTCCTATTCCTCCCAGCCTTTTTGTCACTATTTTTTACTTTTCTTTCCACTTCAGGTGGCGCTACACTGATGGCAAGTCAAACTGATTCCTGTAACCAAGGAAACCATTTACAGTACAATGCTGGGTGGTAACCACAGAGCCAAATAACGGGGGGATGTGGAGCCTACTGTGGTGCCTGTTAACTGGGTAAAGATGTAAATGTGGCATCCACTCAGGAATCAAACTTCCACTAATCCCTGAGCCTCACTGCGGTGAGGTGCTGTCAACCGCATGAGAACATCAGTTCGCTGCATGAGATGGCCCTCCTCGAGTGATTGTTTGCCTGCAGTTGATAGGTCTGCTCAAACAAACAGACTATGGTAGCACAACAACAGCAGCAGGTGTGTATCCCGTATCTGATTACATAATCCTGCCCCATGTACTGCAGTAACCACACTTCATTTAACTCCCCTTCATCAATGTCCACCTCCTCTGCCACTTGCTTCCACTAGTGTATCTGGGTGTTCCTGTTCCTATGTTTAGGATGTGTTTTATGCTATACAGTGAAGCAACTCAGTATTGCCTCAATCAACTTCTCGTCACCCATGGTTAGTACACAACTTGGAACAACGTGATCACCCAGCTCCATGTAATGTCAGAAGTCCATCTCATTCATCCATCATCTAATCCCATGCCGCCCCATGAGAAGCATAGGAGCCCGGGCCTAGGCAAGTTGGTCCTGATATTTAAGATGAAAGTGACCAGCCTCACTCATCCCTGAGTGGCATTATGTGAGCAATAAACTCCAACCACCCCTTGGATATAAACCTGCACCGGCTCAATCCAATTGGAGCGCTTTAATTACCCACAAAACCACCAGGCGCCATAATTTGGTTATATAGTTACCACCCAGCATAGTAAATGCTTTCCTGGTGTACAGGAAACCATTTGGCTTGTTACTTAATGTAGAGTCACCCACAGGCAGAAGGAAGAGAAAAGAATGAAGGAAAGAAAGACAGCAGAGGGAAATGCAAAGTCACCCATAGGCAGAAGGAAGGGGAATGAATGAAGGAAAGAAAGACAGAAGAGGAAGGACGGAAAAGAGGAAAGGGCAGACACCCAAAGCAGCACTACATCGAGTGAGTGGATGGTGAGTGCCCCCACCTACCACAAATAGACAAAAGAGGCCATGTACTAAACTAAGTCCCAGATTCTGATATAATTTGGATCACCAGCATGAATGCTTTACCAGATTTATGGCACATTTTAATAGTTGTTAACATTGCTGACTGTTTTTGAAAGGGGTGGTCAGACAATGTGCATCAGACTATGTTTCTGGTCCTGGTGTGGCAGCCCCCTCAGTCTAGTGGCACTCAGAGTAAAACTAAAGCAATGCCATCATAATGAAAACATTTATGGAAATAGTTTCTAATCTCTTCACTACGAGAGGTCCCTCGAGCTGAATAAATACACATGCCAATGTCGAAAAAGAAAAAGACAAAACTAATGAAAGAGTTAACAGGAGACAGTTCTTCACCCAATCACTGCTACCACTGGATTAAAATAATCTGGCAGTTTCCAGAATAAAACTGAAAAGATGTTGCTGAAGTAGAGGGATACATAACAACAAAAGGAATGCCCCTCTCAAGCAAAACAGGCTCCGCTCAGATCATCACCACCTTATCAATGATTTTTGTCAACAGCTCAGCTTTTTTTTCTTTTAGGTTGGTGGAGGATTAGTGCCCTTCCCTGTAAAACAATTAACTCTAAGCCCTTGGCCACCCCGTTTGAGATACATGGCGTCTGGCAATGAATGAAATGAGGTTATTACTCAAAGGAAAGATGATATTTCAGCAAAATCCCCCTTCTACCTGTATTAGAGCTGTGAGGGCTTTTACATGATATGCTCAGCAATGGGGATGGCAGTAGGGTGAGGGTACTTTTCAGTTTCTGCTCCAGCCTTTTTACTCTGCTTTTACAACAGTAGCAAATACTCTATTATGGTTCCACGATACAACCTAATGAAATTCCCACTACTGTTCCATACAGCCAAAGTTAACACATCCAACATTATCAATGGGAGTCTATTTGCTCCTCTCCAAAGATGCAAACAATTACTTATCTTGTAAGACCTGGCAAATGTTTCCTTTCCCATTTTTTGTCTACTTAATCTTTGCTAAAAGCCATGTGCAGTGTAAGAAACTAATGACAATAAAGTCACTCGGCTCAAGTAATCAGAGAATAAAAGGCTCATACAGCTACCTTGTAAAAAACTGACAACGGTTAATTTTCTACCCAAAGTGAAATGTACTTGCATGTTTACTAAAGCACAAGTAAGCAAACATAAATTTCTGTTAGTATCAACAAAAAATATTGCTAAAACACTTCATTAATAAGCATTAAACATAAACCAGCATGTAGCTCTGTGCTCTGGCTGCACACCATATCCATGAATTTGAAGTAACATCACAACAGTAGATGTGACAACACCATATATTATTTCAAAATAAGCCTATTATTTCAAATGAGCAACAGATTATAGATTCTCTACAAATAACTTGAACAGAACTACTGCACCATTATCAGGAAAAAAATAAATAAATAAATACTCAACATCCTGCAATCAATGTTACATTTATAAACTTAATGCATAAACTGGAGTTAGTACTAAAAACTGAACTGAAAGGAGTACAAATGTGACTGGGAAAGAAAACAAAAGCAGGAAAGACTGACCAACAGAAAAACTTATTACAAGAAATATTTAGTTGCATTAAAAAAAAAAAAAGGTTAAAAATGTGGCAGTTTTATGTCAAACATTCCCTTCTCAAATAAGAAGTGCTCTTTACAGAGCAACTGCTTCTATGTAATGGACTATGGTGAAGCATTATGTTTACACATTGAAGAACATACTATACTGGTTGTATGAAGCAACACTAGGGTCCCGAAGACGAAGTCTTGTATATTCCTGGCCATGTTATGAGGTGATCACAGGTTTTGTAACCACTTCATTAGACAGTCTGATCCTTTAACTAAGATGTATTAAACTGCAAATTATTCCTTTAGTATGTATATGATTAATGTGCACTTCTTGGTGCTTTTCACTACTTACCTACTTAACTACCAAGCCTCCATGCCTACCTTCCTCCCTACAGTTTTACCTACTTCCCTGCCAACCTACCTACTTCCCTGCCAACCTACCTACCTCCCTATTCACCTCAATTATCTCCCTACCTGCTTACCATCCAGCATATATATCTCTCTCCCTACTTACTCCTTGTTTACCTACATCTTCCTGCCATCCTCCCTACTTACTCCCAGCCTTCCTACATCTCTTCTACCTTCCCACTTACTCCCTGCCTTTATAACTTCCTACCCACCTCCCTACCTATGTACCTCCCTGGCTACCAACCTATCTCACTGTCTCCCTACACCAGCTAATAAGTTCACAGCACAGGTGTGTAGTTAAAAGTTTTTGCAGTTTACCAGTTTCTAGTAGGATGTATAAAAATTCTGATGTGGACAACTTACTGCATTTTGAATGCCCTTTCCAGTGATACCAATAAAAACATAACATTTATATACTGTACACTGTCTATGCCATGTATATATATATATTTATGTGTGTGTGTGTGTGTTTATGTATATACTGTATACTGTACAATTTGTGTGTATATCTATCTATCTATCTATCTATCATCATCAGCAGCCGCTGAGGTCCACTGCAGGACCGGCCTATCCCTACCGAAGCAGGGACGATACAGCCAATGTATCTGTACCCAGTGGCTTAGGCTGTCTGGTAGAGACATATATATATATATATATATATATATATATATATATATATATATATATCCAGTATATGTATATATAGTTTGCTGTACACCAGGACACCATTTGCTATGCTGGGGGGAAACCATATACAGTAGCCAAATTATGGCACCTGGTAGTTTAGTGGGCAATTAAGGCACTCCAATCAGATTGAGCCAGTGCAGGTTTATATCCAAGGGGTGGTTGGGGTTTACTGCTAACGTAATGGCACTCCGGGATGAGTGAGGCTGGTCACTCTCATCTTAAATGTCAGGACCAACTTGCCTAGCCTGGGCCCCTACACTCCTCATGGGGCAACACATGATCAGATGAAGAATGAATGAATGATGGAAGTGTGTGTGTATGTATATATATATATATAGAGAGAGAGAGAGAGAGAGAGAGAGAGAGATACTGTATATACAAGCATCTTGACCACTACAATAAGGTCACACGGTCTCATGGAGAGGGTTCATCTGACACCTCTACTCTCAAGATAAGTCCACAATTGCATCTACCAAAGAGCATACAGAGAGACTGGACGCACGAACATAAAACAGCCATCCCAGCTCAAGCACATTAAAGTCCTTGACTTCGTCTTCGGGAAAAAATAAACATAGGGGGAGGGGAGTAGTCTATAGGGAAAAGAATGAGGGGAACACAAAATTAAGACATGAGAACATTAGGTACCAAGATATGGGAAATTAACTAATACCCGGTAAACATAGTACGGAACAGTACTGTGTACTAATTAGAACCATAACAGTCTATCTCATATTATCACCTTCAAGATATGGCACAAAAAGGAGAAAAAGACTATTACCACAAGTCTGCAACTTACTTTAAGTTCCTCCTCCATCTCTGACAGCTTGCGTTCCAGTGCTCGTTTCTCCCGTTTGTCTGATTCAGCCATGGCCAGCCGGGTGTTGCACTGTGGGGGTGAACACAAAACTGTTATTTTTGACCTAATTGGAACATAGAGACTGAAGCCTAAGTCTTCTGCAAAACATATTTTCTTGACCCACTATCAGCCACTGGATCATAAATGCGGAGGAATAAAGGGAAAAGAAAATCATTCATGTAACGTCAAAAATGATTTCGTTAAATTTGTCTTTTTAATTTCTTTAATGTAAATGGCATAAATAATTATGGTAAAGGGATACAGTGTGTGTGTGTGTGTGTGTGTGTGTGTGTGTGTGTGTGTGTGTGTGTGTGAGAGAGAGAGAGAGAGAAAATGTTCACCAATTAGACTGGTAAAATGAAGAGGAAAGCCAAAGGTAGTGGTGAACATTAAATAATGAAATATGAAGTTCAAAGAAAGGAAAAGATTGTTTCACTTTAGAATCAAAATACTAATGATATATATTTTTTTTCCGTTATACAGTACAGTATGGTGTTATACTAGCACAGTAATAATTTCATTATATGTTCAAACCCAGCTATCCATAACACAAATGGAACTAAACTTAAAAGAAGAGACAATGCAATAATTCTCAAAATTACCAATTCATCACTGACAATGAAGCTCTTATTACAGCTACCAATAATATCACAATATAGTCTGCTACAACTGCTCAAAGAAATCATGTCAGTTCATCTATAATGCACTCCTTATAACACTGATCAACTATAACATGGTAAGCACTTGGTTAGGTCCTGAAAATTATAACAACATGGTTATATCCACCACAACCAGGGGAGCACCCAGGAATTATCTATGGGGGGGCCTGTAGTAAGGTGAGGTCAGGTAATCCGATACTTACCGAGAGGTCACATGCATGTTTAGAATCAGAGAGCCGCTGGCTCATGTGTTACTCTCTGTTTGTACTTGCCAATTTTTCATGTTTTGCTGTTATTGAAATAATTATATATGTAAATTTCTGAAGGACTCACAGAGCTAAGGGGGGGGCCCAAGCCTGCCCCCCCCCCCCCAGGTGCACCCCTGACCACAACATGGATACAGGCCAAACAGTCAAATACCGAATGATCTGCCACAACACAGATCACGTGACTGCCCTGATGCTTGCCAGTCTGGGTGATTGTCTAAGTGATGATGTGCAGTGAAAATGTGGGTGACAGACTGGCCTGGGTGATGGTGTGCATGACAAGAATGGGTGACAGTGTGGGGTGATGATGTGGTCTACCTCCACACTTCAGGATAGTTACAGTATAGTGTTTTTTTTTTTTTCCCCTTTGTGTTTATCACTGTTTGGTACATTTAAGGCCTGTTTGAGGTGGTTCAGGCAGGCTCAGGGGTCATTAGGGGTGTCTCTGAGAAGAGTGTTGAACAGAAGCCATTTTTCACATAAGCTGAACAATGTTCCTGATGTTGATTAATTACCAAAGTTATAGACAAGGTGACTGTACTATGGCTTTTTTAGACATTCATATATACTGTGAGTATTAACACATACAATATACAGTACATACACCACAAGCACTGAGAATGTGCATACATAAACTCCAGTAATACCTTCTTGGTGTTGAGATCAATGGTTTCTCGTGCCTGCCGTAATTCATTCTCAGTGCCACGCAGGCGTTCATGGACACGGAAGTTCTCCTCCAATTGCTCCTCGTACAGCTGTCAAGCATCGCAAAATGTTATGAAATTACTACAGGTAGTAACCATCAAGAATATAAATATCATCATCAACCAACCCTTCCACTACCTCTCCCTATTAGTCTCTCTTGACATGCAGGTTATACATAGATACTGGTATTATTCTCTTTCCTATCCATTTCTTCTCTATCAGTACTGTACATTTCTTTTTGTATCTGTGACCAATGGCAATACAAGTTGAGGAGTCTATATCCCATAATCTTATGCCTCTCTCCCTGGAAATCATGTATAATTTACCTACTGTACACACTAACCTATGGGGAGGGGGGGGGGGATCAACATCTGTCTGTCACTTACCAAATCTTTTTTAAACGACATAACGCAATTATAGTTTATGTGACACAATACAACACAGTATTTACATTATGCAAGTGTGATTTGAGTTTTAAACAAATTCAAATCATGTATTTGATACCCTGGGTAATTTATACAATGATTTTTTTTTTTTTTTTTTTTTTTTTTTATAAGCACACTGTGTCCTGAATTTCAGGTCAGGTTTTATATTTGCTAAGGCACAGCTCAATGGATGATAATGACAGCAAAGCTTAGTGAGTTCAGGAACAGGCAGATAAACAAAATGTATGTACAATTGTGAAAACACCTTGTTCTTACTGTGACATGGGTTAATAATGAACTGATGGGATATAGTGGGCTCTCCTCACCCGGATTATATTTTGTGTTTCATTTCACTGGCATATGGGACTTTATAAAGCAACCTCATCTAATCTGCAGCAAATTTATCATATTACCAGGAAGCTGACACAGTTCCTTTGCCACTAAAGGAAATCTTGTATGATTGACTTACCGGTACACAGGAGCACCCTCTCATACACTGCTCGCTCGAACTATAACCCTAATTTTTCCCCCCCCAAGCCCTAATATTGAACACTGCAACACCATTCAGTGACTAACTGCCCTGCAAGAGTTTAAATCTCCCAGAGATGACTGGAGGATCCTCAAATGTCCTTAACTACAGTTGAGATCTCTACCTCAAAAGGATACCAAATTTTCCTCCTCCTCTAAAAACTTATATGTTACTGTATATAGCTGCATTCAGGTTATCCATGCCAAAAATTCATTTATTTTCTGAAACGTTTTCCTTGTGAAATTAGACAAGGGGGAATAATTTCATTTTCAATCTGACCCTGGGTTGTGTGTATGCCTACTTCAATTTGGTAACGTGGCAGGTACTGGAATAACCATCGTAAATGCAAAAACTATTACTGAACTGTACATTACTTAAAAATCATGACTTAGGTCTATGTCTTTAGCCTCTCACATGTTTGCATTACTATAAATTTTGTGACTTACCCTCTTGTAGTCAAGGTCTCCATTCTCTGGACCAATGGAGGAGGATCGTGATGACGCCCGACTCGTGACTGCTGACCCTAGGGAGCTGGTGGAGCCCTTGGCTGCTTCACCGCGCTCACTTGCTGACTGTAGGTGAAAATCATACGGTAGTTTAAAAATATGAATGTACCACACAACTAATTTTAATTTCATCTCCAATATATTCCATCATCTGTTTAACTGCCTATGTGTCCTACTGATATTATCAAGCAATGTCTGCGGGAAACATGCCTACTGTATAGTATGAATGTTTACTGATAGTTTTTTGTAAACACTGACCAAAGTGACAAGAATGTTAAAAAAAAAAAAAAATGTAGCATTTTCATATATATGACAATACTGCATGTAATACAAATCATTGCAGAAAACATACCTGAAAACAATGCAATGCCAGTGATATGAGAATATGAATAGAGTGACTGGGATCGAATTACAATAGTAAAACATACTAATGCCATGATGTTGAAGACAGCTGTGTAAAGCTGGCACTCTAAATCACTATGAATGACTGTACGAATTGCATGCAGCCAATATATTGTAACTAACAATACTATATACAGTACAAATAGAAGGGGGAAGTTACTTAACAGTAAATGGCTAAGAAACCCATAACTACTTTTTTTGTCCCCAAATGACTACTAAAGGTCAGACTGAAGCTGGGCAACATATGAAAAGGTAGCACTGATTGATGTATACTGCATAAATGATGATGTCAGGATGTGCTGCTTATCAGTAATAGGATACGAGCTGCTGATAAGGTAGAACCACAGCTGACAGTCCTGAAATGTAGTTTTTACAAATATAGTGACAGAATATCCCCCAAACACTATTACAGTTGGACCGTATCATTCCCATAGTGTTACATTTGTAAAGTACTGTAAAACATTCACACCAATATAAAAATTTGCAACTACAACATAATCACAGATTATCCCATATCACAAAATTTGCAGGAAAATCACTACAGTAGTGAAATAAGTGAAAAAACTGGTTACTCATGGACATTACGACATCCGCATAAGTGCTGCTGATACAGTGGGTACCAAGTGTAGCATATCTTAATGGTTACTTCTTGCTAGGCATGTTTACAACCCCACAACCACTGTTAAGTTTTAAGCTGCAGCTGTGTGTGAATCTGGTGTTTACTTTGAGGACTATATGCGAGAAATATATAGAGAAGGGGAGGGACTTGTACGTGGCTTTTATGGATCTGGAGAATGCGTAGGCCTATACTGGGTTGATAATTATGTCCAAGTGTTACAGATGTATGGGAATGGAGAAACACTTTTAGGTACAGTGACTTTTACCAAAAGGAGCAAGACAAGGGAGTAGAGTACATGGTTTGTTGTATAGGTGGAACTACTGTAGATCTACGTCGCATTGTCACTATGGCTGTTCAGTACGTCTAGATGGGCTGGTGAAAAAAGTTGATATAAGAACACTTGGAAAGGGGGACAAGTTTATGGGATGTTTAAAAGATTGGAGACAAGGAAGTAAACTAACTGTTGTAAGTATATGATACAGCACCGAGTGCAGAGCCAGCAGAAAACCTTAAGCGTTTTGCGTGCTTAGGAGCATTTGTCAGATGAAACTGAGTGTGAGTGCATGAAAAAGGATTGTGATGGGATGCAGTATCATACTGGAGAAAAAAAAAAAAAAAAACTGGTAAAGCACGAGTTAAAGGAATGACACTCGTTATAAGGGCCTCTCCGACTCTAGTATTTTCAGTATGGAAGGGGGGGGGGTGTACCCAGTAAATGACAGCGCGCGCGTGCGTGCATGTGTGTGTATATAATCTCCACTGCTCATACACTTATAGTACCATTCGGAGCATAAAACGGCTCACGCAAGAGGATATTTATTCACTAATGATAAAACGTATTAATATTTTTTATACCGTGCGGAAGTGGGGGGGGGGGGGGAGGGGGGAGTTTTCCTTGGTTCTCCACCATCACTGATAAATAAGGCTGCGGCAACAGGCAAAGTGGCTCACTATACCTTCTTCAGGTCTCGTCGGGTCATGATGTTTGGCTAAGTGCGCGGCTTCCTCTGTCAATTCAAATTGCATCGACTCAGCACCAAATACGTAAGCCAGTTTTCCACAGCACCAGCAGTGTCACTTCCACAAGGCACAGGTAAGGTGAGCATCCAAGTGGTGGTTTGAGTGGAACACTGTTGCCACACCGCCAGCACTGGGCCGTCCATCAGAGGAGAGGGAGGGGTGAGCAGCATCAAACAGGCCGCCACCCAGGCCCACGTCCCGCCCTTGTCACTCACACACACACACAAACCACAACACACCCTCGCCTCTCCATCCTTCGTTCACATCACACTCGAATCCCACAGAGTGGGCTGGTGTGCGGCCGGGGTGCAGCTGTGGAAGGTAGGTGTGCGAGGCAGGTGTGAGTGATGCCGCGACTTCTTCCACCTTCAATCAGCAGCAAGGAGGCAGGCAAGCAGGCAGGTAGGCAGGCTGGCTGGCTAGGTCCTTGGAGCCACCACTATTAAGCTTTCTCCTTACACTGCCTTCACATACCAAAACACTCAACACCGAGCAGGAAAACCGCACAAAAACACCGGCGTCCTACAACATCCACTCACATGTCTTTCCCTCACCAGAAATCAGAAATCAACATAATTCAATTTCCATGAAGGTGAGGCGATATGCTGGTAGTGAGAGGCAGTGATGGCAGGTGTGAGGGGGTGAGAGTAACGTTAAGGGGTGTTGGGTGAGTGGTGCGGGAGGAACACACCACCGCGGCACGAAGTCAAGACTGTCAGTGGGGTGGCCAAGCTAGCGCAAGGGTCGGCGAGTCCTACACCATACCACTACCCCCACCCCCGCCCCTATCAGCCCCTCCCACCCATTCTCTACTTCCAGCTCTCCCGCTCCCCCTTCTAGGCCTTCCCTGGCCTCCTCTCTACTACTGCTTCCTTGCCTACTGTGTCTTTATGCTTAGCAATTATTATAATTTTTTACCGAATTGCTGTCAGTCCCCGTCACCCCCTCCCCAGCAAGTTCATCTCAGCTTATACTACGTTTCTACTTCTCCAAAGCTTCCCCTCCCCCCCGTGTCATCATCTTCCCTCTCCCTCCCCTTGATACCACCCTCTGCCTCCCTCTCCCTCCCCCCTAAGTACCATCTCCTGTCTCTTGCCCTCCCCCCTCTCTCCCTCCCCCTAGTACCATCTTCTGTCTCTTGCCCCTTCCCCCCCCCCTCTCTCTCTCTCAAGATGGTACCATCTCTCATGTCCCTCGTTTCCTACTCTGGCACGCACCATCTTCTGGCTCCCTCCGCCTGGTTAGATACCCCCCCCCATCCCTTGGTATTATCTAAATCTGAAAGCGACTTCACAAAATAACCCCCCTCCCCCCCAAAAAAAAAAGTTTCGGTGCCAGTATGCCCGGGTGGGTCAATTCAAAGGTCACAAACAATGGACGGCAATGAAGAGTAAGGAATATTCGTCTCTAGCTACACCCCCTACATTAGTCAACCCCCACCCACCTATTTTTCCCCAGAGATTTGTTCCCGCACAGACAAAATTTTCACCTGTGGATCATTTTCCCACCATGGACCTACTTTAACCATGGGCCTATTTTCCCGTACAGACCCATGGCGAAACATCGAATCCATACATGAACTTCGTATTTCCCACGAATCTACTTCCTCCACTGACTTTTTACCCAATGGACCTCTTCCTACTTGGGTTCAATTTCCCAGAAACATATTTATACCATGGACCTATTCACCTGATCAACCCTCCTCTCCATCTGCCCCTCCCCCTCGCCTCTACCTCACTCACATCATTGATACCAATCACATCCCATCCTGCAACAGATCCATAGTACCAGTAGGTGTGCTTGAGTTTGCTTACCCCCGTACTTTTCACCTCACCCTAGTGGCTGTGTCCCGCTAGAGGCCCAGGGCAGCTCTCCACAACCTGCCCGATGCTGCACTAACAGTAACTCCCTCCCACCGTCCCTCACCCAATCTCACACTTCCCCCCATCAACCTTACTCCCTCTCCCACATCACCCATACTCCCTCCCCACTATTACTCTCTTCCTTCCTCCAATCAGCCTTCCTCCCTCCTTCATCTAGTTACCGCCTCTCTCTCTCTCTCTCTCTCTCCCCCCTTTTAACCTCCCTCCTGTAACTAGTCTTCTTTGACGTAAGTATAACCTTTTTATCCTAACTTGGCTTAAAATTCCCATCTCTCCATGTTGAATGCTGAGCTGTAGCAATAAACTGATGCTAGATTATGATGCTAGTCACAAAGAGGTGCCACGGAGAGGATGCAGAGCCATAGTATTGTCTTGGTATGGCCCAGAGGTACGCGGAATAAGCTGCCAAAGAACGAAAATCTGGGCCAAGTTAAGGTAAAAGAAGTAATGTTATTTTCTTAGCGTGAAGGAATGGGAGGGAGAGAGAAGCTGGAGGGAGAGAAAGAAGAGCAGCGAAGGTGAGGTGAGGAATGGAGGATTACTAAATATTTCTTACCATTTTCTGAACAGCCCTTACCTACTTCCACATCAATAACACCACCATCTCCCCTCCTACTTCCCTCACCACCCTCATGATCATCAGTCCCTGGCTTCACCACCACCATAGTCATTTCTACCTTCTCCACCATCGTAATTTCCTTCCCTCACCATCACCACCACCACCACCATCAGGATTTCCTAACCTCCCCACAACCTCCATTTCTTCCCATCAACAGTCCTCCCTCTCGCTATCTTCTGACAATCCTTCATCTCAGTTTCTTCTCCCCTCTGCTTCTCACCCAAAACCATTCCACATCCCTCCCTCATTCTCTTCACATTCCACCTCCCATTCGTGACAACCACAAGTTTATTCCCCCGACCCCTTTCATCCCAGTTCCACAAATCCCCTCCCATTCCTCAATTTCGTCCTATCAAACACCGTCCATTGCTTCCCTCAATCTTCATTCCATTTCCTCCTTCACTCTCTCCATACCTCCACAACTCTCCTTCATTCTCTGCAATCTCCCTCATATCTTCACTGTCATTATTCCTTACCTGTCTTTTTTCTTTTCTGCCAGTCGTCCCCCCCCCCTTCCCTTTCATCGAGTTTTCCCTCTCATTTTCCCTTCCCACCGAACCCACCTACACACTCTCCTTTTTCCATCTCTCCTCTCCTCTCCCACTTTATTCCCCCCAAAAAAAAAAATCCACCCCACAATTCCCCGTTCCAATATCCCCTTCCCCACTCAACCCCTTTCCTCTCCTTCAACCTCTAAAACCCCAACATCTCTCCCCACCCCTAAACCTCCCTCAACCCCTTCAATCCGGTATGGTCTTCTTCATTTCGACAATCACCAGACACCTTGATGCGACCATGGGGAGAATGTTAAAACTAGGAGGCTTAGATACAGAACTGAAAAACCCCTTTAATACTAGAGGTCTTTCCCTAAGCTGAATAAAAATGGGGTACAGGGAGCATGAATAAACTAAACCAGTATGTATGTAGTGATGTGGTTTAACAGCCGTACCTAAATTCCTGCACCCCTCCCACCTCCCACTCCCTCCCCCGCCACTCGGTATGAATGCTGCAGTTTAGCTTGTTAACCCCAATGGTCCCACCCTCGTTGCTACCGTGCCTCTCACTCCACCCACCCACCCACCCATCACGTGTCCATTAAGTCAGCAATATTCATTCCCCCCAATTCATCGCCATCAATTCAGTCCCTCAATAATCTCCTCTTCATTCAATTTACTATACACATCAAATTTCTCATCTCTCCCTCCCCTCTTCCCTCAGTCTACTCCCTTTCCTCCCTCCCCCGTTTCTCGGTATGCAAGTTCAGTTTCGCTGTCAACCTCTCTGGTGCCCACCCTCTCTGTACTACCGTCTCTCTCTTACTCCACCTACACACCCACCCACCCACTATTCAAAAACCCTTTCCCTTCGATGACGTCTTCCATATATCGTTCTTGCTACCCCCTGACGATGGTATTCAGTTTTGGAGATTTTTCGAACAACAGGAGTTAAAGGACACACAAACACACGAGAGAGAGAGAGAGAGAGAGAGAGAGAGAGAGAGAGAGAGAGAGAGAGAGAGAGAGAGAGAGAGAGAGAGAGAGACGGAAAAACGTGAAAGCTACCAATTACCACTATCACCAAACAATAGCACGCTTCAGCACGCCACCATCACAATCACAACACACAACACTTCACATAATCACCTCTCTCTCTCTCTCTCTCTCTCTTCAATCCCAACATACCGATTTTGAGATATGAAGAGAGTAAAAGCAGAAAAAAATAAGAGGAAAGGAACATGGACGAGAGGAGAAAGAGACGGAGGATACAGGTAAAAATAGAGACAAAGAGAAGGACAAGGGAAGGAAGGGAGAACATCTGTTATAAGGGAAAGGACGAACGCAGACAGTAAGACAGAGTCGGGAAGGAGTCAAGGGAGGGGAGGGGGGAGGGAGAAGGGAGACTGGAGAGAGAAGGGTAGGAAATATGGGAATACGAGGAAGGAATAAGGTGGATGTGAAGTACTGGGAAAAACAGGAGAGGAGTGATGAGGTGAGGGATGATGGATGGTGAGGTGCGGTGAGGGAGGTAAAAAGTAGCGAGGTGAGGGGAAGACGAGTGGAGTGGTGAGGTGAGGGTGGAGGGGCAGTAGCACCGGTCTAGCCACACTCCAGTCACACCTCCCCTTCCTTCCTCCTATCATGCTTCCTACTTCCCCTCCACCTTCTTAAACGTCTGCCTCCCCTCCCCCCTTCCTCCTCCTGCGATTCAGCTTTCTCCCCGTCTGTTTTTCTAGCCTCTTACTATCGTTATTATCTACCTGTGCTTCACTTTTGCACATTTCACCTCTCATCTTTCCTTCTTTCCTGCTCCTCCTCCCATTCTTCCATCCTGCTCCTCCACCTCCTATCTTCATCCTCCTCCTTCCATCTTTCCTACGCCTGTCATACTGCTTTCTCCCTGTTTCTTCCTCAATTCTCTTACTTTCTCGCCTGTCCATCTGTGCTGTTTTCTTTTGTCTTTGCATTTTTTCACTCATCCTTCCTATTTACCATGCTCACTTCGTCCTTACTAAGCCAGTTTTGTTGCCCATCTCTCATTACTTTATCCTTTTATGTCTCTCTCTACTCCTTCGTTTCCTTCAGGATCACAATCTTCACTCTCCGCCTTCCTTTCTCCCTTCGCTTGCCACAAAACTCTTTCTCTTATTATTACATCCGTCCATCTGCCCTACTACCAGCTTTTACTTCCTACATTCGCACATTCTTCCTCTCTGCCTACCATCCTATCACAATCTATTCATTCATCCCCTGTTCTCTCCTCCTCCTTCCCCTCTTCTCTCCTGCCCTTTCCTCTCCCTCCCCTTCCTCTCCTCTGCTATTTTCCCTCTTCTTTTTATTCGTTCATATCTCTCGCCTCTCCTTTCTTCCCCTCCCCTCACTTCAATTCCCCCTTTTTTCTCTCCTCTACCTCCTCTCGTCTCCGTCGACCTGATCATACAGCCACACACGTAACCAATTCTGTATTCACTCCACACCCTACCACAACCCCTCATCAAAGACACTCTCCCTACCACCACCACCACCACCACCACCATCCTACTACTACCACAAACCATACCTCACCTCAGCTTCCATCACGCTAACACCAACCACCTCTTAACCCTTCCACTATTTTGACAATTTCTCTACCGTTGGCAATTTTGTTCATCCCTCAAATGGCTGTTTCAGAATAAATAAGAACTCACAGTAACAGGGTCTCTTTACTCCCATGACTATCAACAACACTTACTTCCTGTCACAACCATCACAACCACGACTTTCAAATCACTCTATAACCATCACATTTCGCCACAACCCTCAAACTCACAACTGACATCTAACATCACTCTATAACCATCACTATCCCCCATCAGAACCCTACTTGCACCATCGATCAATGCCAACATCACAAGTTTACACCATACAGTATCATTCTTCTTAAAAACAGCACTATCCTCCATTACAGGCATCACAAACATAAGAACCATTTACCTCTTCATTAACAAGCAACGCAACCTTCTTTACCTCTTCATTTACAAGCATCACAACCTCTTTTACAACACCCCCCACTCTCGCACCACCACCGTCCAACAGCTGGCTACAACCACAACCATTTGCCAGCCTCTAACAGCTCCTAACAACCCCACCACACACCACCACACCAAGTCAACCACCCCCATGCCAGACACGTTCACTTGGTTAAGCCCTCACTTCTGTCGCTATTCATACATCCATCCGCCTACTCATCCCAACATCCTCTCTCTCTCTGTCTGTCTGTCTGTCTCTCCCTCTCTCTCTCTCTCTCTCGTTTGTCAGCATTAGAAAGGGATGGCAATGTGAAAGTATAGTTCCCCCCTCGTTCACCACACACACACACACACACACACACACACACACACACACACACACACACACACACACACACACACATTATATCTACTCGTGCAATACTATTCATAAAGTGTGTGTGTGTGTGTGTGTGTGTGTGTGTGTGTGTGTGTGTGTGTGTGTGTGTGTGTGTGTGTGTGTGTGTGTGTGTGTTCCTGGTCTACTGGCAGTCCTGTACATGACCCTAGCGCCCTATTAGGCTTTACCCTACACTGCTCCACCCTCACACTCCCTCAATCCCTCTCACACTACCACCCTCACACTCCCTCAATCCCTCTCACACTACCACCCTCACACTGAACAATACCACACCACACTACCACCCTCACACTGAACAATACCACACCACACTACCACCCTCACACTGAACCATACCACACCACACTACCACCCTCACACTGAACAATACCACACCACACTACCACCCTCACACTGAACAATACCACACCACACTACCACCCTCACACTGAACCATACCACACCACACTACCACCCTCACACTGAACAATATCACACCACACTACCACCCTCACACTGAACAATACCACACCACACTACCACCCTCACACTGAACAATACCACACCACACTACCACCCTCACACTGAACAATACCACACCACACTACCACCCTCACACTGAACAATACCACACCACACTACCACCCTCACACTGAACAATACCACACCACACTACCACCCTCACACTGCATACACCACCATCACACTCTCACACTGCATCACACTAAACTACCAACCTCATGCTCCTTAACCCTCACACTGCATCACACTAATTCCTTCACTCCACTATCCATACATTCCTTCACTCTCACCCTGACAATGAATCACTCTACTAACCCCACACTGCCTGAACTCAAAACACCCCCCACTCCACATCACACTTCACAACATTCATACTATCACTCATTTCTTACCGCTGCCTTTACTTCCACACTCTGATATCCGTGTCTACAGCTCCCCTCACATTCACACTATCATACTCATACTACCAAATGTACATTGATATTTTATTCCGTTGTTAATTCCCTACACTGACACACTGATCACTCTCCCATCGTCATACTCACCCTGCCAGTCCCATCCACACTTTGACGCCATCACATTCATATATCACTCTCACAGTCGCTCTCCAACAATGTCACACTCTTCACAGTCACTCTCACACTGCAACACTCCCAGCCGCACACTGCACTGGCCTGTGTGTGAGTCTGGGAGGGTGTGTAAGTGTTCTGCTGACTGTCATGAAGATTGGGTCGATCATCTGTGTCATTTTCTTTGTATTTCCTGCCCTATATCTTGCACCTCCCCTCTTCCCAGTCATTTATCAGGTATCTGCCTTATGCTCCCTGCCTCATACTCACTTCCCCTGCCTCTTCCAGTCACCCTGCTTTTCATTCTTTGCCTCCGTTCTGCCTCACACTCTTCTTGCCTTACTCCTGTTCATCTCTCTCAACCTCTCTTCCCCATTACCTCACTCCAAATTCTACCTCACCCCACCACTCCAACCTCTACCTCACCCCACCACTCCAACTCTACCTCACCCTACTACTCCAACCCCTACCTCACCCCACCACTTCACCCTCAACCCCACCACACTGTTTCAGCTCCTACCTCACCCCTGCTGCCTCTACCTCGCCCCTGTCACCCTGAGTTACCAAGCAGCGTCCGGTAATCAGGTAACTAGGCGGTAAAAGAGGGGGGAAAGGGGTCAAGGAGGAGGGGAGGGGGGCCATATGAGACCAGCCAGGGGAGGGGAAGGGGAGGGGGAGGAAGAGGCAAGGCCGGGTTGCTACACAGGTCGTAGTGACACCTCCCCTCCTTCCTTCCTCCCCACACCCTCATCTTTCCCCGTCTCTTTCCACCCCTCCCCTCCCTCCTCCTCCTTCCTTAAGCCTCTGTCTCCTTTCCCCTGTCCTCCCTCCTTTAACTTTTCCTTCCCTCCTCTTTTTCCCCTCCCCTCCCTTTCATCCCTATGCCTCTCCCTCCCGTCCTCCCCCCCTTCTTATTTTTCTTCCTCCTTCCTTCACTCTTCTCTGCTGTTCTCCCTTCCCTCTCCTCCCCCTCCATATCTCCCCTGCCTTTACGCTCACGCTTCCCCCCTCCTACATCTTCCGTCACAGCTGTCAATTATACTTCCTTTCCTCCCTCCCTCCCTCCCCACCTCTCTTCTTTCCATGCCTTCCCTCTTCCTCAGCCTTCCCCCCCACCTCTCTTCTCTTATCTCTACAAGGCCTCAGACGCTCTTCATCCCTTACTTCTCTCCCTTCCCTCGTTCGTTATGAGAGGAGAAAGAGGGAATATAAGACATGATGTAACCAGAAAATAAAAGATAATGTCTGTCTCGCACTCTCCACCACACACACACACACACACACACACACGGCTGAATAGGATAATTTTTAGATAGTTGAAGAGAGCGCCTTCACCCAAACTCTGACCAAGGCTCCTACCTCACTCATACATTCCCCAACTCAGCAGTACTCTCACTTTCTTACCCATCCCTCACACTCACTCACGCACTCACACTAACTATTTATCATCATACTCCCATTCGTCTAGCCACAAACTCTCGTCCCTTTTCTGTCCAATTCTCTAATGCAAGAGTTAACCGTTACTCCCTGTCCTTCATGAGTGCAACAGGTCAACTTTGGAACTGTCTCCCTCCATCTGTATTTCCTACTGCCTATGATCTTCAGTCTTTCAAATGCAGTGTGTCCAGGCATCTTGAAATGAACGGATCTTGAATTTCGCTATCAGTTACCATGTTTTTGTTTTTTCTTGAAGGGAACAATTTGCAAGCTCCTGGCCTTAGGTTCCTTCTTCTCTGCATAAAAAAAATAACATACCAACCTCATTCATATTAGAACATGCAAACTCATTCATACACTCACCTTAACCTTATTCATATCGATAACGCCACGTCAAGTATTCATTCACATAATCCCATACATTATTCACATCCACATCATCCCTTTGTCAACTCGACTGTGTAACCCCCCCCCCCTCTCTCTAAGAATCCGCCTACGTAATTTTCACTCACAATATTCACAGTATCACACATCACTACACCCTCTCCCACAACACACTGACAACACTCAAACATCACATCACTCTAACACACACACACACACACACACACACACACACACACACACACACACACACACACAATCAGTCACACCTACACCACTCTTGCATCCACATCACACCACCACCACCTAACCACATCACTAACACGCATTCTCACCGAGCTAACACCATACCCCTACAATACCCTCTCCGCCATTGCTCCAGCGCCACATCATACCCACACCACACCAGCATCACTCCACACTCACTACATCCAATCCACACACTCATATCCCCACCCAGACCACACCATACTTGACCACATCACCACACACCACACCCTCACCCTAAACACACACACCACACCACACCACACCACACACACACCAGCAGGCAACACACCCTCAGGCCTGCAGAGAAAGCCAGACAGCCGGACATTTCAACAACACAAGAACACACCGCCCACACCTACTCTCTCTCTCTCTCTCACACACACACACACACACACACACACACACACACACACACACACACACACACACACACACACACACACACACACACACACACACACACCACCTCGCCATATCTTCGCTCACAGACTCAACTGGCAGTGAAGCAAGACAATGGGGACGTTTCACAAGACACCACACCAACACACAACACCACAACACATCATACCACACCACACCACAACACATCATACCACACCACACCACAACACATCATACCACACCACACCACAACACATCATACCACACCACACCACAACACATCATACCACACCACACCACAACACATCATACCACACCACACCACAACACATCATACCACACCACAACACAACACACCACACCACAACACATCATACCACATCACACCACAACAGCGCATGCCATTCCACACTCCGTACCACACCATAGTACAACACACCGCATCACATCAGTCACACTCCATCACACCACACCACTGCACATCACACCAGTCACGTCATTTCCTACCACACCAGAACATCACACCAGTTCACAATTCTCATACCAGTCCATATACCACCTCTCATCGCCAACATCATCACTACAACTACCAACCACCTTCACCAACCCCACTTACCACCACCACATCACGACCAGCAGCATCACCATCACCACTATCTTCAACACCACCACCACCACCAATACATCCACTGCACCCTCATCTCTGACAAAACCCACCACATAAGCCAAAATCACTGAACAACTATGAACAATATCACCATCCCATCACCACCATCACTCTCACCACAAACAGGACTTACGTTACTCCAAAAAGCACCAACATCCGCCCCGGCATGGAAGGGAGCAGGGCGGGGTTGGTACGGGTATATTACTTTTTCCTCAACCTTGTCAACGAAGTAATGCAAGGACGGCGCGGATGGCTAAAAACGCTACATCCGCTGCGTGAGGGCGGGGTGGCGGCGCACAAGAAGTTTTAGCGTGTCTGAGCGGTGAGGTAAGAGAAGGGGAGACGGGAGCAGTGGCGGAGAATGAACGTGACACAAGGCAGTGGCAGTACTGGGGTAAAAAAAAATAAAAGTGAAAATGGAGTACGTGTGGGATAGTTTTATATATATATATAGATATGTCCGAGTGAGTTCATATCCAAGCAAAGGGACAATAGGCCTACCTTAATCAGATTTTGTTTCCTAATTACGTGGGGTTTAAAGCCGAAGATAAAAACTGGGGAAGCAGTAGGAATAAAAGACAAAATCCGCCACTGTACTGATGGCAACAGTATACTCGTTTTAAGCTGGCCTAAAATTGCCATCTCTCCATCTTGAATACTGAACTGTAACAGATTAACACTTGAATATGGCGGTAGTCACGAAGAAGTGCTGTGGAAAGGATGCGAATCATAGTACTGCCCTTTTCTGCCATTGAGGTACGTGAAATAAGCTACTAAAGGACGAAAATCAGGGCCATGTTAGCGTGAAAGGAGTATAGTATATTCTAATGCCATCACCGCCAACCTGGACAATATCGCCTGGCAGTAACACGAATAAATCTTCAAATATTCCACCATACGACACGAGCAAAACACTAGGCTGGTAGTATTATATGAATGTCCTTTAATACATGAATAAAACACGTCTTAGCAGTGAAGGTGTTGAGCATAAAGGTATAAGCTGCAGAGGGCGGCGGGTAGGTGAGATGCAGGATAGGTGAGGTGCAACGTAGGAACTCTTTGAACCTGAGCTGTGCATGACAATAAACACCGGCTGGCCATGACGCAATGCCGTGGAATGCATCACGCCACTTGATGAGATGAAACAGAGATTAATGTGTCCAAGGCGATGATGTCTTTTTACTTTCTTCGTATTTCTAAGTGATGTTATTTGTAACTTAGGGTCTCTATTAGGTAAAGGGTTGATGATGGCTGTGTCTAATCCCTCCAATTCAAAGCCCATCTTGAAATTAACCAAATGAGCTGAAGGTGCAAGAATAATAAGAAAAAAATAAGATTGAGAGAACGTTACTTTTAATGTCAAGTAAGAGTATAATATCAATTTTCCTCAGAGGTCATGGCTTATGTCTTGAAGTTGTTATGACTGCTGCCATTTCCCTCTGACCTCAAAAGTTTAATTAATAACAAATGGTGAAGGTAATGCAAGAGGTGAGAGGTGGTGCAAGGTGTCTGTAACAATATCACACTCACCTCCCACCCCCACACCCCTCTCTTCCTGGATCTGTTTCCCTCCCCCATCTCTCCCTTCCCCCACCCCCACCTCTTACCAATCTAATCCTTCCTTCACTTCTCACTCTCCCCCACTCACCAATCTCTCCCTTCAATTCGCATCCCCACCTCACACCCCTCTCTCCCTCCTCTCACCTATCTCCCTCTCCTCTCACCTATCTCCCTCCCCACTCACCCATCTCCCTCCCCATCTATTTCCTTTCAGTTTTCAATATCCCCCCCCCCAATCTTCCCTTCCATTCCCTCCATTCCTTTTCAACCCCCCATCGCACACCTTTCAGTTCCACTCTAATGCCTCGCCCACTTCAGTGTAAACTTTTTTTCTTTTACTCTCCTCTCACAATCCGTCTGTCTAACTCAGCCCTCACCTCTCACTCTATGCATTCCCCTCCCTACCTCTCTTCTCATTTCTCCCGTCCCCCTCTCTTCTCACTTCTCCCCCCCTCCCCCTCTCTTGACTCTTATTTCCTCATCCTATTCCCCCCTTTCTCGCCCTCGCATTGTATCTATCTACCTCACACCAATTCCCCTTTCTCTTTCTACCTTCACTTCACCTACTTTCTTTTGCCTCCTTCCTAAATCTCCCCCACTCCCATTTCATCTTCTCCTACCCCTAATCCTTCCTTCCTCTCCCCCTTTATCCCCTCCCCTTCAGATTACCCTCTTCTTCATCCCCCCCCCTTTCTATCTTATCATTCTTTCTTCCTAACTTCCCCTGCCCTTCCTCTCTCATACCACCCTCTCCTTCACTCCCCCCTTCCTCATACCCCCTACCACTCCCCACACTTCCCCCGTACTCTCTCTCACTCCCGCTTCCTCATATCCCCTACCACTTCCCCCTCCTTCCCCTTGTGCCTAACTTCCCCTGCCCCTTCCTCTCTCATACCACCCTCTCCTTCACTCCCCCCCTTCCTCATACCCCCTACCACTCCCCACACTTCCCCCGTCCTCTCTCTCACTCCCCCTCCCTCATATCCCCCACCACTCCCCCCCTCCCCTTCCCCTTGTGCCAGCAGACCTGTTATTACACAAGCACTCGGGTCACTGGCAGAGACGTCACCCCCACCCCAGCCTCCCCCCATCCTACAAACACTCATCATCTCTACTATCCCCGGTACTCATAATTTTGCCTCCTCCTTCTACTACTACTACTACTTCTACTACTATTATTACTGCTACAATACCACTACTAAAAACCTGTGTCTCTTCCCCATTCCATTTCCACTTTCCTTCCTAACCCCTTCAATTCCATGACATATTCACTTATTCTTGTTATCTACAGCATTTTTTTTATATATAGACTTAGGGTAGATTTTCCAAACTTTTGAAATTATATATAACCTACAGAAACTACTAAAGGCTTCGAAAGTTGAATAAAATCGCTTGCTGGTATCCTGATTCACATAAGAAACCTCATCGATCTGAAGAAGTAAACACATTACCTCCTTCCCACATACACACCCTTCCTTTCCATCATCTTACACGCATACATTGATCATCATTCTCTCTCTCTCTCTCTCTTTAGGTACAAACTATTTTTTTTTTCTCAATTAAAGCCTATGCAATTATGAACCTGTATAAATTAATTTCTAAATCTATCACTGCTTATCAAAATTAATAACGTGCACGTAATCACCTCCGTGGCTACTGAAACTTATAATTATTCTGTGAAGGGTGTGCGTGCCCCCCTGTCAGTGCCATTGCCTCACCCTGCCATTTCCTCTGCTCTGATAATGCCTGGCTCTGGTTGGGTGGCACTTTCTCCCCCGCCCTTCACTGCCCCCCCCCCCACCTCCACCCACACACAGCACCTCACATCCACACTACACCCCCGCACCCGCACCCCCGCATCATCGACACACGCACACTACACCTCACGCACACTCACACTTCCTCAACAATATCCCTCATACACCCCCGCCACACTATCCCGCCTCCATACACTCACACTTCCCCACTACCCATCCTCACACTACACATCTACACCACCCCAACCCAACACCACCACACCATATCATCTCCACTCATCCACATTCACTACATTTCACCACCACGCCTAAAAAACTGACACACTACACCCCCTCACCAAGACACAGACACCAATATTAAGCCAGACCTCCCTAAACCCCGCCAACATCCCCACAGATCCCACCTCCAACCTTTAATGCAGCTGTCAACCTCTCCAATACACCCCTTCTGTATCCTCCTGTATTTTGGTCATCGCTAGCCGTTCTTTCAAAATTAACAGATTTTCGAGACGCACTGGGTTAAAATTAAAAAGTAATATTTGTACCTGGCAAAAGAAGCAATACCATTTACCAAAACACGTGTCTCACTTCTAGGTACAAGATGAACCGAAGTGAATTACTGAACTAAATTTACCGTGACTCTTCATTACCTGGGCTAATTTCTACTCTGTTCTTCCTGCCAACAGACGGAGTTCATACACCTTAACCTTTTCAGTACGGTGATAACTTTATATTTCGTCTTGCTAACACCTCAAGAAAGACCTCTGTTACTGAAGGGGTTAGGGGAAAGCTATATCCGATCTCTCCATTTCAGACCATCTCTCGAAACCCGTATAAAATCAAGTGGTGGAGGCAAATGAATAAATAAATACGTAAATAAATAAGGCATCTGATGGAAGGGGTTACGAGAGCAATGTAGTACCGAAGGAGACAATGAAGCAAGAGACAACACACTCTTGCATCACACTTGCAGGAGTTGTATAACCACTTCGGCGACTCCTGTGTCCTTGATGATATCCTTCCATTGTATCCACGCTTTGACACCTCATTAAAACACTGCCTGGGACGTTGGTGGATCGCTGTTCTTGTATAATATTTCATTCTGTCTCGTGAACTATAGCCTGTCACTGCTTGAGGTGCAGAGGAGGAAATGAAGATGTGGAGGAGGAAATAAAGGTGTACGGAGGGAAATCAAGGTGAGGAGACGGAAATAAAAGGGGTAGAGAGGGAAATAAAGGTGAGGAGACGGAAATAAAAGGGGTAGAGAGGGAAATAAAGGTGAAGAGAGGGAAATAAAGGGGTAAAGGGAGAAATAAAGGTGTAGAGAGGGGAAAAAAAAAAAAGGTAACCATTTATAATTCCATATCATAAAACAACACCTGACAACCCTGTAGCAAAACACTCATCTTCTTCCACAATCTAATATATGAGGTTCTAAGTAGGCTACCTGTAATGACGAGAGCTTCCGGTGCTCAACCTCACTCATCTCACCTGCGCCGATCCTTTCCTACCAAACACCCAGGAGTCGTTGTCATCACCGTCTTAATAATTCTTCAGTATAAACAAGTCTTCAAACCAACTAATTATTATATGAAATAATTTAGGTTTTCACATTTTTTCACCTCAATACGTAGTCTAGTTTGGTTGTGATGTGTTTGGTAGGTGTATAAGTGAAGAGAAATTAAGACAAAATTATAAACAAGGAATGATATGCTAAACTTAAGATGGTTTTTAAATATGGTCCGCGGAAGTGAGAAGAATGACACGGCCAGACAGGAACAAGAGGCTGGGATGACTGATGAACTAGCCAGGTGATTGCCACTTACCTGCCAGCTCACCTACCCACACACACGACGCATCACTACACTCAACACTTACCTGAAATAAAAGACAGGGCAATGTCAAAGGGCAAATGGAAATAATCAACAAATATACTTAATAAATGATGACAGTGATAAATAATAAATAAATACATGTAACAATCAGTAACAGCGCAGAAATGTTTTAAAAGTACTAATAAAATACGTGCGACAAACGTTAACAGCCACCCCATTCATATTTCAAAAGGCATAGTGAACAAAATCATCTAAAACCAGCACGAATAAAGGTTCAAAAAAAGCCACCGCAGTGAAGAGGTTACGACAGACAATCCATTTTTGCTAAGTCGGTGTAAGGTGAGACAGGTAAAGAGCTACACAGGTGGAGGAGGAGGCGGTAAAGAGGGTGGCTGAGTGGTTGAGATGCTTGAGGTGAGTGCTGTGTGTGTGTGTGTGTATCTATCTATCTATCTATCTATCTATATATATATATATATATATATATATATATATGTACACACGTGTGAATGTGGGTGAGGATGAGGCTGAAGGTGAACTATGGTTGTGGGTGTGAATACTGTGGGTGGGTGGGAGGGCACAGAGCCAGACCACAGCAAAGCAAAGCCTTCATTATCACTCACACTATATATAAACACACACACACACACACACACACACACACACACACACACACACACGGCAAGGTAAATCACAACTCCAACACAGGTATGAAGATGGGAGTGTGCTGGGTCTGCCCTGCACAGTGGGGATCAAGGCTCAATGCATCTAATGGGGTGGATCCTGAATATTCATGACTTTTAAGGATCTCTCTCTGTATTCGGAGGGTACAAACACACACACACACACACACACACACACACACACACACACACACACACACACACACACACACACAAAATGAAGGCAGTGACACCGGATACGACAACAAACACTTGTACAATATGCCTACTTAGCCGGAAACCTTATATAGCTCACACACACACATCCCAGCCTCACCCCACCACCCAACTCTCACCCCACCTAACACAACATCCACTCATCACCACATCCACTTACCACTCCACTCTCACCCCACCTAACACAACATCCACTCATCACCACATCCACCAACCACCCCCACTCTCGCTCACCACCCACACCCTCCTCCAACACTTATAATCATCACACCACCTCCCCAACCATACCCTCACTCACAACCTTCCCACGCACCTTCATTCATCACCCCGCCCCCCTACAAACATTCACTATATAATAATCACCATCCCATCACACCTCTACTCACCAAACAATACACTACAACATCAGACAACCCTACAAATGACATGTAAACTCGTGTACTGATACACCTTACATCCTACACCATATAATTCCACACACACACTGGCTATCACGCAAAACTAAGCCAACACAGTATCAATCAGGCACATAATTAAAACGGAAAACGCCATAGTGTAAGCAAACCCCTCAAAACAGACGATCAATTTCAGAACACAGGGGAAAACTGAAAAATAGTTACCCTGCAATTCACCTTACCTAACGCAATCACCAAGATGGGAAGAAGGTCAAATTTTTAGTCAGGTGTTTCAATAATGATGTAAAAAATTGTGGTTCTGTTTGACCTATGCGATTTGGGGTGGAGCGGTAGTTTGGTGGAGGAAGAAGCAAGAGAGAGAAGTGGAACTGGTGTGTAGAGAGACAAGAGGAGCTGATGGGTAGAGAGAAGTGGAGCTGGTGGGTGGAGAAACAAGTGGAGCTGGGAGGTGGAGAGACAAGTGGAGCTGGTGGGTAGAGAGACAAGTGGAGCTGGTGGGTAGAGAGACAAGTGGAGCTGGTGGGTAGAGAGACAAGTGGAGCTGGGGGGTAGAGAGAAGTGGAGCTGGGGGGTAGAGAGATAAGTGGTTCGTCTACGTAGAACAGGTTAAGTCCTACAACAAATCTAGCTTTTTATCCCTACTTGTAACCATACTTAACTCCTTTGTCTTGTCACACACACACACACACACACACACACACACACACACACACACACACACCGCCCAGTCCTATCACCCTACATGCCCCGCCACTAAGCGCTGATATCGTCTGACGTCACAGGGCCAACTTTGGAGGCTATATTTAATGAACCTCGTCTTGAATGGCGTTTGGGAGAAAACTGACTTGTCCGGTATTTATTAAAGAAACACACACACACACACACACACACACACACACACACACACACACACACACACACGCACACACACACACACACACACACACACACACACACACATTCTCGCATCTCCAAACTTAAACTGAAGTGTAAGAGCCTCGATATGGATGCAAGACAGGATAATGGCGTGAAAGGACATTTACGACACTGAGACACGAGGCGCCAGGTGGACAGTGGCAGGTAATGACCACAGGCGGCCCAGGTGTGCTCAGGTGAGTGGGGGGGGCTCGGGAGGGAATACAAGAAGAAATATTGCAAAACTGACGAAACACAAGTAGCCTGGCCGGGGGAAGGGTTAAGCAGACAGGTGGAGTGGGTAGTAGGTGGCTAAAAAAGCAAGAGAGTGGTGGGAGAAGGATGGAAGAGAGGTGGAGAGGGTAGGGAGAGAGAGAGAGGGTGAGGGTAGGGAGAGAGAGAAGTGGAGAGGGTAGGGAGAGAGAGAAGTGGAGAGGGTAGGGAGAGAGAGAAGTGGAGAGGTTAAGTAGGTGAACAACGGTGCACGACGGATATAGTAGGCAGAGACCGGCGGAGGGGACAGGAAGAGAGACAGGTGGAGAGGGAAGGCAGAGAGATAGGTGGTAAGAGTAGGCAGTCAGGTGCAGTGGGTAGGCAAGCAGAAAGGACAGGTGCAAGGGGGTGACAGGAGGGGGATGGGGCAGGGAACACATGAGGAAATATTGCACAATACGTTGACGAAACACTGGCTGCAAGGCTGAGAGGGTAGGCAGAGACAGGTGGAGAGGTCTAGTAGGCCGAGAAGGTACGTGGGGAGACAGACAGGGCAGGTAAATGGAGAGGGAAGGTAGGTAGAGAGAGGTGGTGAGGGAAGGTTGGCAGAGACGGAGAGAGGAAGTGGGGAGAAAAAGATGAAGAGGATATATAACTTCGGTGCTGGAAGGTGGATGTGAATATGAAGTTTTATTATGCAACTACAAGAGCGAAAATGAGACAGGTGACTCAGGTAAATATGGATTAATTAGGTGGTACTGTATGTGTAAATGGAGACGTAAATGGACATAGCAGATGGCATGCACAGGTGGCAAAGTACAGTAAATACAGATGGTGACGGAGGTGGAAACAGCAGGTGAAGAAAAGTGCTAAAGCAGGTGGCATGGACTACTGGTAAACAGGTGGTATTGGCAGCTGGTCAAACAAATCATGAGGACAAGTATATGGTTTTCACAGGTGGTAAAAATACTGAGTGGGCAGGTGGTATAGATGATGTAGGCGAGTGGTGAACAGGTGGTGTGGGTAGGTAGTAAAAAGGTGGTGCAGGCAGGCAGTAATAGCTGGTGAAGGATGCTGGTAACACAAATGGCAAAAGAATGTGAGAAATACCGGTAACAGAAGGTAACAGGTGGTGAGGAATGGTGATAACACTGATAGGTAACGGGTAATGGGATATGGGGCAACAGAGGGAGGGGAAAAAATGATTAACAGATGGCAAATGATAGCTGTTAGCCAGGTGGTGTTACAGGTGGCAAACAGATGGTACAGACCGTTGCAAAATCAGATTGCGTGAACACATGTCTTGGCAAAACTGTGTGTGTGTGTGTGTGTGTGTGTGTGTGTGTGTGTGTGTGTGTGTGTGTGTGTACCCTTCCGTGAGACCAAGTGATCATACAAACGAGGATGCAGGTGGAAAAAGGTGGTAGTAACAGATGGTATGGGCACCAGAACAGATGGCTGGCTAAACAGGTAGTGTAGGTGTGACGTCAGGTGGGCAGATAACACAAACGACGATGCAGGTGGAAAAAGGTGGGCTGAACAGGTGGTAGGGGCATGCAGCAGAACAGATGGTTAGTGAAACAGATGGTACTGTCTTCATAAACTGTCATAACCTAGCCAGCCACCCATCAGCATCACCTGACCTTGGCCCCTTCTTCACCCTCCCCCTCCCTCCCTCCCTCCCCCGGCAGCAAGTTTCCCCCCCCCTCTCTCTCTCTCATTCATCTCCGTCTCATTCACTTACCCATTCATTCGGGTTTTCTTTCCGTTCCCTCTTCATATGCTGTACCGGAATCTTGTTTTCATTCATTACTCACTCACTCATTCACACACACACACACACACACACACACACACACACACAAAATATGCGCGTGCACACAATTCTTTCAACACACACACCCAAAAAAAAAAAAAAAAAAAAAAAAAAAAAAAAAAAAAAAAAAAAAAAGAGAGAGAGAGAGAGAGAGGGGGGGGAGGGGGGGTTACTAGGATAAAAACCTTAAGATTTACATAAACTTCTGGTCTTGTATTCGAGGCGGTGAGCTGGACAGGTCTATAGAGGGAGGTGAGGTAGGGGGAGGGGGAGAGGAGAAGAGGGGAGGCAAGGAGGGGACGAGGTGAAGCAAGGAGGGGAGAAAGGTGAGGCAGAGAGGGGAGAAAGGTGAGGCAGAGAGGGGAGGAAGGTGAGGGAAGGAGAGGGGAGGAAGGTGAGGGAAGGAGAGGTGAAGCAAGGAGGGGAGGAAAGTAAGGCAAGGAAGGGAGGAAGGCGAAGCAGAGAGAGGGGTGGAGAAGTGAGGCTGATAAAAGGGAGTGAGGTGGGGAGATAGGAGGTGGGATACTGAGGGGGAGACAGAGGAAAGGAGGGGCAGGGGAGGAAGGAGAGAGAAAGATAAAAGAGGAGAGATACCACGTACATGGGAAAGGGGGAAGGAGGAAAGTAAGAGAGGAAACAGAAGGAAAGGAAGACACTGAGGAGGGAAGTCAAGCTGAGGTAAGAAGGAAGGTTTGTAAACAGTAAAAGAAAGCTGAGAAAAATGTAGGCAGGGTGAGGCACGAGGATTAGGAGGTAATGTAGGCAAAAGAGTTAGGCAGCTGGAGAAAGGAGTTTAGCAGGTAGACAGGAGTAAGGCAGGCAGGCAGGTAGGAAGAACGGTAAGGCAGAAAAGCAGACAGGAAGAAAGGAAAAGCAGGTAGGTAGGCAGAAGGGTACGGTGGACAGGTAGGCAGAAAAGTAAGGCAGGCAAGTAAGCTAAAGGTGTAGCAGGCTGGTAGGCAGATAGGTACGGTAGGCAGGTAAGTAGATGGGTAAGGCAGGTAGGCAGGTAAGGGAAGTGCATATGGTACGCACTTGTTCACCC